>NC_057730.1:10712545-10786295 GCF_004010195.1 Chiloscyllium plagiosum
ATCTGCCACCTCTTAGCCCATCTCTGCATCCGGTCAATGTCCCGCTGCAGCTACAACAGCCCTCTGTACTGTCAACGACACATCCAACCTTTGTGTCGTCTGCAAACTTGCTGACCCATCCTTCAATCCCCTCATCCAAGTCATTAATAAAAATTACAAACAGTAGAGGCCCAAGGGGAGAGCCTTGTGGAACACCACACATCATTGACTTCCAGGCAGAATATTTTCCTTCTATTACCACTCGCTGTCTTCTGTTGTCCAGCCAATTCTGTATCCAGACAGCTAAGTTCCCCTGTATCCCATTCCTCCTGACCTTCTGAATGAGCCTACCATGGGGAACCTTATCAAATGCCTTGCTGAAGTCCATATACACCACATCCACAGCTCGACCCTCATCAACTTTTCTAGTCACATCCTCAAAGAACTCGATAAGGTTTGTGAGGCATGACCTGCCCTTCACAAAGCCGTGTTGACTGCATTTAATCAAGCTATGCTCTTCCAGATGGTCATAAATCCTATCCCTCAGAATCCTTTCTAACACCTTGCAGATGACAGACGTGAGACTTACTGGTCTGTCATTGTTGTGGATTTCCCTATTTCCTTTCTTAAGAGAGGAATTACATTTGCCTCTCTCCAGTCCTCAGGTACGACTCCAGTGGAGAGCGAGGATGAAAAGATCTTCGCAAGTGGTGGAGCAATTGCAATTCTCGTTACCCAAAGCAGCCGAGGACAAATCTGGTCCGGGCCTGGCGACTTGTCAATCTTAATGTTTGACAAAATTTTCAGCACATCAGCTTCCTCAATCTCTATCCATTCCAGCATGCACACCTGCTCTTCAAAAGTTTTATTCACTAGAAAGTTCGTTTCTTTCGTAAAGACAGAGCAAAAAACTCATTTAGGGCTTCCCCTACCTCCTCAGACTCCACACACAAATTCCCTATGCTATCCCTACTCTTTCTTTGACCATTCTCTTATTCCTCACATAAGTCACAGCAGTAGCACAGAGAGCACACAATTCACCACAAAATGTGAATGCGTATCTGTCCTGCTGTCGGCACGCAAACACACATCAAAATATTGAGTCAGAAATCACACAACACTAGGTTATAGTCCAACAGCTTTATTTGAAATCACAAGCTTTCGGAGCGCTGCTCCTTTGTCAGGTGTCCACCCCTGTCCAACACCAGTACCTCCACATCAAAAAATTGAGAGAGTGACTGAGGCAGCAGAGAACAACCTATGACCATCAACATATTTGAACAGATCCAACAATGCTCAAGAGACTTGAGAGCAGCCAAGACAAAGCAGCCCACTTGATTCACCACAGCTCCTTAGGTAGCACCTCGCAAACTCACAACAACGATCATTTAGTAGGCTAAGGGCAGTAGATACATGGGAATACTACCATTGCAAGTTCCCTCCAAGCCACTCAACATTCATACTTGGCAACTTATCACTGTTCCTTTATTGTTGCAAGGTCAAATTCTGGAACTGCCTCCATAAAGGCATTGGGAGTCTATCTACTGCACATGGACTGCAGCTGTTCAAGAAGGGCAGCACAGTGGCTAGCATTGCTGCCTCACAGTTCCTGGGACATGAGTATCATTCCAGCTTCAGGCGACTGTCTGTGTGGTGTTTACACATTCTCCCATATCTGTGTGGGTTTCCTCTGGGTGCTCCAGTTTCCTCCCACAGTCCAAAGATGTGCAGGTTAGGTGGATTGGCCATGTTAAATTGCCCATAGAGTCCCAGGATGTGTAGGTTAGATGAATTAGTGAAAGGAAATGCAGGATTACAGAGATAGGGTTGACAAATGGCCTGCTTCCACACTGTAGGGATTCTACGAAGGCACCTCATCACCACCTTCTCATGGGCATCTAGGGTTGGGCAAAAAATGCTGGCCCAACCAGTAATGTCCACATCCCATGAATGAATATTTAAAAACCTGCACTTAATAACCTATAAACCTATTTATAAAGCAACATTAATGTAACAAAACATCCCAAGTATGAAGCAAAATTTGATCAGTTCACATAAGGAGATATCAAAGCAGGTGAACAAAAGTTTGTTCGCCTGGAGACTTTAAAAGGAAGAAAGGCAAAATGGGAAGGGTATTCCAAAGCTAAGGGCTTACACAGTTGAATACATGACCAGTGATGACGTTATTAAAATAAGGCATGCTCAAGATACCAGAATGACAGTAGTGTAGCTATGAGACGAGAGCTGTGGGACTGGAAGAAATTACTGACACAGGGCAAGACCCGATATGGATGGATTGAAAACAAGGTGTTGTTTAAGTGGGATAAAAACAGAAAACTCTGAATAAACTCAGCACATCTGGTAGTCTAGGTGGCGAGAGAAATCCCAAAATTTGCATTATTTTTCTTTTATTTAATGACTTAACTGGGAACCAGGTCTGCAAGAGCAGGTTGATAGGGGAACGTAGACCGTCTAATTGTGAGTGCATTGATGATGAAACGTGGCAGTTAAGATGTTATTCCTAGGACCAAAAAAAATTACTTGGCAGATACACCAAGTACAACACTAAATGGTTCGAACTTCTAATTCTTTTGCTTCCCCCGTACCCTGAGGGAGGCTCTTGAACTCTGTATAGCATTTATTATAGCAAAACTGTAGGTTAGTTACTGTTCACAAAGTAACGAATGGATGTTAATTGAAATTGGCAATTCATGAAAGACACTTTGTGGGACTAGCCAGACGGATTATAAAGAGCCGCTGACTGTAGGCTGGTTGCCTAGGGGATGGTCGCCACCAGGCCCGAGGCCCATTCACGTCCAGAGTGAGTTTCAGGACAGAAACTACATCATACCGGCCAAAGGCCAGAAAATAACGTCCCTCCATCATTAAATAAAATAATACTTACATCAGCACTTTCGATCTGCCCGTTCACCATTAAAAGGAAGACTGACGGTTTCCCGGACAGCATATTCCTCAATCACCAACTCCCGGCCTCGCCGTCTCCGCGCCTGCGCGCCAATCTGATTGACAGCTGCTGGGTTCCAGCCCCAATGTTGGAACCTGTATCCTAATTTTCCAAACGTACATGCTGCAATCTGGACCTGTCAAGAAAAATTAAGGTCAATAATTATTAAAAATTTGTGGCATTTACTAAATTCTTCAAATGAATTATCACCACCTTGTGCCAACGAAGACAACTTCTCTGGTGAAACAAGTACTTATTTCCTTGCTTTGGAGATGCCGGTGTTGGACTGGGGTGTACAAAGTTAAAAATCACACAACACCATGACAGGTTTCCTTGCAGTATCCAAGATAGAAATGCTGCTCTTGAGCTTGAGTCTTTATCATCATCAAGCAATAAAGTCAAAGTTGTCTTGTAAATTTGTTTGGTGGGTTGTTTTACTGTTTGAACAACAGTTAAAGATTAATCAATAAACTCAACAAATTTGTACTGTACATTCTTATTTTCAGCATTTGTTTCTTATGGCAAAAATTTAGAGTCATAGAGTCAGAGAGATGTACAGCACGGAAATAGACCCTTCAGTCCAACTCATCCATGCCAACCAGATATCCCAACCCAATCTAGTCCCACTTGCTAGCACCCAGCCCATATCCCTCCAAACCCTTCCTATTCATATACCCATCCAGATGCATTTTAAATGTTGCAATTGTACCAGCCTCCACCACTTCCTCTGGCAGCTCATTCCACACACGCACCACCCTCTGCATGAAACAGTTGCCCCTTAGGTCTCTTTTATAACTTTCCCCTCTCACCCTAAACCTATGCCCTCTAGTACTGGACTCGCCACCTCAGGGAAAAGACCTTGTCTATTTATCCTATCCATGTCCCTCATGATTTTATAAACTCTATAAGGTCACCCCTCAGCCTCCGACGCTCCAGGGAAAACAGCCCCAGCCTGTTCAACCTCTCCCAAAAGCTCAAATCCTCCAACTCTGGCAACATCCTTGTTAATCTTTTCTGAACTCTTTCAATTTCACAGCATCCTTCCAATAGGAAGGAGACCAGAATTGTACACAATATTCCAAAAGTGGCCTAACCAATGTCCTGTACAGCCACAACATGACCTCCCAACTCTTGTACTCTGACCAATAAATGAAAGCATACCAAACGCCGTAAGGAGGTATGAACCTGCACTACAAGGTTTCTTTGTTCAGCAACATTCCGTCGGTCCTTATTATTAATTGTATAAGTCCTGCTAAGATTTGCTTTCCCAAAATATAGCACCTCACATTTATCTAAGTTAAAATCCATCTGCCACTCCTCAGCCCATTGGCCCATCTGATCAAGATCCCATCGTAATCTGAGATAACTTCTTCGCTGTCCACCATACCTCCAAATTTGGAGACATCTGCAAACTTACTAATTATACCTTTTGTGCTCACATCCAAATCATTCATATAAACGATGAAAAGTAGTGGACCAACACTGATCCTTGTGGCACTCCAATGGTCACAGGCCTCCAGTCTGAAATACTACCCTCCACCATCATCCTCTGTCTTCTACCTTCGAGCCAGTTTTGTATCTAAATGGTGAATTCTTCCTGTATTCCATGAGATTGTCATCCAATAGCTCTTCAGTGATGATAGAAATTAAAAACATTTCCACAACTCCTGTAAAGACAACACTTCGTTCGTGTTGACACCATGAAAAAAAGAATCTCATGTCAACATCAGTGAACTCAATCAATTCTTTCTTCTTTTGAATTCCATCATGAGTTTAGAAATCTTTTACCAGTTGCCCCCTGAGCAGTTCTTCATTAACAGTTTATTTTTGAATAATCTGTTTTTTTGTAATTAGTCAAACTCCTTCAGTTGCTGCAAAGTTGTTCAGATTAAGATATATGTGAAGACTTAAAGGTGAGGCTTGCGAATAACATAAATATTTTCAACACCCTTACGCTTCTTTATGCAGTGTTACTTCAAGTGTACCTTCATACTTAACAGTTATTCCACTTATATCATGTAGCTGTATCTCAATAGACTTTACCTTCTGTTTCTGAAGCAATGATATTTGAGCTGATAGTATAATGACAGTCACACCTGTCTGAAGCTTAAAATTAATGGATGGCCATTGACATACAGCAAGCCAATGTGGGTCAGCTGAATGACCAATTTCACATAAGAATGCATCCCTTATAATAGTCTAACATGGGTATCTTTTTGAAAAAGGAAGTTCCACAAGATGGAGCTCTTTGTGCAAGTAAGCATTTGGCTTTTTGCTGCTTTGAAGCTGTGCCCTACTTCTGCACATCTTTTGGAAGGAATCAACAGTTTTACAAATGTAGCATTCTTTCATCATAGCTAGGCTTTTCTGTTCTACAGTACAGATATTGACTTGCGGTATTTGCTGTTTGTGTACATTTTTTGATGGTTTTTCATGTGTGTCTGTAGAATGTTCATACCTCAAAGCAGATTTTGTTGGTCTCCTATGGCAAGGTTTTCCTCTCCTCTCATGTTATATTATGAACTCTTCCTGGTTTCTGCTTCCAACACAATTTGAATAGCTTTATCCACAGTCAAATCTTCTTAGGATTATAATGAATTTGACAAAGACTCATCAATAATTCCAACAAGAATTCTGTTTCTTATGAATTCAGATTTCAAAGCTCCATAGTCACAGTTTCCCACGATAGAGATCATAATACAATTGTTGAATAGATTCTCCTGGATGCTGAACCATTTTTTGAAATGTTATACTTTCAAGGACCTTCTTTGTTCTCATTTAAAGTAATCATAGGTGTTAAAGGGCATTAGAACTTCTCAAAGGTATCAGTCCCTTAAGTTAGATTTGCTTATTATTAGCATTATCTTGTTTTGTTGTGATCTTGTTTTTGTTTGTTCAGCTTGAGATCTGGTATTTAATTTTGAAGTAATCATATACCTTAAGAATTGTGTCCTTCAAGGTATTGAATCCTGTCATTTGCTTTGCCTAGCTTGTTTGAACAAGACTATGTAGTTCTGGATATAGGTTTGCTCGTCACCATAACTAGGTGACATCTTCAGTGGGCCTCCGGACGAAGCACTGCTGATAATTACTGCTTTCTATTAATATGTTTGGGTTTCTGTGGGTTGGTGATGTCATTTCCTGTGGTGATGTCGTTTCCTGTTCTTTTGCTCAGGGGATGGGCTCTAACTTGATGTGTTTGTTGATAGAGTTCCTGTTGGAATGCCATGCTTCTAGGAATTCTCGTGCATGTCTCTGTTTGGCTTGTCCTACGATGGATGTGTTGTCCCAGTCAAAGTGGTATCCTTCCTTACCTATATGTAAGGATACTAATGAGAGAGGGTCATGTCGTTTTGTGACTAGTTCATTTTTCATGTATCTTGGGGGCCAGTTTTCTGCCTGTTTGTCCAATGTTGTGTTTATTACAGTTCTTGCTTGGTATTTTGTAAATGAGATTAGTTTTACTTGTTGGCTGTACAGGGTCTTTTAAGTTCTATAGCTGCTGTTTTAGTGTGTCGGTAGGTTTGTGGGCTACCATGATGCCAAGCGTTCTGAGTAATCTGGAAGTCATTTCCGAGATGTCTTTGATGTAGAGGAGAGTGGCTAGGGTTTCTGGACATGTTTTGTCTGCTTGTTTGAGTTTGTTGATGAGAAATTGGTGGACTGTGTTCATTGGGTAGCCATTCTTTTTGAATACATGGTATAGGTGATTTTCCTCTGCACTGCGTAGTTGCTCTGTGCTCCAGTGTGTGTTGGCTCATTGAAATAATGTTCTGATGCAGCTTCGTTTGTGGATGTTGGGATGATTGCTACTGTAGTTCAATATTTGGTCCATATGTCCATATGTGTTGTTTTCCTGTAGACACTGGTTTGAAGTTCCCCATTGGCTGTTCGTTCTACTGTGATATCTAGGAATGGCAGTTTATTGTTGTTTTTCTCCTCTTTAGAGAATTTTATGCCAGTAAGGGTATTATTGATGGTCTTGAAGGTTTCCTCTAATTTATTTCGTTTAGTGATGACAAAGGTGTCATCCACAGAGCGGACCCAAAGTTTGGGTTGGCAGAGCTGTCTGTTCGAGTCTCTGCATTACTGCCACTGCTAAGAACCCTGATCTCGAAATGATATCAATGAACTTGAAAGACCCTATACAGACAACAAGTAAAACTAATGCCATTTACAAAATACTATGCAAGAACTGTAACAAACATTACATTGGGCAAACAGGCAGAAAACTAACCACCAAGATACATGAACATCAACTAGCCACAAAATGACATGACCCTCTCTCACTATTATCCTTACATACAGTTAAGGAAGGACACCACCTCGACTGGAACAACACATCCAGCCTAGGACAAGCCAAACAAAGACATGCATGAGAATTCCTAGAAGCTTGGCATTCCAACAGGAACTCTATCAACAAACACATCGAGTTAGAGCCCATCTACCATCCCCTGAGAAAAAGAACAGGAAATGACATCACCACAGGAAATGACATCACCACAGAAAATGACGTCACCAACTGCAAAGAAACCCAAACATATAAATAGAAAGCAGGAACTATCAGCAGTGCTTCACCCGAAGGCCCACTGAAGATGTTACTTAGTATGGTGACAAAGCGTCTGGAAATGAACCTTCCAGCTCAGCAAGCAAACCTACATCCAGAACCTCAACCTGAGCTACAAATCTTCTCAAAACTCATTAAGAATATATATTTGATTGCATAATGCCAATAGTGCAATTTACCTTGATTCGTTAAGCATAATTGCAAAAACTATCAGGAGCCAAGATGGCACAGCAATCAGGGCCTCATGGTAAACTGCCTATTCTCCAATCAGGATTAAGTGATGTCATCAGATTGGGATGAACCTCAGCAATAAAGAGTTTAAAACTATTACCTTATACAACAAAAGAAACATTCAATCCAGCCACCAAAATTTGAACTAAACAGCCCAAATATTGAACATGAGTAAGAGAAATACATTTATGAATATATTGGTTAAATTGTATTTTGATCACTGGATGCTGAGATTCAGGGGAGGCCGTTTAATTGCATAACTACTGCTGGACTCTAAGGCTGATTCATTGACTGACTTAATGTCACTATAACAGATTTGCTGGTCAAATGTGGAACATTGATGTGAAAGTGCCGGTGTTGGACTGGGGTGGACAAAGTTAAAAATCACACAACACAGGTTGTAGTCCAACAAGTTTATTTGGAAGTACAAGCTTTCAGAGTGCTGCTCCTTTGTCAGGTAGCTAGTGGGGCAGGATCATAGGACACAGAATTTAGAGTAAAAGATTGAAGTGTCATACAACTAATGCGATGTATTGGACAAAGTAGATTGCTGTTAAGTTTTTAAGCGCTTAGAATGAGTTGCATGTTTCCATTCATTAATATGTAAATCCCAGAACTTCTTTCAATTTATATAAATGATTTGGATGTGAGCATAAGAGGATTGATTAGTAATTTTGCAGAAGACCCCAAAATTGGAGATGTAGTGGACAGCGAAGAAGGTTACTTCAGATTACAATGGGATCTTGATCAGATGAGCCAATGGACTGAGAAGTGGCAGATGGAGTTTAATCGAGGTGCTGCATTTTGGGAAAGCAAATCTTAGCAGGACTTATACACTTAACGGTAAGGTCCTGGGAATGTTGCTGAAGAAAGAGGCCTTGGAGTATAGGTTCATAGCTCTTTGAAAGTGGAGTCGCAGGTAGATAGGGTAGTGAAGAAAGCGTTTGGTATGCTTTCCTTTATTGGTCAGAGTATTGAGTACAGGAGTTGGGAGGTCACATTGCAGCTGTACAGGACATTGGTTAGGCCACTGTTGGAATATTGTGTGCAATTCTAGTCTCCTTCCTATCGGAAAGATGTTGTGAAATTTGAAAGAGTTCAGAAAAGATTTACAAGGCTGTTGCCATGGTTGGAGGATTTGAACAATAAGGAGAGGTTGAACAGGCTGGGGCTGTTTTCCCTGGAGCATCGGAGGCTGAGAGGTGATCTTATTGAGGTTCATAAAATCATAAGGGGCATGGATAGAATAAATAGACAAGGTCTTTTCCCAGGGTAGGGGAGTCCAAAACTAGAGGGTATAGGTTTAGGGTGAGAGGAGAAGTTATAAAAGAGACCTAAGGGGCAACATTTTCACGCAGAGGGTGGTACGTGTATGGAATGAAGCTGCCAGAGGAAGCGGTGGAGGCTAGTACAATTGCTACATTTAAAATGCATCTGGATGAGTATATGAATAGGAAGGGTTTGGAGGGATATGGGTTGAGTGCTGGCAGGTGAGACTAGCTTAGGTTAGGATATCTGGTCTGCATGGACAGCTTGGACTGAAGAGTCTGTTTCAGTGCTGCACATCTCTATGACTCTATGACTATGACTCTAAGTCATATTACCGAGATAACTTAAGGTTTATAAAAAAAGGTGACATCTTAGCTCAGTAAATGCATTAAGGGTATGAGATTAAAGTCTGTCTGTATTTGAACCTTGAGTCAGACTGGTTCTATTTCCAAAGTAGGAATTTATAAAATATCACATGGACTGACTGCCTCCAGATTGTGTGCTTTTTGAACAAAGTAGAATAAATCTGCAAATGTTAATTCCCCCATAGATCTATACGTGTGTGTGCGTGCATGTGAGGGAGAGTGTGTGTGAGTGCATGTGAGAATGTGTGTGTGTATGCTTGATAGAGTGTGTGCGCAAGTGTGATGGAGTATATGCCTGTGAGAGGGTGTGCATGTGAGTGTGTGTGCGTGTCTAAGAGAGAGTCTGTGTGAGTGTGTGCGCATGTCTGAGAGAGCATGTGTAATGTGAGAGGGTCTCTGTGTGTGAGTGGGTGTGTGTATCTGAGAGAGAGCGCGAGAATGAAAGTGTGTCTGAGAGAGGGCCTGTGTGAGTGTGTCTGAGAGTGTGTGTATGAGAGAGGGTCTTTGTGAGTGGGTGAGTGTATGACAACAGATTAATGGGCAATGATCACTAGACGGGATGTTGCTTACCAATCAAGGAACACTTCAGCGGTCAGGGACATTCAGTCTCAGATCTTCGGGTGACCATCCTCCAAGGCGGACTTCGGGATACGCAACAACACAAATTCACCGAGCAGAGGCTGACAGCCAAGTTCGGTACCTGTGAGGATGGCCTCAACCAGGATCTTGGGTTCATGTTACATTCCAGGTGACCCCACTACACTATACACTCTCACACACACAAGCCCACATGCACAGACACTCTTATATATGATCACACTCATGCAGACCCTCTCTCATACACATGCTTTCTCTCAGACACACACGCACTCACATGCACACCCTCTCACAGCCATATACTCCATCACACTCGCGCACACACTCTGTCAAGCACACACACACCGTACACACTCAACACACATACAAGTCTGTGGGGGCAACTTGCATTTGCAGATTTGTACCTGCTGATATATTCTATTTTGTTCAAAAAGTACACAGTTTGTCGGCATTTTATGAATTCCTACTTTCGAAATATAACCAGTCTGACTCAAGGTTGGAATACAGACAGACCTCACACCTTTAATGCATTTACAGAACTGAGATGTTACCTTTTTTTGTAAAAGCTTAAGTTGTCTCAAGAATGTGACTTGAAAGAAATTCTGGGACTTGCATGTAATGAAACGAAACTTCCAACCCATTCTAAGTGATTAAAGACTTAACAGCAATCTAGGTTTGTTTAATACATCGCATCAGTCATTTGACACTTTGACCTTTTAGTCTAAATTCTGTGTCCTATGATCCTGCCCCACTAGCTATCTGACGAAGGAGGAGCACTCCGAAAGCTTGTACTTCCAAACAAACCTGTTGGACTACAACCTGGTTTTGTGTGATTTTTAACATTATGACATTGGTCACATTTTGGGAGTTTATTGGTTACAAATTGAATGCTACATTTTTCTTATTGCAACAGTAAATACACTGGCATAATTACAGGATTTTGGAACATCCTAAGGATGGGAAGGCATTAGACGGCAACAAAGACTTCTCTTCTATTAGTTATAGAGTCATAGACTCATACAACATGGAAACAGGCCCTTTGGTCCAACTCATCTGTGCTGACCAGACATCTGAATCGAACCTAGTCCCATTTGCCAGCATTTGGCTCATCTTCTTCTGAACCCTTCCTATTCATATCCCCAAATGGAAATAGAGCCCAAAGAGGGAGAAGAAACAATTGGACTGACAAAGGAGTGGAAAACCATCAGCCTAGGAAAATGAATAGCTACTAATGGGGGCTATTATTATTTGGTATCTAGTAAAGGTGGAGGCTGTTTCATTAAGCTTGCCTTCTAAGTTTGGAGTGCTCTTTCTGTTAGACTATAAGATGATAGATGGTACAGAGCTGTCCTTATTTGTCGAATGCCATTTGACTTCAGGAAATACTCAAATTTCCTGCTGGTAAATAATGGCCTGTGACTGACACTTCCAGGGGTCTGTGTATTGCAAACAATTTGTGCATTTTTGTATCATCATTCCCATGTTTGATGAATTAACTCTGTGTATATTTAACCACGCTGAGTGGGCATCCACAATGACAAAAACATTGAGTCCATGGAAGGAACTGCAACATGCAACTGAGTCCAGGGTTTATCCAGTCTTTCCCATGAATGTGGGAGAGCTGCTGGTGGTAAGTTTTGCCCTTGTGGCACTCTGGGCACTGCTCTACCAACACATCTATGTCTGCATCCAATCCTGGCCATCAGACATAACTTTTCACACACATCTTCATTTTGGAAACCCCTGGATGATCCTGGTAGAGTTCAGCCAGTATCTGGAAGTAAGCTTTGCTCAGGACAATCACTCTTCCTCCCCATATTAATATGCCATCCCTTACTGTGATGTAGTCTCTCTGGATCCAGAAAGATTTCAGTACTGGTTGAGATGGCCCTTTGGTTTCCCCTATCATCACCAGCCATTTCAGTTTTGCTAGAACTGGATCCTTATTTGTCCAAAATCTGATATTCTTAGTGTAACTTGAAGTGTGTCCATAAAATTTAAAACCATGACGGATTCTTCTAGTGATGGTACCACTGGTGGTGTATCTGGCAGCGGCAGGCAGGTCAATGCATCCGCATTTGCTACTTGACCTCCTAGATGGTCTTCCAACTTGTGATTTTATGGAGTTAGTATTAGAAGCCACCATTGAATTTGGCCTGAAGCTATGGGCAGCATTGTCTTGCCTTCTTTAAGTAGACATAGCAGGGGTACGTGTCTGTTATTATTACAGATTTATGTCTACAAAGGTATTGGTGGAATTTCCTGATTCCAATATGACCGCCAAATCTTTTCTCTATCTGGGGATATTTATGCTCTGCATTAGCTAAGATCCAGGATGCATATGCTATTGGGCGTTCCTCTCTATTGAGCCACGTATGAACTAATACCATCCTGACAGTGTATACAGGAAGGTATTGCATGTCAATACCAGACTCTCATTTGGGAACATAGTGTGCCAACACTATCGAGGATGATAGCTGTTTTGTTACTTGCCTGAAAGCCATGGCTTGGCTCCGTGACCATTTCCAACATTGACCTTTTTTAAAATTTGATGCAAAGGTGCCAGGATGGAGGCTAGGTTATGTATGAACTTTCCATAATAATTCACCAACCCAAGGAAATACCTAAGCTCCAGTGCAGATGTAGAAGCCTGGGCATAACATCTAAAGACTATGTCCAAGTTCTCTAAGTGCTCCTTATTGGTCTTCCCTGTTATTAGCACATCATTTAGATAAATGGTGACTTAGGTAGACTTTGTAAAATGTTCTCCATTGTCCACTGAAAAATTGCACAGACTGACAATACCTCAAAAGGCAAAATTATGTATTAGTATTATGGGTATTAATTGTTGCATACTTCTGGGAATCTTCATCCAACCACAGTTACAGGTATACATGGCTTATGTTCAGCTTTGTGAAGGATAGTACCCCCACCAGCTTTGTGTATAAATTCTCTACGTGAAAAATTGGGTATTTACCCAGCTGCGAGAAGCAGTTTAATGTTTGTTTAAAATCCCCACAAAGGCGAACTGACCATCAGGCTTCACAATCAGTAGGACTGGTGCTACCAATTCTGCGAACTGGATAGGTTTGATTATTCCTTTGCTTTCCAGCCTGCTGGTTTCTGCCTCTACCTTTGCCTGTAAGGCATTCGGCACTGGATGGGCCTTACAGAATCGTGGAATTGTGTCCTGCTCAACATACAAAGTGGCCAGTTCCTTTGACAGTCCCTAGACCTTCCTGAAAAACTTCTGGATATTTAATTAGGATCTCACTCAGGCAGTCATTTTCTAAACAAAAAATGTTGAAACGAACTAGGTGAATCTTCCTCACCCAATTTCACCCCATCGAGTTTGGGCTTGAGCCTTTTACTAGAACCAGCTGCTTTTCATATAAGATCGGAACCAAAGTTGTACCCTTAACCTGTAAAGGTTTCCCCGGTATAGGTTTTCAAGCTGGCCGAGGTCTTACACAAACCTAAGCCTTGGAATCCAGAGGAACTTTTGTTTCAGACTGGGTCTGTGATCACTGAAATGGCCATGCCAGTATCAACCTCCATGAGATCCAGGTGACCATTTAATTTTGATTGGTTCTGATTTGGATGTTGCAAAGCAATTTACCTAATCCAAACCAGATGTAGGTGCACGTTCCAGGGTATGTATTCTCCTACCTATGGGCGTAAGAGTTCTCTTACTCATTTTAAGTCCAGCGGGACTAGTTTGCTGTCTCCCATACCAGCAGCAACTAAAATGGCTTGCCGGCTGGATCCTGAAGAAAATTTTAGCTGTTTGGCTGAGGCTTGGCTTTCTTTTGGCATTTTACTGTGGGCTGACCTAGAGTGTCTCTGTTCAGTATATGTCCTGAGTGAGGCTGTGCAATTGCCTTCACTCAGTTCCCAAGCTCAGTTCGAACTGGCAAAGTCGTTCACTTCCATTGGACTACTCCACAACTCATATGCTCCACTTGTCGCATTTTCCAATGATAAAGTCAGTGCAGTGCCTGATTGAATCCAGTTAGGTTTCAGCCAATAGGCACTTTTTTGTGGTTACATCATTAATCTCATATACCAAATAATCTCTCAGCACCTCATTAAGGGTTAAACCAAAGCCACATGCCTCTGCCAGTTATCTTATCCCAGTCAAAAATCCTGACACGGATTCCCCTTGTTCTCGAGTAAAAGTGCCAAGTAAAACCAATAGCATCTAAGAATTGGAAGAGGTTTGAGGTCATAATATTCCGAAACTAAATCTATCAATTTTTGAAAGGTTATAGTACCTGGTGCTTCAGGGAAAGTTAGGTTCCTAATAACTAAAAAAGCTGTGGGTCCACAAGCTGTTAGGAGAATTATTCATTACTTTTTATGTGCCCCAGTGTTATTTGTCTGGAAAAAAATAAAGCATTCTTTTCACATGGGCCCAGTCTTCAATGGCAGGATTGAATGCATCAAGCTTCCCAAATAATGGCATGATGCCAGAAATGCTTATCCCAACCCAAAGATGACTGTTGTGAGTGAATTTATTCAGGAGCAGCATTTCTCTTGTTGCCACTAAAATAACTCCACAGAAGCTGGTATCTTATCACCAAGTCACCCTTTATTTACATGTGAAGAGTCCTTGAAACTGATCCAGCTCCCTCAAAGCCAGCTCTCAGAGTCAACAGGATGTCTGACACTGCTGTTCTTATTTTTTTCTGTTTTGATTTTTTTTTTCTCCCATACTACCGCCTAAAAGCAGTAGCACTTATTTTTCCCCAGTACCCATGTCATGTGTTTGCACGTGTAGGACACAGTGAAGAACAACAAGTGTGTAAATCATTATTTATATTCCACCACCCAGAAGAAAGGAAACACCAGAGTGGCCAGTGACAAACAGTGCCCTTCTTGACAAAGGGCAATGCTGCGTGATCAAAAAAGTGAAGGGGAGGGAAGGGATTAAATCAAAATAGAATTGGAGGGGGAAATAAAACATTCCACACCCTGCGGTTCCCATCTCTTCCTGAACAGCTCAAGTGTGTAGGTGGACACTGCATGCTCCTTCTTCAGGGACACCTGGGCTCGAATGTACCCACTCCTGTTCTTTTTAAAAAAAATTTTGTGAGACACAGTGGAAGACACAAGGTGTACAAATCTTTATTCAATTTCCACCACCAGGAAAAAATGAAACATCCAAGTGGCCAGTGACAAGCTGTGCCCTTCACATCAAAGGGCAATGCTGTGTGATCAAACAGTGAAGGGGAGGGCAGGGATTAAATCAAAATAGAATTGGAGGGGGAAATAATACACTCCACTCCCTGTGGCACCTACCTTTCCCTGAACAGCTCCAGGGTGTTGGTGGACACCGCATGCTCATTCTCCCGACACACCCGGGCTCTAACATAACCGCAGAAGAGGGGCAGGCAGTTGGCCCTAATGATCCCCTCCATGGCACTGCCTGGACCTGTTTATGGCCAGTTTGGCCAGGCCCAGGAGCAGACCCACGAGGAGGTCTTCAGACCTGCCCTCCCCCGACCGTACCGGGTGCCCGAAGATCAGGAGCTTGGGACTGAAGTATATCCAAAAACAGAGAAGAAGATTTTTAGAAAATCAAAAAGGGAGTGCAAGCACCCACACCCAATATATACATGGTACACAGACTCCACAACACCACAGAATAAGCAGTTGGGTTGGGAATCCGTGAACCACCGTAATCTGTGGTTGCAGGGAACCGCTGCGTGCAACACCCTCCACCCCAGATCCCTGAGAGAAAGTGGGAGAACTCCCGCATAGCTAGCCCTCCACTGGGGGCCCACTCCTGTTCCTTTTTTTTTCCTTAACCCCCACACTCCCGCCTAACTGCGGCAGTGCTTATAATTTTTTTTCCCCAGCACCCATGCTGTGTGTGTGCAGGTGTGAGACACAGTGAGAGACATAAGGTGCACAAATCTTTATTCAATTGCCACCACGAGGAAGATAGGAAAACACCCGAGTGGCCAGTGACAAGCACTGCCCTTCACATCAAAGGGCAGTGCTGTGTGATCAAAACAGTGAAGGGAAGGGTAGGGACTAAATCAAAATAGAGTTGGAGGGAGAAATGATGCACTCCACTCCCTGCGGCGCCCACCTCTCCCTGAACAACTCCAGGGTGTTGGTCGTCACCACGTGCTCCTTCTCCAAGGACACCCGGGCTCTAACGTAACCGCGGAAGAGGGGCAGGCAGTCGGCCCTAACGACCCCCTCCTCGGCCCGCTGCCTGGACCTGTTAATGGCCAGTTTGGCCAGGCCCAGGAGCAGACCCACAAAGAGGTCTTCATACCTGCCCTCCCTCCTCCGTACCGGGTGCCCAAAGATCAAGAGCATGGGACTGAAGTGCAACCAAAAGCAGAGGAGGAGGTTTTTGAGAAAATCAAAAAGGGAGTGCAAACACCCACACCCAATGTACACGTGGTCCACGGACTCCACAGCGTCACAGAACAAGCAGTTGGGCTGGGAGTCCGTGAACCACTGTAATCTGTGGTTGCAGGTGACCGCTGCATGCAGCACCCTCCACCCCAGATCCCCGAGAGAAAGGGGGAGAACTCCCGTATAGAGAGGCCTCCACTGGGGGCCCACTCCTGTTTTTTTGGAGTTTTTTTTGTATTTTTTTATTTGCAGGTGTGAGACACAGTGAAAGACACAAAGTGCACGAATCTTTATTCAAATTCCACCACCAGGGAGATAGGAAAACACCCGGCTGGCCAGTGACAAACACTGCCCTTCACATCAAAGGGCAGTGCTGTGTGATCAAAACAGTGAAGGGGAGGGTAGGGACTAAATCAAAATAGAGTTGGAGGGAGAAATGATGCACTCCACTCCCTGCGGCACCCACCTCTCCCTGAACAACTCCAGGGTGTTGGTGGACACCGCGTGCTCCTTCTCCAAGGACACCCGGGCTCTAACGTAACCGCGGAAGAGGGGCAGGCAGTCGGCCCTAACGACCCCCTCCACAGCCCGCTGCCTGGATCTGTTAATGGCCAGTTTGGCCAGGCCCAGGAGCAGACCCACGAGGACGTCTTCAGACCTGCCCTCCCTACTCCATACCGGGTGGAGTCCTGTTTATATCTGTCCATCAGGACTCCACAATTGGCTGAGGTTAACAGCTTCAATCAGAGATCTCATACTCAGTGAGGTTCACCTGGCCAATCTCAGTACAATCACTACGGAAATGAAAAATGTAAGTGAGATCATGTAAAGATGTAAAGTGTAAAATGGATGAAAGATCGGATTTCCCTTACCATCACCCATGCCTTAGTGGAATTTGGGACTACTAAGTGGGACAAAATAGGACAGTGATGGCAACAGCCTCCAAATTATTGATATGGATTGTACCTGATACAATTTCTCAAGAATCACCAAAGCCCCTTAAATATGAAATGGACACAGAACTAACAACTAGAGCCTGCTCCATCATGCAATAAGATCATGGCTGAGACCACCTGACTTTCATTCCACTTTCTCATCTGCCCTAAAATCACTTGACTTTGCCGTCGATCGAAAATCTGTCTAGCTCAGCCTTGAGTATATTCAAAATGTCAGCCAACTCTCTTAGGAAGAGAATTCAATAGACCTCACACACCAGGAGGAAATTGCTCTTCATCTTCATTGTAGAACACACAGGTTTCAGCTATTGCCCCAGTTATTGATTACTTTATAAACGTTGTTCCTGACAGCACCCTCCAAGTAACCTCCTCCAGAATCTGTTAAGTTTCACTCCGATCACCTCTCATTTTTCTAAGTTCCAATGTGTGCAGGCCCAACACACTCAATAAGACAGTCCCTCCATCCCAAGATTCAACCTCAGAAACCTTTTCTCAGCTGCCTCCAATGCAAGTACATCCCATCTATGGTAAAAAGACCAAAATTGCATGCAGGACACCAGGTTCAGCTTCACCAATTCCCTGTGTGTTTGAAGCAAGATTTCCTTCCATTTAAAGCCACTTTTATTCAAGATTAACATTCAATTTGCCTTCCTATTTACTTGCTGTTCCTGCATGCTAACCTTTTTTGTGATTCATACAAAAGGCAGTAGAACTCTCTGTACCAAAGAATTTTGTAGTCTGTAATGAGATCATGCGGGAGTTGTACAGAGAGGTGAGTCTGACCTTACACTGGTGAACAACACCTTTAATTAACTATTTATACAATGTCCATAAGAGCAAGCTTTCTTGGAGCCTTACAGACTTGTTCCTGGTTCCAAGTGTGTCCCTATAAAAGAAGGGATTTCTGAAGTAATGGGACTTGTCTGTTACTCGATGTAATCTCTCTCCACTTAAATAATATTCTGCTTTTCTCTTCTTCACACTAAAGACCATTACCTCTGACATGGTATTCCATCCCTCAAACTTTTGTTGACTTACTTAACCTATCCGTGTCCCTTTGCGAACTCTTTGCAACTTAATCTCCTATATATCCTTGTATCATCAGATAATTTGGTTGCAAGTCAGTCCCTTCATCCAGATTCTTAATATAGATTGTAAAACTTTGAGGTCCCAACACTGATCCATATGGTACTCCACTAGTTGCAGTTTGCCAAACTGAAAATTACCCATTCATTCCAACTGATTTCTTTCCGTCAGCCAATTCTCTATCCATGCCCTCATTACTCCCAACCCCATGATCTCTTAGCTTATGCAATAACCTTTCCTTTTATGTGGCATCTTAGAAAGAATCATTGATTCCCTACAGTCTGGAAACAGGTCCTTCAGCCCAACAATTCCACACTGACCCTCCAAAGAGTAACCCACCCAGACCCACTCCCCTACCACTCTACATTTTACCCCTGCCTAATGCAATTAATCTACACATTGCTGAACATTATGGGCAATTTAGCATGGCCAATTTACCTAGCCTCCACATCTTTGGATGGTTTCCACCACCAGGAAGATTGGAAAACACCCGGGTGGCCAGTGACAAACACTGCTTTTCACATCAGAGGGCAGTGCTGTGTGATCAAAACAGTGAAGGGGAGGGTAGGGACTAAATCAAAATAGAGTTGGAGGGAGAAATGATGCACTCCACTCCCTGCGGCGCCCACCTCTCCCTGAACAACTCCAGGGTGTTGGTCGACGCCGCGTGCTCCTTCTCCAAGGACACCCGGGCTCTAACATAACCGCGGAAGAGGGGCAGGCAGTCGGCCTTAACGACCCCCTCCCCGGCCCGCTGCCTGGACCTGTTGATGGCCAGTTTGGCCAGTCCCAGGAGCAGACCCACGAGGAGGTCTTCAGACCTGCCCTCCTTCCTCCGTACCGGGTGCCCAAAGATCAGGAGCGTGGGGCTGAGGTGCGGCCAAAAACAGAGGAGAAGATTTTTGAGAAAATCAAAAAGGGAGTGCAAACGCCCACACCCAATATACACGTGGTCCACGGACTCCACAGCGCCACAGAACAAACAGTTGGGCTGGGAGTCCGTGAACCACCGCAACCTGTGGTTGCAGGGGACTGCTGCGTGCAGCACCCTCCACCCCAGATCCCGAGAGAAAGGGGGAGAACTCCCGTATAGAGAGGCCTCCACTGGGGGCCCACTCCTGTTTTTATCTGTCAACCAGGGCTTCCTGATTGGACCAGATTAACAGCACCAATCAGGGAACTCATATTCTATAATGTTCACCTGACTGACCTTTTACTACAAGATTCTCTTAAAGGTCATGTTTGGTTCCTGATGTTTCTGTCACCTTTAACATATCTGAAAAAGACCTTCCTCATTAAATCACAATCTTAATTTGGACTCCTATTGATCATTGTAATAGCTGACTTTGTTAACCCTTGCTTAATCCTATACTGATCCAAATTCCCTTTCTTCATATGTCATAACGTATTTCTTGTTCAGGTCAATTTAATTTGACAACTAGCTTTATCAAGCTGTTTGTTGTCCATTTTGCCATGGACAAACTTAAAGGTAAATAAAACCAACACATTTTGGCATATATTTCCTTTTATAATTGCATCACCTCTCTGAAAATTGTCCATGGTAACACAAGCACAATAGCACGAGTTTCTTTTCTGCAAGAACATAAAGCAATAAACTTTTTTGCAATTTTAATGATAGAAGAATTAGAGCAAACTTAAGTTTTCTTACTTAATTTAACTTGAACCTCTGGAGGAGTTACAGTCAACCACTGCAGGCTCTGAGTTCTGTTGTTAATGACAGATAACAAAATGAGCTTCTCCACAGTAATTACTTCAAAGCAGTTCAGACAATCAGAAATATTTATCACAGCTTTGAAGGTCAATCTATGGGTCATGTCCACCGTTGCCTAGCTAATTTATTTTTAAACAAATCTCGTGTCAAAAAATAATCTCCCAACAAGGAAAACAATTTCAACTTGAATATTTTTTGTGTTCAGTTTTATAGTCGTTTTGTTTTGCCTTACCCTTCATCAACATCCCTGAGTCAGAGATGCTCCACAACCAGTCCAGATGTTATGTCAGACTACTTCATGGTTACTTCCCCTCTTTTTTTCTTTGACTTGACATTTTCCACAACATTAAAGGATAATTTGCTGACTAAACTAGTTAAAATCATTTGGAGGAACTGGCGTTCTAACATTGCTATAGCAAATCAAATTACCAACTAGCACCCAGATATGCATTCTGTTGTATGTTGTAAATGTGATCAGAAATAGTCACTTGGCAGTACTGAGCTGGAATACTTCTGAAAAGAGAGACATGTTGTCAAAGCTTTTTACCCTGTAGCTATCAGGAAAAATGCAGGAATTTCAAATTTCCAATGGTTACAATAAATAAAAGTTTTTGTGGTAATGTCCCTACCTCTAATCACCCCAGAATTTGTTAGCCTGGAGAAGATGTTTGCAGAACATGGCCAACAGATTGATTATCAGATTACATGTCCTCCCTATATGCCCAAAGGCAGGCAGTAAGGGTGGGAGGAGTCTCTTGGTTAGCCATTCTGTAGAAGGCAGTAGGCAAACCACTGTCGCAATTTGCCCACTAAAATGGACCATCTAAAATGGAAGTCTATTGTTCAAGTCTTGGAAACAAGGCGGGAGAACAGACAATGAATAAACTGCCTGAAATGTTGCAATTGTTTGAAATTATACATTCTTTCATTTGTACTGATGAGTGCAAGACAAAAAGCTTCAAAAACATGTTTTTCTCAACAGTATTCTCGGTCAGAAATGTTCTGTCAGTTGCAATCCAAATGTCAGTGACTTATTTTGTATTAATGTAAAAGACAGAAGCAAAGACCCAAAGAAAAGAAAATGCTTTCTAATAGTACCTTACATAACCTTAGAGCTTTGAAAATATTTACAGCCAATTGGGTACTTTTGATGTGTCATAACTACTTTAATGTAAGACAATGCATTGTTTAGTATTTCGAATCCTGTTTTCTTTCAAAAGCTTAATCAAGAATTTTCAATTTAAGTTAACTGATCACAATGTTAGATTGCAAAGACAGCCTGTTGAAAAATATATTTTGTGATCTAGCTGGCTGTAATACTGGACATGTCAGATTTCTCTTACACCATGCTTCTGCACTTTGGAGTGCATTAACACCTCTTGTTGTAATGTTGCTTCTCCAAGGAGTCTTTCTGCATATAGACAGGCAGTCCTCACTGTCTTTAGATAGACAGGCACCCAGCTCATGGTTTGGCTGCGTCTCAGGGCTCGGCAATGCCCTCTTGACCTGTCCATCCCCTTTCCCACCTATCCTCTCCGCTTTTGCTCCCTCAGCCAGAGCTTAAAGGCTCACAGTATGTCTGTCTCATTTTGCCTTTCAGCCCAGATACAAAGTTTGTCATAGTTGTCACCAGTCATCTGTCAAGAAGCTGAATGTGTTGCTGTATTATGCTATGTCAATCTCACACCTGCACCATTTGCCAGATGCATACACACCAAGAACACTGCATGTGCATCCACTGTGGCAATGTCTCAGAGCATATGGGGAGTAGTCCTCAGTCATAAAAGATACTCTTCAGGCAGAGGGTTTTTGGCATTGTAAGTCAAAGGCAGCCTTAGCTATCGAACCAGGGCTTGATCACTTAACCCTCGGCTCTGTCATGATCAGGGATCCATATCTCTACAGTCTTGAGATTGACCAGCTCTGTGGTTACGGTGCAACAGACCTGTACAGAGTTCAGTCAGGGTTGGCCACTTACACTTGGGGCTCTCTGTCTAAGTTGCTTAATGTGGTGAGCCACAATTAGTCCTGGGGATCCGTCCACTAGAAGTCAAGAAGGTGGGGGTTATCAGGGGCAATGCTGTGGGACGGAAACTGGGGAACTCAGTTGTTTGGATTAGAGGCAGCATATTAAAATGGAGAGGAAGTTACAACTGTGAAGGGGGAAATTCAATATATAAAGTGGGGAGAAGATGGACCATTGAAGAGAAAGAGACAACACAGGAGGAGGTCACCAACTACTAGATCTAGTATATTTACTTGATATGTTTGGAGTTCAGAGGTAAAGTGGGCAGATGAACTCTTAGATACAATGGATGGGGACTAAGGAAGTTCAAAGACTTTGGATTAATGAGGCGGGCTAGTAAGAAAGGATGGTGTGCATCTGGAGGTTCGCTAATATTCAGAGGCTGGGTCAGAAACTTTCTGGTTGAGGAGTGGCTGCTGTTTCCTTCTATCATGTTGTGAACAACAAGAGAGCAATGGAGCTGAAAGTGGCTGCCTCCACACTCAGAGTGTGTTTTTCATTCTGTCAGGAAAGAGCTTTAATTTTGAGCGATGTGAGGCCCTTCAAAGGGCAACAACATTACACAGACACCATATCTGAAAGACACCCATGCAAATACCAAAGCTGAGACTTATGTGTAATTACTACATGCTATTGTACCTTACAAATTAACCTCCTTACTGCAGTCCAAATCCTTGCCTCTTTATCACATCAGCAACATTACAAATCAACTGCAAGAATGGCTCTGACACACAAGAATATACAAAGATTCACCGTAGTTGCCAAAGCAGCTATCACCTTCCAAGATGGGGTGCATGTCTGTGCAACTATTCAACAGACACGGAGAGTGCTGGACCTGGATCTCCATGGCAGCCAGATGATAGCATGCCAGAGTAAGCAAGGTCCCAAAAGCATTGGTGCAGTTCTGAAATCTTTGTATCAGCTTACCCAGTGACCCAACAAATTTAAAATAAAACAAAGAACTGTGGATGCTGGAGATCTGAAACACACAAAAAACAGAAATTCTTGGTGAAGTTCAGCAGGTCTGGCAGCTTCTGTGAAAAAAACAGAGTTAAAATTTCAAGTCCAATGACCGTTCATCAGAACAGGACAAAGAACTGTGGATGTTGGAGATCTGAAACAAAACCAAAAATTACCAGAAACCAGAAACTCAATAGGTCTGGCAGCATCCTGGGGACAAAATCACATTTAATGTTTTGAATCAGGTGCTGATGAAGAGTTAACTCTGCTTTCCCTCCACAGGATTCTGAATTAGTGGTGCTCGAAGAGCACAGCAGTTCAGGCAGCATCTCCCTCCACAGGTGCTGCCAGATCTGCTGAGTTTCTCCCCCCAACAAACCTGTTGCTCCTTTGCCTGTCAATGAATGTCATAAATTGCTGACTCCAGGGGGTGCTCGCCTGCCTGAGGCTGAGCCAGGTGCCTGGTCAGTGCCAGTGACTGAAATATTTCTTCACTGACCAACTGTAGAGATGTGGTAGAGATGTGCTCACCAGCAGGTTCCCATTACTCCAGGAATGTGCCCACAAAGGAGTTTGAACTGGTGGGGGTGTAGGAGGCAGCCTTGCCAGGGCATCCTCTGGCCATCCATGATCTCTTCCTCAGAGGAGGGGGATGTCTTGCAGTTCTGCCCACTTGACCACAGAGACCATGGTCATTCTGCTCATATGTACAGGAGAGAATTACATTGCAAACCAGGGGCAGAAGTTTTGGCACATTAAGAGCGCATTCACAGCGTGGGTAGTGGAAGAATAGCTGAACAATGGATTATATATCTTGCATGTTCCCAAGACATAGATGTTTCTGTGTCTCTACAGGACCTGCCCTGGACTAACCACTGAGGGCCAAGATCCTCTTAGTAAAGATGAGGAGCCAAATACTGGTCATGGCATCACCCACCCTGACTCTTACTGCTCTATTATGGGCCATTTCACCTGCAGTAGAAAGCGAGGATTGGAGTGTGGTGCTGGAAAAGCACAGCCTGTCAGGCAACATGCAAGGAGCAGGAGAATCAATGCTTTGGGCATAAGTCCTTTATCAGGAATCATTCCTGATGAAGGGCCTATGTCCGAAACTTTGATTCCTCTGCTTGTCAGATGTTGCCTGACTGGCTGTGCTTCTCCAGCACCATTTCAACTGTAATAGAAAAAGGAAAAGAACAATTGATATGAAAGTGGAAGGAACAGCTGCTTGAGCTGTTGCAGGTAGTGGAAAAGTGGTGATGTGTCCCAAGTGAGTGAGTAGGCAGCACACACACCATGGGGGGGGGGGGCTTAAGTGGATGGGGGGGCGGAGAACAGGGTTTGTTGGTGGACAGCATGGGTAATGAAAAACATTGCATTTGATACTGAAAGTGGTTGAGCATGAGCCTTGGTGGGAGAAGGGTGTAGTATCAGTGAGTGATAGTGAGGTAGCAAAGAGTACTTAGGGTGCAAAGTAGATAAGGTCATTCATCTTAGAGTCATAAGAGATGTACGGCTTAATTAATCTATGCCGACCAGATACCCTAAACTAATCTTGTCCCATTGGCCAGCACTTGGCCCATATCCCTCTAAACACTTGCTATTCATATATCTATCCCAATGCCTTTTAAATGTTGTAATTGTACCAGCCTCCACCACTTCCTCTGGCACCTCATTTCATACACACACCACCCTTTGTATGAAAAAGTTGCCCCTTAGGTCCCTTTTAAATCTTTTCATTCTCACCCTAAACCTATGCCCCTAATTCTGGACTCCCCCATCCCATGGAAATTACCTTGTCTAATTACACCATCCGTGCCCCTTGTGATTTTATAAACCTCTATAAGGTCATCCCTTAACCTCTGACACCCTAGGGCATGGAGACCGCATCGATCCGGGGCCAGGCTGGCAGGGATCTGGTGTCATGGCCTCCTTTGCCAGTCCTGGTGGGTAGAGTGCTGCTCCGCAGCACTCCATGCACCAGGACCTCCAGGTCCCTGTCTACAAAGCTGGTCAACAATTTCCCCTTGTCTGCCATGTCCAGGAAAAATGTCACAAACTATGGCAGAGACTGTTAGCACTAGACCAGATGTAGAGCAGCCCTTTAAATATGGCACTGGTGCCAGGGATTCTAGGATATTCCAGCAGTAGTCAGTACTTCTATTTACGACAAATGTATTGGGCTAGCATTAGACGAATGGGGTACCATGGGGGCATGGTATATAGTTAATGAGGCAAGTTTGGGGCAATTGCCCAAGAAAAATCATGAGGTCTGGTGGACAGAAAACCTCCATAAAAGTTAATGAGTAAAATGACACTTTGCCAATTTCTGGAAGACTCAATCCTAATTTAACCTGTGAGGGAAAATCACTACAGCTGTGAAACCACTAGATGGCAGCAAGTCACTCTCACCACGACTGTGACATTGGGATACACAGATTTCCATGAGCCCCACTGCACCAAGAGATGATGTTCCCTACTACAGCGGATGTTATTTTTTAGTCAGTTAATTAGAAATTATGCTTTATGTGATGACAGTGAGTTATAAATAGTGTACCATTTGGCAGCATTCTGCAAATAGAGGCAACTATACCAAAAACTAGACAAGGAGCATTTCAATGTGGAAACAATGACTAAACTCACATGGGCATTTTACTCATCCAACAAATTAAGACTCATGCCAAAGAGTATGGGTAGAATAATAATGTACAATTTGAGACCCTTATTTGCAGCTTTGGGTGGTGAGTTTATGATTTTTTAGTTTAAATTAAATGAAATGTAATGTCATAACTGCTCAGGAGGACATTCCTCCCATCAGGTCATTCCTGGTTGTCTATGGAGCAATTTCAATCAGTCATCCCATTCAGGCATTGTACTCTTGTAGCCCTACAAGTTTATTTGCTTCATGCGTTCATCTAATTTCCTTTTTGAGCACCGTTTCTGTCTCTGCTTCCACCAAACTCGTGGGTAGCAAGCTTTTTTTTTATTCATTCATAAGATGTAGGCGTCACAGGCTTGGCCACCATTCATTGCCCATCCCTAACTGTACATTGCAACACATAAAATGGGGCTATTGTTAGTGATGTAACAATACTGAAATCCATAGCTATGTTCACCATAAGAAAGACCAAGTCAGCCAGGTGTCTTTTGGTTTGCTAACTGTTTACATCTCCGTCTACAGGAGGGATGGTACCCCTTATACCCTGGCGAAAGTGAGGACTCCAGATGCTGGAGATTAGAGTCAAGAGTGTGGTGCTGGAAAGGCACAGCAGGACAGGCAGCATCTGAGGAACAGGAGAATCGACGTTTCGGGCATAAGCTCTTCGTCAGGAATCCTGATGAAGGGCTCTTGCCCGAAATGTCGATTTTCCTGCTCCTCAGTTGCTGCCTGACCTGCTGTGCTTTTCCAGCACCACACTTTCGACCCCTTATACCCTGGTCCCTTTCCAGACAGACTCCATTGTAAGTATACAAAAACAGAAACTATTGCAGAAACTCAGCAGGTCTGGCAGCATCTGTGAAGAGAACATAGAGTTAACGTTTTGAATCCAGTGCCCTTCTTCAGAGTTGCTGAGTTTCCTCCGCAATTTCTACTTTTGTTTCAGATTTCTTGCATCAACAGATATTGGTTTTGTTCTGGTTTTATGTGTTTGAGATCGCCATTATCTGCCATTCTTTATTTGATTCCATTCTAAGTACTGTAACTTTCATACAATCCACATCTTGGGGGGAAGTATGCCCTTCAGGCTTCAAAATAGGTCACCAACTCTAGTTGTGGTCACACTGCAGAACTGTAATTGTCTTGTCTAATTGACTGATCAAAGTCAGTCAAACAGAACTTTTTTCTATCTCCGATACATTTGTAACTGATAAACAAAACAGTTCAAAGAAAACGAAAATGGAAACTGCACTTTTTTTTAAACATACCAAGATATTTTCTTTTACCTTGAGTTGCTTGCAGCCATGCCCAAGAGATTAATTGTTAACTCTAGGAGACTCTAGGGTAATTCAGGTGTTGGCAACAAGGTTTTGAAATGTCAGAAGCCAATCTCAAAGCACGGGGTTTCACTGCCCCTCTCACTGTCACCCACTGAGTGGCTCCTTGCTACACTAATGAAAATGGTCCTGACTGAAGTCATTCAAAATGAATCAGGGTTGCAACTTTTCAGCACATTGAAACCTTGCTACAGCACTGTTAATGCAATGGAATGGGACAAGAGGATATTTCAGAGCCAGTATAAGTCCATAATTCACAAAAGAATGTATGGCATTTTACAGTGCTTTCCAAGATCCCAGAGCTCATTATCTTTATTTTTATTTTAATTCTTTCACAGCATGTGGGTGTCAATGGCAGGACCATCATTATATTGCAGATTCCTAATTGCTCTTGAGAAGGTGGTGATGAGCTGCTGCATCCCATTATCGTTAATGAAGCGGTTTTGTGCACTCGTCATTGTTGCAAGGTAAGAAACTTAGCAACCAATTTGCACATGGCAAATCTCACAAACAGCAATAAAGTACATAATCAGATAATCTGTTTTTAAATGATGTTGCTTATGCATTAAATGTTGCCTATTAAATGTTGGCTTTGAGACTGGGACTGACCATGCTCTTTCTAAGCACATCAACAAAAACGGAACTCCCACTCCCACCACATGCCCAATCACCTCCCAGATGAGCACAACGAAGGTGTACATGAAGTACCAAAGGAAAAGAAATGAATGCTTCAACTTTTTCCCTTGCTGTACACACATGTAAAGTATGATTTATATCTCATGGAGTCCCATTCTTTAATGAATTTCTGATTTGGAATGTGAAATAAATAAAAATGTCCAAGTTGAAGACTATAAAGTCTGAGAAGGAGAAAAAGATTAAATTGTTCCTATTCAGCTTCAAGTGCTTTTTGGACAATTCTTAAGAGGTTTTAAGTAGCAAAAAGAAGACATTGTACTAATTATTTATTTATCAACGAAAGGGAGAAATGAACACAAGAAATCTTGAGCGCAGTTACTGCAGCAAACTAAATTCTGTGCAGAGGAAACACAATTAAAAGGATTAAAAACCCCCATCAGGCCTTAAGTGGTTTCCTACCATTTGCTGCTTACTTCATGCAGTTAGGATCAGAGTGTCATTGTGCTGGTTGGTTCCTGGAAATGAAAAATAAACAGGAAACACTGAGCACATTTATGGCATCAAAATGCAAAATCTCAGCAGAAGAACATACCAATTAAAAAGGATTTAAATGTTTCATCTGTTTTCCTTGGTTTTGACATGTTTTAAAAGAAACCAGCAGGAATGATAGTATTAAAGGCAAAATGGAAGAAAAGCGGTTCCAAGGGTAGATTGATAAATAAAATCAAGCAGCAAAGACAGTGTGACCCATTCAAAATAGTGCAAATAGACATAATTTTTAGTGGTGCAAAATGTTCACACCGTTAATAACAAATGACCTAAAATAAGCAATAAAGATTCATCTGAAACAGGAAATATGTGCAGGCCAAAGAAATCTTACATGTAGTAGAATGGTACTTGCAGTAGTCTTTCTAATCTTGCCTTGTACAATTTGGTAATACACACAGGTCTTGTTTGGTTTTGTTTATGATCTGCTTAATTGTGTAGAATTTTACAGCACAAAAGTGTGTCCATTTGGTCCACTGTGCCTATATCAACTCATTGAAAAAGCTCTCCAACTAGTTCTTTCCTCACTGCATGGAATTTTCACTCCTTCAAGTATTAATCCATGTTCCAACCATTATATGATTAAGTTACAATTGTACAGAGATATTATTACAGGAAGGCAACCTAATTGTATTATCACAAGACAATAAACTGCGCTAATGTTCTGTGGACGCGGGTTCAAATCCTGCCATGGCAGCTGTGGAATCTGAATTCAAAAAGAAAATGTCTGGAATTAAGAATCTATTAATAACCATGAAACTATTGTCAATTGTTATAAAAACCCATCTGGTTCACAACATATGCGGCAATGCTGCTCCTTTAACAAGGTTATGCAGTCCTTGGCTTTTTTCAGAGAGGTTGTAAAAAGGCACAGAGTCCAAAAAGTCTGGGGTTGAAGGGTTTTAGGGCAAATTTGATTATAGCTAACAGATACTGCCTCAGGAAAAAAGGCTTTCAAGTTTAAAAAACACTTGCACAATGAAAGAGGAGTGGTCAGTTCTCCCAATTCAGCTTTTCTCTGGTTTGGTTTGGTTTTAGTACAGTGGGGTTCTGAAGCTGCTGGACCCAAAGAAACAGGTTCATGCTGGTACCCTCTCTCTGACCTCTATCCTGTAAGACCATGTGTTTGATTTTACCTTTTGCGCCAAGGGGTGTTTATGGGGATTGTTGCAAGTATTGGGAACAGCATCATTAAATTGGGATGATCTGTTGGGTTTTTGGATAGGTTAAGTTATTGAGTATTCTGTTCTCTTTTGTCTCATTTGGTAATCTTGTAAATAAATTCTGTTTTGCTTAAAACTAAGTGGCTTGACCAACTGCATCTCTCCTGGAATATCCACTGTACACCTGTTTAAAACAACTAGCAAAGTTAGGGTCTAGGCTGCTTTCTTGAAATGTTTTGAGGGGGTCTGGCCTGGTCCACAACTGATTGGGGATTCTTTGTAGGATTTGTTCTATAGTTCTGATTTGGGGTTAGGATTGTTGGACCTGAAGGCAGTGAGTGGTAGGTGTGAATGCCTTTTATTCTGGGTGTTGAATTCAGTTGGTGTAAACAGTGCTTGAGAATAGTAATGGCTCTTTCAGTCACCAAGAGTTTCTGGGGGTGACTTTGGGGATTTTGCAAAAGGTGATTAAGGCCAAGCTGCTGGAATTCGCTGCTGGAGGGAGATAAGGAAAGAAGAGATAATTACAGCAATAGCTCAGCATTTGAATTTACTAGCAATGCCATCAGAATTTTTAGAGATGGCTAAAATTCAATTGGAAATGAAGCAGCTTGAGTTACAGACAAAAGACAAGTAATTACAAAGAAAAGACAGGAAAGTAATTTTAAAAGCATGGAGGTGAAGGCTGAAGGTAAGCTTAGCGAGGAAGAGAGTGATGATGAACAAACCAATTGTAGCCAAAAGCCTGGTGAGAAACTGTTTAAATATATTCAAGCATTGCCCAAATTTGATGCCAAGGATGTGGAAGTCTTTCTCATTTCATTTGAAAAAATGGCTAACCAAATGTGGTTGCCAGTGATCATGTGGGTGTTTTGATCCAAACAAAACTTGTAGGTACAGCTAGTGAGGTATTCACCTTACTATCAGAGGAGGTATCTGAGCATATGAAGAGGTGAAGAAAGCCATCTTAAGTGCAAATGAACTTGTGCCAGAAGCCTACAAACAATGTTTCAGGAATCTAAAAATGAAACTTGGTCAAACCTTCATTGAGTTTGAAAGGAAAACAAAGTAATTTTGACAGGCGGATAAGGGCATTGAAAGTAGAGCAAAGCTATGATGCTCTTAGAGAGGCACTTACTTTGGAAGAGTTCACAAATATGCTTCCTGAAGTAGTGAGAACTCGTGTGGAAGAGCAGAGTGTTAAAACAGCAAGATTAGCAGCTGAAATGGCTGATGATTAAGAGTTGGTCCGTAAGTCAAAGTTTGGCTTCCAAATCAATTTCAATTCATGTGGTATAGAAATTGGTGAAAAGAGAAATATTGTGTGGAAAGGGAAAGGTAGATCTCGGTGAAGATCATCAGAATAACTTACCACAGGGTAAAAAGGAAACCCTTGAAAAGGCAAGCAAAGTTAAAAAGCTCCAGTATTTTTAATACAATAAAGTAGGCCATGTGAAAGCACAGTGTTGGTGGGTTAGGAAGAACACTGGGAAGCCAAATGTAGGAAAACAGGATAAGCCAGTGAATTTTGTTGGAGTGGTAACAGAAACCACAGTGGAGGCTCAAAAGCTGCACCAGAATGCACAACCTGGTCGTAGGTTGGTTAAGGAGGAAGTGCCAGAACCTCTTAAACTATATACCTGTGAATGGAAAGTTTACTTGCATAGGCCAGGAGCAGGAGGTAAATAGGTTACAATATTAAGAGACACAGGATCCTCTCAATCTATGATGCCGAAAGATGAGGAGACATGTATCTCTGAAGGACTATTGCCAGAAAAGGTACTATTAACGGGAATTCACAGCCAGACAAGAAGTGCTCAAGTAGGTAAAGTGAGGTTAGAATGTGTCAGTGAAGAGTGGAGGAGTCATTGTAGGAGTACTGGTCAAACTCTCAGCTTCAACATTTGTCCTTGCTAATGATATAGTTCACAGGTAGGAGTGCTGCTCACTGTGGTTCAAAAGCCAGTGGATACTCAGGCAACTGAACTATTGCAGGACACATATCCTGGGATTTTTCCTGACTGTGTGTTAACGAGGTCACAAAATCACCAGTGGAAACAGGAGAGATCAAAGAGTACAGATCAGAGAGTTAAATTAGAACTATCAAAGACTGTGTTTGATCAGATGACTGATACAAACCAGGAGCTGATAGATAACACAACAGTCACCTTTAGCTCAGATAAATTAACTGAGTTACAGTAGAAAGATGAAAATTCAAAGCAATTGTATCAAAAGGTACACACAGGAAAAGAATTTGAATGTATCCCTGCATATTATTATCTTTAAAATGGTGTTTTAATGATGAAAAGGAGCCCATCACATATTCAGGCAGATGAGAAATGGGCAGAAGTTCATTGAGTCATATTGCCAGTGGGTTTTAGAAAGGAAGTGTTGCAAGTGGTGCATGAGCTGCCTCTAGGGGATCATTTAAGAGTGAGAAAAACTCAAGTTAAAACATAAAAGCTGGCATGGACTGCATAAGGATGTAGTTGAAGTTTGCCAGACATGTCATATATGTCAGGTAATTGGAAAACCACAGGCAGTAATAAAACCCATATCTTTAATACCTATTCCTGCTTTTGAGGAATCTTTTACAAGAGTCGTAGGACTTAAAAAAAAGTGTTTGTTAATAATGATGGATGTGTCCATTAGATTTCCAGAGGTCATCCCATAATGCAATATCACAGCTAAAAGGATTGTAGAGGAATTATGCAAATTTTTCACTAGATATGGATACCCACAGAGATACAATCGGATCAAGGATCCAACTTCACCTTTAAACCATTCAAGAAAATTATAGGTGGCTTAGGAATAAAACAATCCAAATCTACTGCGTACCATCCAGAGTCACAGGGAGCGGTAGAAAGGTGACATCAGACATTAAAGACCATGTGCTGAAAATGTGTTGCTGGAAAAGCGCAGCAGGTCAGGCAGCATCCAGGGAACAGGAGAATCGACGTTTCGGGCATAAGCCCATTAAAGACCATGTGGACAGCTTATAGTCAGGATTGGGATAAGAGAATTCCATTGGTGCTCTTTGTGATCAGAGATGCTCCAAATGAATTGACCAAATTCAGTCCATGTGAATTAGTTTTTGGGCAAGACGTGAGCGAACCGTTAAAATTGTTTAAGGAGAAATTGGTAAGTCAGAATTCAGGAACCACATAGTTGGACTATGTGTCAAACTTTAGGGAACAATTAAATAGAGTGGGGGAGTTGGCTGGACAGCATTTAAAAGTATCACAGCATACAATGAAACAGGAAGCAGACAAGAAATCAAAAATTCATAATTTTGCTATTGGAGAGAACATGTTAGTGTTACCTCTAGTGATAGGTGAACCTTTAAAAGCAGGGTTTAGTGGACCTTACCAATTAAAAGTAAATTAAGTGAGGTGAACTACTTGATAAGGACTCCAGACAGAAAATAATCTCAGAATGTGTCACTTAAATATGCTCAAAGGGTATTTTGACAGGGAAGGAAAACAAGAGGAGAATATGTTATTGGTTACAACACAGAGGGAAAAACCAAGTTCAGAAGATTCTGAATTGGACATTCCTCAAATTAAATTGGACAATGAGAATTACCTTTCAGAGGAAAACTGAAATGATCTGCAACAGTTATTACTATCACATGGGGAGATATGTGGAAATAAGCTGGGAAGTACTAACTTAATTATGCATGATGTAGATATAGAACATAGAATATAGAACAATACAGTGCAGAAAGGGCCCTTCAGCCCTCGATGTTGTGCCAACCTTTGAACTAATCTAAACCCATCACCCTACACTATCCCATCGTCATCCATATGTTTATCCAGGGACTGTTTAAATGCCCCTAATGTGGCTGAATTAACTACATTGACAGGCAGGGCATTCCATGCTTTTACAGCTCTCTGAGAAAAGAACCTGCCTCTGACATCTGTCTTAAATCTATCACCCCTCAATTTGCAGCTATGTCCCCTTGTACAAGTCGATGTAATCATCCTAGGAAAAAGACTCACTGTCCACCCTATCTAATCCTCTGATCATCTAGTATGTCTATATTAAATCCCCTCTTAGCCGCCTTCTCTCCAATGAAAACAAACCCAAATCCCTCAGCCTTTCCTCAGAAGATCTTCACTCCAGACCAGGCAACATCCTGGTAAATTTCCTCTGCACCTTTTCCAATATTTCCACATCCTTCCTGTAATGGGGCAACCAGAATTGTACACAATATTCCATGTGAGATTGGACTCATGTTTTGTCCAGTTGCAGCATGACATCATAGTTCTGGAACTCAATCCCTCTACCAATAAAGCCTAACACACCTTGTGCCTTCTTAACAGAATTATCAAACTTGGTGGCAACTTTCAGGCATCTATGTATATGGACACCAAGATCCCTCTGCACATTCACACTACCAAGAATCTTTCCATTGACCCAGTATTCTGCCTTCCTGTTATTCTTTCTAAAGTGAATCACCTCACATTTATCTGCATTGAACTCCATTTGCCACCTCTCAGCCCAGTTCTGCAGTTTATCCAAGTCCCCCTGCAATGTGCAACATTCTTCCACACTGTCCGCCACTCCACTGACTTTAGTGTCATCTGCAAACTTACTAACACATCCACCTATGCCTGCGTCCCAGTCATATAGGAGATGCTGTTCCACTTAAGCAATATCATTATAGGCATAACCTTTTAAAGTTGGCACAGGTTCAAAAGGAGATTGAATGCATGCTCCAAGACTACGTAATCATAGGGAGTTACAGTGACATGACCTCACCCATAGTAATGGCGAAAACCAGATCACAAAGTCAATGCAGACTGTTGAAAAGGTGGGAAAAGCAACTTATATTTCCAAGTTGGACTTGCTCAGATGATACTGGTAAGTACATTTGTCAGAAAGTGTGAAGGCAATGTCGGCTTTCGTAACACCGAATAGACTGTATCAGTTTAAAGTCCTGCCATTTGGTATGAAAACTGCACCAGCCACACTTTAGAGACTACCTAATAAGGTCATTGCTGGATTATTTAACTGTATCGTTTATATAGATGACCTGGTGATTTTTAGTTACACACAGAAGGAACATTTGCAATATTTATCAGACTTGTTTGATCCACTTTGGAAGACAGGCTTTTGATAAACCTGGCTAAAAGCGAATTTGCCAAAGCCCAAGTCACCTTCCTGGGCCATGTTATCGGACACGGACAAATGGCATGCAAAAACAAAGGTACTTGGGGGGTTTCCCATACTATCGGCAAAAAGAACAGTACTACGATTCCTGGGGTTAAGTGGATTTTATCGAAAGCTCATACCAAATTTTAGCAGTGTGGCTACTCGATTCACCGAATTGCTAAAGAAAGACAATAAGTTTCAGTGGACAGCAGACTGTCTGAAGCCATTTGACAGTCTGAAAGCTACGTTATCAACTGCCCCAGTATTAGCCAAACCTAATTGCGCCAAGCCAACAAGATGGTTCTCAATGCAAGTGATGTGGGTGTCAGTGCTGTGCTCTTGCAGGAAGACGACGAGAAGATAGAAAGACCTATCAGATATTTCTCCAGGGAACTGAACATTCATCAGCAGAAATATTCAACAGTTGAGAAGGAGACTTTGAGCTTGGTGTTGGTGTTACAGCATTTCAATGTTTAGATTAGATTAGATTAGATTAGATTACAGTGTGGAAATAGGCCCTTCAGCCCAACAGGGAGAACGTGTAAACTCCACACAGTCAGTCGCCTGAGGCGGGAATTGAACCCGGGTCTCTGGCGCTGTGAGGCAACAGTGCTAACCACTGTGCCACCATGCCGCCCACTATGTTTATGTTACTGATACCATTTCTGGGACAAACACGTACACTGACCACAACCCATTGAGGTTTGTGGAGAAATTTAAGAACAAAAATGCCGGACTATTTAGATGGAGCTTGTTGTTAGAGCTATTCAATTGGAAAATTGTGCATGTGGCAGGATGATTGCTGACGCATTGTCGAGACTTGAATGAGAAACAGAGATATTCGATAGCAGGAGTAAAACAGACTGAAACAAAATATAGTAGTGCATGTGTGCATGATTATTGACAATGTAATGGATGTGTGTGTGTTATACAGTACCAACAGTTTAAAATTAAGGAGTTTTAAAATGAAGCTATCTTTGGATATTGATGGTTCATTTTCTTTTTAAGGGGGGAGGTTTTACGAAGCTGCTCCTTTAACAAGATTATGCTGACCTTGGCATTTTTTCCAGAGACATAGTAAAAGACACAGATTCCAAAAAGTCTGGGTTTGAAGGATTTTACTGCCAATTTGATTATAGCTAACAGACACTGCCTCAGACAAAAGGCTTTCAAGTTAAATTTAAAAACTTGTACAATGAAAAGGGAGTGGTCAGTTTTCCCAGCTCAGCTTTTCTCTGGTTTGGTTTGGTTTTAGCACAGTGGGGTTCTGAAGCTGCTTGCCCCAAAGAAACAGGTCCAGGTTGGTACTCTCTCTCTGACCTCTCACCTGTAAGACCCTGTGTTTGATTTTATCTTTTGTGCCAAGGGATGTTTATGTGGATTGTTGCAAGTATTGGGAACAGCATCACTAAATTGGATGATCTGTTAAGTTTTCGAATATTCTGTTCTCTTTTGCTTATGTTTCATTCAGTAACCTTACAAATAAATTCTGTTTTGTTTGAAACTAAGTGTTTTGACCAGCTGTGTCTCTCCTGGAATATTCACTGTACACTTGCTAAAAACAACTAGCAAAGTTAGGGTCTGGGCTACTTTCTTTTTGAGGGGGTCTGTTCTGGTCTATAACAAATGTCCTTCAAGAAAGAAAATCTGCTGGCCTAGTCTGGCCGACATATGATTTCAGATCCACAGCGATCACTGCCTTCTATGCAATTAGGGATGGGCAATGAATGCTGGCCTAGCCAGTAATGCCCACATCCTGTGAAAGCATTAAAAAATTAGCTTTGTCAGAATCCCTAAACATATACTAATAAGTTTACAGCACCAAGAATTATTCTTGAAATAATTTACTCTGACCTTAAGTAGATGCCTTAAGCTGATTAAGAACCATGTGTTAAGGTCCTTCAACCCTCATTATCAATACAGAAATGTTGAGGAGTTAGCCAGGCTGATCTCGGTGAAATATTAGCTTTAACCAGAATGAAGTTTACATTCAAAACATTAGGGTCAGATTTTAGATGCTCATGTGGCTAACTCAAGTTGAGTAATTTCCCTGCTCATTCAACCTAGATCGGTTTAAAGGCCTATGTAGGCTCAATTTTCAATTAGACAAGATAGCACTAGTCCACCAACCCCAGAATCAGGTCAGAGATAGTGTCAGGAGCAGGTGATTGCTAAGGTTGGCTGGTTAGAAGGTAGATCTCGGTTCTTTGGGACTTTGACCTAGTTGTTTTAAAATCTGTTAGGCCCCTCTGCCCCTCACCTCTCATGTCTCCAAACCACCCATATGTCCCAGTTCCATCTTTATGCCAATTCATACCTCAAATCTCCATAATAATTCAGTATCCAGCTTGGCAGACTTCACAGTCATGTGAAGATAAAAAAAGATAAATTTCAGGCAATACAGTTATAAACTGCACTCCTGCTTGCATCTGGAATTGGAAATAATCATTGATTATGCTTCCAATGTCCATCCTTTTCTCTTCATCTGATGTATCTCTGACCACTCACTCCCCTTCGTTTTCTTGATTTCACTGTTTCCATTTCTGGGGATAGACTGTTCACCAACATCCACAACAAATCTATTGACTGTCAGTTCTGCACACTCTGCTTCATACAAGGATTCCATCCTATTCTCCCAGTTTCTCTATCTCCATTGCATCTGTCACACCATGGTGATTCCCACATGCCCTCCTTTATCCTCAACCAATTTCCACCATCCTCACTGTGGTTGATTAGTGCCTTATCCTTGCCTGATCTAAGTCACACACTTCTACCCTCACATTGTCCATCAGTCTCCATATTTAAAGCCATTTCCACCACCTCCAGCACCATGTCCCCACCAAACACATCTTCTCCTCACCGTCCCAGTCAGCATTCCAAAGGGACTATACCTCCACAATATAATAATCTACTTTTCCATCCTTTCTAACACTTTTTACTCTCCCTGGCATCTTCCCATGCAATCACAGGAAGTGTAACACTAATCCATTTATCTCCTCCTTCCTCATTATCCAAGGCCCCAAACATACCTCCCGGATGAAGTTGGGTTTTACTTGTACTACTGTCTTCATACTCAAAAGATGGAGTCTGCTAACTCAGGTCCAAATGTCCCACACTCTGATAGGACACCTGCCAAGATGAGTAATCAAACTGTCAAATCTGACACAATTTGCACAAAGAAGATGGTAGAAATAAGCAACAAACTGCCTCCCGAGCGGGTCTGACCTGAGACCAAAAAAAAATTATAAGTTGGTGCTGGAAAATCCAGTCAGGTTGGTCACTCTGATGTTGACAACACCCAGCCCTACTTCAAGACTGTGTCTCCTGACCCTTCCACTATCTTTGATTTGTCAAAGATGGATAAATAGAAGCTTACTGTAACCAAATATTGCAAAGTCTGAAGCCAATGCCCTTGATCTCTGTCAAATCTCTGTTCCCTGACCACCAACTTCATACATGCCAAATCATTCTTGCTATCATTTTTAACCCCAGATGAGCTAATACACATTCACTCCATCAATTAGACTGTTTAATTCCATATCTATCTTAACTTCAGTTCACCTACAGCTCATCCTCACCTTTCTTCTCTCTAGACTTGACTAGTCCAATGTATTTCTCCCATTCAGCATCCTCTTGAAATTCAAGGTCATCCAACCCTCTAGCGCCTATGTCGAAACTTGCACCAAGTTCAGTTCAACTATCACCCGACAGTTTGCTGACCTACATTGCTTCTGGCTCCACAAAATCTCATTTCACCCTTGTTTTGAAATCTCTCCATAGCTTTGCCATTCTCTATGTTTGCAATCTCATCAGGTCTGAAGCCACTGGAAATATCTACCAATTTTGTCTTTTCCAATTTTGTCAACTGCAAATCTGATTTTACTTGCTCCACCATTGTGGCTGTGCCTTTAGTTGCCTCAACCTTCAGTTCTGGAACTACCTCACCACCACCACCACCAACACCTCCCCCCCCCAAACCCCCTCCCCTGCCCTCCAATCTCCCTTGCTATTTCTTTCCTTGTTTACAACATTCCTTAGAACCCATTATATTTTATCAAGCTTTTCGTCATCTGTTACAACATGTCTTTATGTGGCTTATGAAGTTCTGTGAAGCATTTTGGAACATTTTATTAGATAAAACACAAGCAGTTATTCTTCTAATTTATCATTACTTTGACTGAGTATCAAAATTCTTCCTAAACCTTATATTTAGTATTTTGGAATTGCTTCTGAAAAACCCAAGTGGATTATATCCTTGATTTGCTGACAACTGATATACTTACCTGCTCAAAGAATGGCAACCACACTGTCTTCATTCAAAGTATAGAGTCAGCATGTTAAGTGAAATCCAGTTAGAACAAAAAACCCAAATAAAGTTTAGCCAAAATATAAATGTGTTGAAAAAAACATGAGCACCTCTTCAGAAATGACTCCAACTTCTTAGCAAATTGGAGTCAAGCTTGAAGCAAATTTCAACTTATTTGAGCGTTTTATTTGAATTTTCAGCTTGACAGCAAGTATTGATATCTTAAAATTCGAGTTTCAATTCAGCAAACCCTTTCAGTCTCGGTTTTCCATAGGAAACCTGTAGTGCAGGTTTGGTCTAGCATTTATATGTCCTCAATTATTTAAGCAACTTCTCCCAAAGTATATTGTCTAATATTTATGATTGTCTTTCTTAGTGGTGTTTTGCTGAAATGCTACATTCTAAAGAAGTAATGGCAAAGGCAGAAGACATGAAAATTGTGAAAAAATATAAACTAATTATCTCTTACCAGATGAAGCTTACTTAACTTGTCTGGGCATTCTGGCAGTATGGTATTATTTTTTCAAATCACTCCTTACTCTGGTAAATATTATTGCGTAGACATATATCAATTATAATTTTACAATCTTTACTTTTGGTAAAAGCTTTTGTTTTTGTAAGGTCTCTGACTACACTGAGTATAAGCACTCAAAAGCAATCATAAACCATGTATTCAGGTACAGAGACTGCAAATCAGTATCTGTTTCCACACAAATCTTGGCAGAAAGAATGCTGTGACTTTAATACAAAAGCATGTTATCAGCAGAATGATTAATTTTAAATATATATCAATGGTCTGCAGTAAAGCAAGCCTGGATGTTTGCACTGTGAAATGAAAATGCATGACAAGTTATTAGGTATGTTTCTAATTGTTAAATGAATGTTCAAGAGCTGTCAAAAAGTCTTCTGTTTTAACAGGAAACATAAGATCACAGATTTGATTTTGTGTGCACCAAGAACTAATAACATTGACCCACTGTACAGATTCAGAAATGGATATGAGTTAATTATTTGTCTTGAGTTTACAGGTAGTAGCAAATCAACAGTACTCACCATTCACTATCCTAAATAATGTCCTTAGATTTTTTAATGAGCTTTTACACAGCTGCTTTTGGTGATTCAACATCCATTTCAGTATAATGTCCCCTGGAACATGTGTGACTATGGCAAAAAAAGTATTATCTTCACCCTATCAGATTGAAGAATCCTTACTGAAACACGTGGCAATAAATTAGCAAGTGTAAAAATGTTTAATCCAAGATAACAGAAGATGAAGAAAGCAAAGCTAAGATTGGACCAAGTGAGATAAAAGAGATAAAGAAAAAGTTAAAATAACTTTTTAAAAATTTTATCTCCAACAATAATTAAAATCTGAAGGAATTGCAAGAATGAGGATTTAAATGTATAGTACAATGAAGTCGTTTGGTCATAATTAAAAATCATCATGCTGTGAAGAACTCAACTATGGACAGGTTATAAACTTCTCTGTTGGATTCAGTGAATACCCACTGCATGAATACCTCAACTTCAAGCCATTTGTAAGTTTGAATGCCAAATTTCTCAGATATTGGTGTTTCAAAGCCTGTAGAAAAACAGGAACAATTGGATTTCTGTTTTTTTACTGCAGATGTGCAGATTCTAGAAGTTGAAATCCACTTTACTCCATAATAATGGTGAGCATTGACAACCTCACCTTTCTTCTTACCCCAACACCCAGAGCAACATTTTAAAGTGGAAAGATTGAATGGGATGGTGGTATTTTACATCATTATATAAATTAGGCAATACTGTGTTAGCTACCGGTGATATATCTTTTCCAAATTTTCTAACCAATATCTTGAAATAAAATATCAGAGAGATATTAAGGGGTTACCAAATAACTTGCAACTTGTCTACATAGGAGCAGGAGTATGCCGTTCAGACTCTATAGCTAATCTCACTATTCAATGAGACCCTGACTGATTTGTATTTTAACTCAGTTCATCTGCACGTTCTTCTACATGCTTGTATAGCAAAATTATGCTGATCTTTAATTTAAAGTTATTAACTGACCTAGCATCTTACTGTCTCACCTTTACACTTTGCATGAAGAAGTGATTTCTAACTTCACTTCTGGTCTAGCTCTGATTTTAATGTTACATCCTATCCTAAAATCCGTCACTGCTGAATTAAGTTTCTCTCTTTCTGCCGTTTAAATTTCTTTCAAAATCCTAAAAAAAAATCCTCAGTCAAATCACCCTCTAAACAGAGGGTGGACGCTAGGAAATTGTTTCCGTTAGGCGAGGAGACTAGGACCCGTGGACACAGCCTTAGAATTAGAGGGCGTAAATTCAGAACAGAAATGCGGAGACATTTCTTCAGCCAGAGAGTGGTGGGCCTGTGGAATTCATTGCCGCAGAGTGCAGTGGAGGCTGGGACTCTAAATGTCTTCAAGGCAGAAATTGATAAATTCTTGATGTCACAAGGAATTAAGGGCTACGGGGAGAACGCGGGTAAGTGGAGTTGAAATGCCCATCAGCCGTGATTGAGTGGCAGAGTGGACTCAATGGGCCGAATGGCCTTACTTCCGCTCCAATGTCTTATGGTCTTACGGTCTTAAACACCTATTTCCTAGGGATTCCAAGATTGGTTTTCATAATCTCTGGTGATATTCTAGTGAAACTGCAAAAGATGTACTCCTCCCAAGGCTAATGCATCACTTTTAAAGTGTAGTGCTGAGAACTGTATATAGCATTTCAGATGTTGTGTAACCTGGGCTTTGTATAGTTGCAACCAAAAGCCTAATCACCTTTTTGTAATCAAGCCTCCTAGCTATAAAGGTTATCTTCTCATTAATCTTATGTTTTTATTTTTTTAACTGACAACAACAGTTTATTAATCTGTGTACAATAACTCCTGCGTTTCTTTGGAATTATATTGCTCCTAACTTTTCATCGTTTAAGTATTACTTAGGTCTTTCCTTTGTGGTTATATCATATCATCATTATTCTAAAATAGGTTCTGCTCCTTCTCTAGATGCTTCAATTGATTTGATGTTTCAGCAGCGATTAATCCAATTCTTTTAATCTTAAAATAAGGTTGACTTTGTAGATTTGTATGAGGTGAAGGAATCCAGTCACAGCCAAAATATCAATATTTTCTGTACCTGTGGTTACAGACCAGTCACACCTTTATGAAAAAGAGCTTGATGCTATTAGATGGGATTGATGTGGTGGCAACATGCATTGACAGTTTAGTGGTGAAACAATTGCAGAAGGCAGAAGACTAAAGCTTTACAAAACAAAAAACAGAAAATCACTGGACTCAAAAAGTTACTCTGTTTTTCTCTCTACAGATGCTGCCTGATTTAAGTTTCTCCAGTACTTGCTCTTTTTTCAGATTTCCAGCTGATGCAGTTCTTGGTTTTAGCAAAGCTTTAAGAAATCCTGAATAAGTTCAACTTTGGAAACACTAAGTAGCATTGGCACTGATGAAAATAAATAGAGCAGATGCTTGCATAAAAGCAAAACAAGAGGATGAGTTTTGACTTTAATGGAAAAGGCCCAACAATACAAATGTATTCTCATGCACTGTTTGTTTCATGGAGGTGTTGAGCTATTGGAGCAGTGATTGGGCTGTTTGATATTATGGAGCTATGGCTTCAAGTTGGACCAAAGGGTCTGTTTCCATACTGTACATCTCTATGACTCTATTTACAATCTATTAACAAGCCTTGATGAGTCAGGTGTGCAACAGGTATGCATAACTTCCAGTGTGCTGAGCTTTTTTGGACAGCAATATACTGTACCATAGATTGTGGCTTAAAAGTTGACCTGACATAAAAGATGAATTCATTCCTTTTGTCCCAAAGCAATCATACATATGTCGATATTTTTCATATATTTGGTGTATAAGTTGATTGCTCTCCCCTTCCTCCTTTTCAGCCAAGATACATTATGGTAGATCAGTTGTTCAAACTCAATGTTTCACTCCACAAGAGATTGTTTTAACAACCATAACAACTAGGAACAATGATGGAGATATGGGCTGCGTTGGGCTACGTCGTATAAAGTGCTGGAATTTAGGACAATTGCAATTGTCCGCACTGAGTAGACCTGGCGTGGTGAATGATAGATGGCAGCTACACACAATGGCAGTTCACTTATACATGACTACAGAGTTTTCAGAGTGAGTTGTCAAGGCTTCAAAGCTTGACTTATACGCTGACACACACAGTACTTCAGTATTAGCTGTGGTTCAGCTGGTAGCACTCTTCCTTCTGAGTAAAGAAAGTTGTCAGTTCAAGTCCCAGTCAACAGCCTAGAGCACAAAAATCAAGGCATATATTCCAGTGTAGTTCTGATAGTGCATTGCACTGGTGAGAGTGCCATAATTTTGGGGAAGGCATTAAACCAACATTCCTTTTCTCTCAGAGGGACGATAAAGATCGGATGGTTCACTTCAAGGAACAGCAGTGAAGTCTTTCCAGTTTTATAGGTCATTATATATCCTTCAATAACATCACTAACAGCAAATTAAATATCTGGCCATTATCACTGTATTTTAGAAGATATTTAATTGACTATAAAGTACTTTGGAATGTCCAGGACAACAAAAGATTCAATTAAAAGATGCTACACAAATGCAAGTCCTTCTTTTGCAAAGCACATTGTAACATCAACTTATAAACAGTAATACTGGTCAAGATCTTTCCTCTGCCTACTGATTGAAAATGCTTACTAGAGTTTTCAACATAAAATCAATCCTTGTTAGCCCCTCAGGCAGCCTGCTGTGGTACACAGGGAAAAAAACAATTTTTGCCAGCAATTCATGCTCTGATTGATAAATGGTGACGTGCTTGAAATAGGTAAAGTCTAAGATTCTGTCTATTTCCTGTCTCTACACTTCTCCCCCATTCACCAGAAAAAAAACACAGAATTTAATAAACTTACAAATTCTCAACAGCAAGTATTTTGGCTTGTGTACGCCCTTATTTTTAATTATATTTCTTTTGTTTTATTTTAAGAACATTAATGTTTTCAGTCCAGCATATTTTTGGAGCTGTGTTACTTAATGAGAAGCTTTTTTCTTTTCAAGGTAGCATCCCTGACCAACCTGAATATCAGGAAATACAATAAGTTAGGTCTCCTTGGATGTGATGGTTCAGCACTTATTGTAGTGAAGCCTCCAGTCACTTGACAATATATTTCACAGAAGAGTTTGTGATATTCACAGTGCCAGCAGGAATGCTGGTGTTATTGAAAATTTCCTTCTGCATTTGTTGAACAAGTTGCTCTCCTTCCTGAGCTATATTTTTTTGACCAGGACAAAAGCCATTTCAGTGGTACTTTAATCTCTCTTGAGACTGAGTAGTTGAGTAGATGATGTGTATGGCCAGTTCTTGTTTGGATAGAGAGGCTTCACAGCCCTAGTGATCATATCCTGTTCCCTTCAAATGTTTAAATGGAATTATATACTTCTGTTCAACTTTCCTAATCGACTTGAGACTTCTTCAGGCTTTAGCCTTGTTACTGCTTGTAATGTCACAGTGATGTGTTGTATGAAGCCATAGTTTTGAAAGATTTAATGTTGCATTACACTCCACCCAAACAGATGATCAGTTGAGTTGTGTGTGTGTACCTCCCAAAGGGCCTTAGTAAATATGTCTAACCATTTAATGTATACTCTATCTATTGCTGTCATGGAACAATTTACTTTGCTAACAAAAACGAAGTGTCCTTTCTACTAAGACTTATCAGTGGTCTATCCTCTACCACTGATAATTAGACAGGCCCTAAAGACAGTATAAAGGAAAGGAGGATTGGCAGCATTGAATTAACTAAAGCATCCAGAGTACTGATACCACAATGTACCAGCAGTGGTTATCAGAGGATACCACAACATGAAGCAAATGAGACAAGACAGTTACCAATGAAGGCACTGGACTCACTTAAGAAAACGTAACTTTTGTTGTTTCCTTCAAAAGAAGTGCCGCAAGTATGGCTCCCATCATATCATCCACACTTTTCTATGTAGCTGCTGAAATCAGTCCATTGGTCATTTCTCATTATAGAGTCATAGAGTCAGAGAGATGTACAGCATGGAAACAGACCCTTCAGTCCATCCTGTCTATGCCGACCAGATATCCCAACCCAATCTAGTCCCACCTGCCAGCACCCGGCCCATATCCCTCCAAACCCTTCCTATTCATATACCCATCCAAATGCCTTTTAAATGTTGCAATTGTACCAGCCTACACCACTTTCTCTGGCAGCTCATTCCATGCATGTACCACCCTCTGTGTGAAAAAGTTGCCCCTTAGGTCTCTTTTATATCTTTCCGGTCTCACCCTAAACCTATGTCCTCTAGTTCTGGATTCCCCCACCCCAGGGAAAAGATTTTGTCCATTTATTCTATCCATGCCCACATAATTTTGTAAACATCTACAAGGTTACCCCTCAGCCTCCGACACTCCAGGGAAAACAGCCCCAGCCTGTTCAGCCTCTCTCCCTATAGCTCAAATCCTCCAACCTGGCAACATCCTTGTAAATCCTTTCTGAACCCTTTCAAGTTTCACAACATCTTTCCGATAGGAAGGAGACCAGAATTGCACGCAATATTCCAACAGTGGCCTAACCAATATCCTGCTACATGACCTCCCAACCCCTGTACTCAATACTCTGACCAATAAAGGAAAGCATACCAAATGCCTTCACGCTATGCTATCTACCTGTAACTCTATTTTCATGGAGCTATGAACCTGCACTCCAAGGTCTTTCTGTTCAGCAACACTCCCTAGGACCTTACCATTAAGTGTATGCGTCCTGCTATGATTTGCTTTCCCAAAATGCAGCACCTCACATTTATCTGAATTAAACCCCATCTGCCACTTCTCAGCCCATTGGCCCATCTGATCAAGATCCTGTTGTAATCCGAGGTAATCTTCTTCGCAAATCAGCCATTCAGCCAACTGAGCTAACCAACTTCCTTTTTCCCATTACAATTTGATTTGATTACTAAGGTATTGTTTACAATGCATTAAGTGGGCCTGGTAATCAGCCAATTCAGTAAGCTGTTGTGTGGCACTGCTACTGTGCTGAACAAGGTAGATTTAGAACAAATTTAGCTATTCAAATAAAAACTGAAAGTCATAGAAAACCTCAGTAAGTCTGGCAATATCTCTGCAGACAGATACAAAGTTACATTTTGAGTCTGATATGATTCTTCTCAGGAGTATTTTGAACTATCCATACAAAGATTTTCAAAGTTTGCATAAAGATTTGTAGCGTGGATGCTGGTTGTCGTAGTTGTGGGTATGTTTGCCGAGCTGGGAAGTTGATTTGCAGACGTTTTTTCCCTGCCTAGGTGACATCTTCAGTACTTTGGAGCCTCTTGCTGTGCTATGTCTTCTGGAATTTATTTGGTTCTGTTCCTGCTGGTTTTGGTTGTTCATTGTAGTGGCCAGTATATTGGGTACAGGTCAATGTGCTTGTTGATGGAGTTCATGGATGAGTGCCATGCTTCTAGAAATTCTCTGAGTGCCCTCTTGTTTGGCTTGTCCTATGATCATTGTGTTGTCCGGGTCGAATTTGTGGTTCTTATCATCTGTGTGTGTGGCTACTAGGGACATCTGGTCACAGCGTTTTGTGGCTGGTTGGTTTTTGTGGTTGTGGATTGCTAGTTGTCTACCTGTTTGTCCTATATAGTATTTCATGCAGTTTTTGCATGGAATCTTGTAAACTACATCTGTCTTGCACATGATGGGTAGAGGTCTTTTGTCCTGGTGAGTTGTTGTCTGAGTGTGGCTGTCAGTTTATGGGTTGTCATGAATTCCAGTGGCCAGAGAAGTCTGGTTATCAGTTCCAAGGTGTTTTTTACATAAGATAGCATGGTCGTGGCATGTCCTCGTCACATTGTTTGTCTGCGGATGAAGTTGTGGGGATATCTGTTCTTGGCGAATACTCTGTAGAGGTGTTCTTTTCTTCCCTTCGTAGGTCAGGACTGCTGCAGTGTGTTGTAACCCTTTTGAACAGGGTCCTAATGCAGCATCTCGTTTTTGTTTGGGCATTTGCTATTGTCGTTCAGGAACTGGTCAGTGTGTGTGCCTTTCCTGTTCACTTTTGGGATGCATTCACCATTCAGTGCTCTTTCTACCATCACATCCAGGAATGGGAGTTGATTGTTGGTTTCCTCCTCTCTTGTAAATCTGGTCCCTGTGAGCATGGTGTCAATAATCTGGTGTATGTTCTCGGTTCTGTTCTCTTAATGATAACAAAAAGTGTCGTTCACATATCTGATCCAGAGTTTGGGTTGAATTTGTGGCAGAGCTGTTTGCTTCAGTTGTTGCGTTAGAGATGGGTGAGCCCATAGGTGTTCCATTGATCTGTTCATATATTTGGTTGTTGAATGTGAAGTGCGTCATCAAGCATAAGTCTAATAGTTTGCGTATCCAGTCTTTGTTGATAGATGCCCCATCGTGTTGTCTGTTCTGCTTGTCTAGGAGGTTCGCTATTGTCTCTCTGGCCTAAAGTTTTGTCAACTGAAGTGCACAGCACCATCACTGTGCCAAAATTCTGGAAGTTCCTCCCCAACATTACTGTGGATATACCTTCATCAGAAGGACTGCAGTAGTTACAGAAAGCAGCTCACCACCACCTTGTCAAAGCCAATTAGGAGTGGGCAGTAAATGCATAGGCAGCAACACCCACATTTCATGAATTAATATGAAACAAAGACGAGGGAATCTGATCAACAACAAGCACATAAATTGCATTTGCATGAATGCTTCCTCCATACCTCCATATCAGTGAGGACAGTGCGTGAAGGCTCAAGATACATGTAAGGACTAATGAAGCATGCTTTGCTAGTCATTGTTGTGTGCAGACCTTCCTCAACCATTGGAAAGTCATCAGCTGCAAGACATCATGAAGAAGTAATGAGTTTCAGTCAAATTCAGGCTTGCTGACTTGTGTGTATACACAATGTTGCTCTCATCCTTTTTTCAACTGAAAATGCCCAGTCTTATTGAGCATTTCCTATTAAGAAGATACATGATTAGAAGGAATCAGCCATCTTGAGTCATGTCAAGAGTGAAAAGAATCATCAAGAATTAAATCAGGAATCAGGTTCTGATTCTTTCAAAATAAACTTGTTCAGAGATGTTATTACGCATCTCTGGAGCAGGTTGGACTTGAACTCAGGCCTCCCAGATAAGGGTTCGGAACTCTACCTCTGCATCACAAGAAGGTCCCTGAGGTTGGACTTTCAAGGAGTCACAATTATTGACAACATACCTGGGATCATTCTTCACTTCACCAGAGATTATGCTTATTCTGAACAGGACAGGTGAATAACATTACAACAGGTTTTGTGATGTAAGTAGAAAAAATAAATACTTTGATATGGATCTCCTTATAGTTATATTCATTAAAAATTATGTTCAAATCCTATTTTTGTGTTCCATTGTGTAATTACTAATCACATTGACCTTCTCTTGGAAAATAAGGCAGGGCAAGTGACTGAAATATTAGTATAGGAGCACTTTGAGACTAGTGATCATAATTCTATTAGTTCTAAAATGGTTATGGAAAAGGATAAACCTTCCATGTAGGTTAACATTCTTAGAGTAAGGCAAATTTTAATGGTGTGAGACAAGAACTTTCAAAAGTTGATTTAAATAGACTGTGCAGAGGTAAAGGGATGATTGACAATTGGGAGGCTTTCAAAAATGTGATAATGCGAGCTCAGAGGCATTATGTTCCTGTTAGAGTGAAGGGTAATGCTGTTAAGATTAGGGTACAGTGAATGAATAAAGATATTGAAGTGCTAGTCAACTATGAGAAAGAATCATATCTGAAATATATACACCTGGGATCAAATGAATCTTGTGAAAAGTGTAAAGAGTGTAGAGGAATTCTTAAGAAGAAAATCAGGAGGACAATGAGGTGATATGAGATAGCCTTGGCAGACAAGGTTAAGGATAATCCAAAGGGATTGTACAAGCATATTAAGAGCAAGAGAGCAACTGGAGAGAGAATAGGACTCCTTAACGATCAATGAGGTTGTCTATGTCTTGAACCTCAGGAGATGGGAGAGATACTGAATGAATATTTTACATCAGTTTTTACTGTGAAGAAATGGATGCTAGAAAACTCGGGGAAATAAATATTGATGTTTTGAAGATAGTTCACATTACAGAAGAAGACGCACTGGAGGTCTTAGAAAACATAAAGGGAAAGACTGAAGGGTGGTTAAAATTGTTCCTTTATTTAAAAAAGGCTGGAAGGAGAAGATTGGGAACTATAGACCTGTGAACCTGACATCAATAGTGGGTAAGTTGTTGGATGTGATTCTGAAGGATCAGACTTACATGCATTTAGAGAGGCAAGGGCTGCTTAGGGATAGACAGCATGGTTTTATGTGAGAGAAATCGTGTCTCACAAACTTGATTGAGTTTTTTGAGGAAGTAACTAAAAGAATTGATGAGAGCAGAGTGGTTGATGTTGTTTACATAAACTCTAGTTAAGCTTTTGAGAAGATTCCACATGATAGACTAATTACTAAAGTTAAATCACATAGAATTCAGGGTGTGCTTACCAATTGAACACAAAATTGTCTTGATGTTAGGAGACAGAGGGTGATGGCAGGCTGGAGGCCTGTGACCAGTGGTGTTCGACAGGGTTCAGTACTGGGTCCATTTATGATTGTCATTTATATAAATGATTTGAATGAGAATATCAGAGGAATGGTTAGTAAGGTTGTGGATGACACCAAAATTGCTGATATAATGAAGAAGGTAATATTACAAAGAGGCCTTGATCAATTGGGTCAATGGGCTGAAGAATGACAGATGGAGTTTAATTTGGATAAGTGTGAGATATTGCATTTTTATGAAACAAACAATGGCAGGACTTATGCAATTAATGGTAGGGCCCTGGGTAGTTTTGTAGAATAGAAAGATCTAGGGATTCAGGAGCATAATTCTTTGAAATTTGCATACAGATGGAAAGGATTGTTAAGAGGGTATTTAGCGCACTTACCTTCATTACTGGGACCTTTGAGTAAAGGAGTGAGGCGTCATGTTGACGTTGTACAGGATGTTGGTGAGGCCTCTTCTGGAGTACTGTGTGCAGTCTGGTCACCCTGTTATAGGAAGGATATTATTAAATAGGAAAGGGTTCAGAAGCAATTTACCAGGATGTTGCCAGGAATAGAGGGTTGGAGTTATAAGAATAAGCTGGATAGAGTCATACAGTATGGAAACAGGCCCTGTGGTCCAACTTATCCATGCCGACTAGATATCCTAAATTAATCTAGGCTCATATGCTAGCATTTGGCCCATTTCAGTTTAACTCTTCCTGTACATCCAGATGTCTTTGAAATGTTGTTATTGCATCCAGCATCCAATCTCAACAAAAATATACAATCAAAAAAGAACACACTCTATTCACTATTGTAGATCTACAAAAAAGAACTGTAAAATTACACTTAAGAACTAGCCACTTAGCTGCTCCCCTGCTGTGAGCTCCCCCACACAGGTTTCACCAAGGTCAACTGTGAATTTCGATAGTTGTTAATTTTTCTTAGGCGAACTCCAATGTCCAGAGATACTTGAAACCAAACAGCACAGACAGTTAGCTGTGCAGGTGACTGCTGGATCAGCTATGCATGTTTATTTCTCCATTTGATTCACTTCCCATATGATCACTGCCTTTGTCTTGCATCCTTCTTTTTAAAATGCCGTTGTTTTGATTTTTTTTCATTAAGTTCCAAAAAAATGCAACAGCTAATAAAACAGTAATTACTGCTCCTAGAATTTGAGGAAATGAGCTCCAATATTGAAAATACCTCAAAAAGGAGTAGCTCTTACAGCCACAACTTTTACCTGTACTCCATCTTGGTTTATCCAGAAGCTAGGACTTTTTTCACTAGAGTACTAGAGGTTGAGGGGTAACCTTATAGAGGTTTATAAAATCATCAGGGGCATGGATAAGGTGAATAACAAGGGTCCCTAGGGTGAGGGAGTTCAAAACCAGGAGGCATATCTTAAGGTGAAAGGAGAAAGTTTTAAAAAAGACATCAGGGGCAACTTTTTGAACACAGAATTGCTTCATGTATGGAATGAACTGCCAGAGCAAGTGCTGAATGCAGATACAGTTACAATATTCAAAAGACCTTTGTAAAGCACATGCATACGAAAGGTTTGGAAGGATATGGGCCAAATGCAGGCAAATGGAAATAGTCTAGTTTGGGAGCATAATCGATGTGGACTAGTTGGACCAAAGGGTCTGTATCCATGCTGTGTTACTCTATGACTCTCTTCAAGAAATTCAAAATCATGCAGTTACAGTTTAATTAGCAATATCCCTGCAAAAGATATTTTGGTAATCAATCACAGGATGATATCAAGCATCACAGAATTGAATTGTTGCTCTGTAACACACCTGTGACCTGAGACTGAAGACTGCATTAAATAATTCAAAAAAGGCTTGATTTCTCATTTTCTTTTGTACTGAGTAAGATGCTGTTAGTTGGTAGGGCCTGAGAGCACACAGCTGGATTCCCACTGAATGCTAATCACTCATCCCATTAGACTGTCTGCAGTCTGAAATACTCTTCCTCAGATTAACATGTTTGCACAATGTGTACAGCTGATACTCACTGAGTTTTTTTCCTTTCTTTTAACCACTGATACCTTCTTGTAAATGAATAAAAATGAGATTAAACAAATTGCATGTAAGTTTAGTACTGTGAGATTCAGCTTGATTACAGATTGGCACACTGGTCTTAACCATCTGATACATTGATATCAACCTAGCAACAATCTCCTGATATTTTGCAAATGAGCATCTTATTGCCTTCCAGCTTATCATCACGGCCACTTTCATTTACAAGTCACAAAACTGTAGTTATTCTCATATTTGAAAAGATTTGAGGATCTCAGTATTTAACATGTCCCGATTGCTGGTGCTACTGCAGCACACGGAACTGTTTTCTGTGAGCAACTCAACCTGATTGCCCATCAATAATTAAGTTGTTAGTCTGCTTTCATAGTCAAGGTCATAGCTTGCTATGAAGCAAATTGTGCAAAACCACAGGGTTCAGTCTGCACTATAGATGTACTTTGAAAATTTCAAAGCTATTTATTTTCAAACTTCCTCTCGCACCTCCAACGTTGTTTTTCCCTCCACTGAAGATCCTGAACAATTTCACAGTACTTATGTCTGGATTTGGATCAATAATTGCATCCAAAGAACTCTCAAAGTCATAATTGACAATCTCTGGCATCTATTCTCTTCACCTGATAGTGGTGACCGTGCCTTTAGCCATCTGATAGGCTCCAAACTCTAGAACTTGCTGTGCAAACTTGTCTAGTTATTGCCTTCACTCACATTTAACAAGTTCTTTGACTAGGCATTTAATCACCTATTCCAATAACTCCTTCAATGGCTTAGTTACAACATCTGTCTGGTTATATTCCTCTGAAATGCCTTGGTACATGTTATCACCTGAATAACTGCAAATAGTTAGAGCCATACCCTGAGTTTGACAAAGTGAATTTGTAGAATGCTCCCATTAGGTGGCTCTATGATCACCATGTCTCAGCCTCATGCTGCTGCGATATATGTAAGTGAGTTAGAAGTGTGTAAATTTTGATTCGGCTACCAAGTCCTTTGTTTTCTTTCTCTTGCAGCAAGGCACATAGGTTTGTTATCATAAATCAACATTTAAAATGCAAACTAGTAACAAATGTGTATCGGTTGCTGGAAACCACATCTGTCAGATGTCTTTTTGAAGAAAAAGGTATTTATTCTGTCAACTGGGTTTATTGTATGATTACAGCTGCTATGTGACACAAAAACATATTTCATCCAGTCTAAGTTAAATGGAATAGCCAGGGCACAGTGTAATAATTATTCTCCTACTGACAGACATGCAATTTGCTGTGTTAATGGGTATTGCTTATCTAGCCCAGTTGAAGTAATCCATGTGTAAAATTTATTCCTCTATTTCATCAGAGACCTTTAGTATAACCTGGCCAAGTATCTCACCTCAATACATGCCAAAGTAAATCCATGGATCAAGAATCTAGAATGAGAGAGTCTATTGTAATATTCAATTATGTCACGGCTAATTTGCATATCAGCTATACTGTATCATTCACTTCTGAGTGCTGATAGTCTATTAATGTGGTACAATGTGATCGCTGTGTCTGAGAAAAAATTGTCTTCCTTGTAACACAAAGGAGCTACAAAGAGTGTATTGAGAGAGTCATTGTTTTGGAAGACTTGATTTGCGTTTTCCATCCAAGCAAGAAAACATAATTCAGTTCAGTGGGCCAAATGTAGAGGGTAGGAAGCCAAAAATGTTATCATTTCTGACACTATCCACTAAGCAATGCTGAAGATCTGTAAACCACAGCAAAGCCTTTCCCAATCTGCCCCTGTGATTCACCAGAATCACAGGTTCAATGCATCATTGCCATGTAACTATAAGTGAAAATTTCTCTAATGGCTGATTCTACTAATCTTACAAATAAATCAGCTTTTCAGCAGCAAGGTGCATTTGGAGTCAAGGACGGTGTTATCACCAATATGTTACATTTCCCTTTCAGCAATATTAAAATTTTTATATTAAAGGGCTATTTCATCTGTAAAACCTTGGGTCATATTTGAATTATGCCATTCATCTACTCATTCAATTCACTTTTTCATTCTAGTGCAGAAAATGGGCCAGCTGCCATTTCTCCTCCAGTATTCTCAGTATTCAATGGTCCAAATACTTATTGGAAGTGAAAATAACAACCTGTTGTAGTTCTTCTATTGTGTGGCTGCTTCACGGAACAAGCAAAAGCCTGGATTCTAGTCAGCTGCCATTTTACTTTTTGTCCACACTTCTTCCTAAGAATATATATTTTGATTTAAAACAAAAATTACTGGGAAAACCCTGCAGGTCTGGCAGCATGTGAGGGTTGCATGGAGGCTTTGCACCGCTGCCTCACAGTGCCAGGAACTTGGGCTTGATTCCAGCATTGGGTGACTGTCTGTGTTGAGTTTGCACATTCACCCCCTGTCTGTGTGGGTTTCCACTGGATGCTCCCATTTCCTCTCACAGTCCGAAGATGTGCAGGTTTGGTGGAATGGCCATGCTAAATTGCCCTTAGTGTCCAGGGATGTGCAAGCCACGTGGATTAGCCACGGTAAATGCAGGGTTATGGGGGTCTGGGTCTGGGTGGGATGCTCTTCGGAGGGTTGATGCAGACTCAAATGGTCTCTTTTGCACTGTGGGGATTCTATGAACTGGGGAGAGAAAGCAGAGTTAATGTTCGGATCTACCCTTCTTCAGAACAAAGTATAGCTGGGAAAACGTTGGTATATTTGCTGATGGTAGATATCCTGACACAAGCCCCTGAAAACTCTTTAGGTCTGTTAGGAAAGAGGGCTGCACCATGCTTGCACAACACCAATGTTCTTTATAAAACAGAAGTCATAATTGGGACATCTCACTGAGTTGTGGGGACATTGGATTAGATGGAAAGAAGGCTAGTCAACATAGAGGAAGCAAAGAACGTGGAGTTAATGATAAAAAATGGCATGGAGAGCAGATCTTCAACTGAATTCACAAGTATGGAGGATGGGATGAGGAAGAATAATGGAAAATTAACATGAAATAATCCAGACTAGAAATAACAAACTCTGGAAAGATTTGCTGCAGTTGGCAGGCAGAAGCAGACTAGATGGCAAACAATGCTGAAAAGGTCCAAATGAGTCCAATGTGTGATAAGAAACTAAATTCAATGTCAAAGCTTTCAAGCAATCTGAACCATTGGCCTTAGAGAGGAATGGACATGATCTCTCCGTCCAGTGTTTAGGCTGAGTCCAAAGTAAATGGCTTTCTTTCCTAATAACTAAGTGTATGAAAGTTCTTGTAATCCAGTACTGGATATCAAATAAATTGCGTGAGAAATTAGCTCATAACCAGCAGCAATAGTGCTGTGATACCATTGGATGCCATCAACACACTTCAGAAAATGAACATCATCACTTGTGAGACTCACTCTAAGCAACACACCATCCTGACTTAAAACTATATCACTGCTCCTTCATTGTTACTGGATCAAAATCCTGGACCTCCATTCCTAACAGCTGTACTTGCACTTCAATTACTGCAGTTAAATAAGGCAGTTCTCTCTGACCTTTCTTGGGATTAAAAAGAAAATCAATCTGTCCAGGGATGTTATGAACCACCTGTGGAGCAGATTGGACTTGAGCCTAGGTATCCTCGTTCAGAGGTAGGGACATTACCACTGCACCGTAGGAGCCCTTTCAAACCATGTCCTTCTCAAAGATAATTAGTGATGGGCAGCAAATGCTAACGTTGTCAGCAATGCTCATATCCCACGAAATAACTTTGCTAAGATCTTTTTCAACAAACACTGGTGCTTTGACGTTTAATAGCTAATATTTGGAGTAGATTCCCTGCTAATTATCACCTCCATCTAATGAGGTAGCAAAGATCAGAAACTCACCATGTAGAAAATCATAATTCCAACAACTTGCATTAATGTGGTATCTTTAACGTAGTAAAATGCACCAAGTTTTTATAGATTTCCTACCAAATAAAATTTGACATCACTCAAAGCTTGATCAAAGACGTGGGTTTTGAAAAAAACTTTCTAGAAGACAAGTGATGAATCAGAGAAACTTTCAGGAAAAAAAACCTTACTCTTTAAGCAATGTACCCAATTACTTGAGGACATTTTGATAGCAAATACATTCACATTGCATTTTAAAAGCCATTCAGTCAAAACACAAATTACAAATATAACATGACTTTGTAGGTGTATTGAGAATTAATCTATTGTTTAAAGCAAGAGGAAATTGTTCTTGTAATTGGATTGTATTGGTAGTCCAGTCGATTCTAAGTATCAAATACATTTAACACCATAACGTGAAAATGCATTTATATCTCAGAAATCAACATGCCAATTAGATTTGAGGGAGGGTTTGGATGAAGTTTGTCATAAATTCAATAATTAATTGAATTGAATTAGCTTCATTGTCACATGTACTCAGATGAGTACAGTAAAAAGTTTATAAGTCGCCACTTTTGGCACCATCTTAAGTACGCAGGTACCTAGGTACAGATTCTTCAGTGAAAGTTGATGTACAAGCAGCATCAATAATTTATTTAGCACAGAAATCCAGACATTTGTGCCTTTAAAATGCTGCCTCCGAGTAATTTACCCTTCCTACAATCTGTTCTTCAAGTCAACACTGGCCTCATTTGAATATCTTTGAGGAGAAAGTGAGGTCTGCAGATGCTGGAGATCAGAGCTGAAAATGTGTTGCTGGAAAAGCGCAGCAGGTCAGGCAGCATCCAGGGAACAGGAGAATCGACGTTTCGGGCATAAGCCCTTCTTCAGGAAAATTCCTGAAGAAGGGCTTATGCCCGAAACGTCGATTCTCCTGTTCCCTGGATGCTGCCTGACCTGCTGCGCTTTTCCAGCAACACATTTTCAGCTCATTTGAATACGTCAAGAGTGCTGGGCAGGAGTACAGCAGCTGTGAGTATCTTGCATTACATGTTGACAGCCTTCAGGTAAGAGACTGGGAGTTATGAGTAGTAACAGTTGCTAGCTTCACCTAATTAAGGTGACAGTGAGGAATTTGTCAGCTTAAAGCTGTAGCTTGGGAATAACTTTTTGAATCCAATCGTTTCTTGCTTGTGCATTTTTCTCTGCAAAGGTCTGCACTTGCTTCTGTCTCTTGCAGGTCAATTCACCTACATCCCGTTCCCTTATTTGCAGACAGGACATGTAAAATAGCTCTTATAGTACAGTGGTAGTGTTCTTATCACTGGGTCAGAAGGTATAGGTTCAAGTCCAGAGGAGTGTTATAACATCTCTGAACAGCTTAATTGGAAAAATATCATGGTTGCCTAAAGAGGTTGAGGCTTTTCTTATATGGGCAGTTACAAAAAACATTGACAAAGGTTGCTGGAGTCTTGAAAAAGACTAGGTTACAATGTTATGCTGAGAAGAGCCTTGATCAGACCCCATCAAGGTTTAGAAGTTTAGGCCTGTAGGCACATTGATACATAAAACTGTGAAGTTCCACACATAGAAGAAAATGAAATCTCACTATAAGAGTGAAACGATCAGGAGTCAGCCATTCAAGCCTTGAAGCTTCCTCAGTAAGAATGATCTTCTATCTTTACATCACCATCCCACATTATCCTAATGTCCTCTATTCCTTAGCTACACAAAAACCTACTGACCTTTGTTTTAAAAAAAACACAATGACCCCCAAGCATCTCTCTGGGTACAGAATCCCAAAGAGTCACAATCCTTTCAGTGAAAACTTAAATTTCTCCTTGCATCAGTACGAAAAGGCCAACTTCTTATTCTTAACCAGGGAAACATCTTCTTAGCATCTACTCACTTACACCCCTTTAGAATTTTATGTTTCAATAAATCATCTCTTCTTCTAAATCCCAGGGAATACAAAACCAAGTCTGCTCAATCCCTTCCTGTCAGATAAATCTTATTAGTTTATAGGATTTGGAATGTGCTGCTTGATCGAGTTATGGCTCAGTTATTACCTTTGAAAGAAAACTGGATAAATGGAGGATGAAAGATTATTGGGAAATTAGGAAAGAGCAGGGGATTAGAACAAACTGGAATGGTTTTCATTAGAGTGGGTGTAGACTTGGGCGGAAAGGCTTCCTTCTGTGCTGTACTATTTTGTTAGTTTATCAATCCTATAACTCGATAACAGATGGCACATGTACTGGTCTGATAAAAAGAGCAATGCAAACAAATTGAGAAAAAAAAACTATATTCTCATACCTCTTTAACATGTTTTCAGGATATTCTTTGCCACTTTAAAACCAATGAATTCTTTTTGGCATGTAAATACTATTCTACTGTCTGACATTTGCATGAACATATCTTGGCATGACCAGAAAAGAACTACACTCACAGGTCTTCCCTGCCAACAAGTCAGCCATATGAACGGGTCCACTGCATTCAATCTATCAGTGCAAATTCACATAAATTAGTAACTAAGCAGCACATGTACAAATCCAATAAATACACAAGTGTGATCCACGTTCAAATGGTCTGGGACAGTATTAAGAAAACTGTAGAAAAATCATACAATGTCAATTCATTTTGAATTAATCAATTTACATGAAAACAAACTGTGTTAATACCTTTTGTGAATGCAGGTTACAATGCCAATAACTAGACACTTCAAACAATAGCATCTGCTCGAAAATACATTAGCACAAACATTTAGGTATTAACAAAGGGGACTTGCATTAAACAAAAGAGACATGAAACAATAATGACAGTCTTACAAAGAGAAGCATTTACTCTGTTCAGATCAATTTCTGTGAAAGATAATGAACCAGTGCATCACATAGCTAAGAGGATACTGTTCATATTTGCATTCATCTTGTCCTCCATTAGGCTTTAAAAGGTGAAATATATTAAGTACCACAAATACTTTTTTTATACATTCATTGGGGTGCTAAGTCTAATCCTGTAATTGGAATTTTGAAGGATAAGCAGAAAGCAATATCATTTTTAATGAGGAATGACTATTTGATTAAAAATAGTACCAGTTAATCACTGCAGACTGACCATTTATGCATAATTTGCGAAAAGTAAATAAATTGGTATTCATAGCAAATTGAACATTTAATGTATATTCTAAAGTATTTGTTACAAGTCAGTTATAAGATTAATAGTTTTTCAGTGTTTGCAATACACCTAAAAGGGCTTCAAAGCTGATTTAAAGTTAATTTTCAATTAAAAATAGGAGCTGTAATAAAAATGACTGCAGGGGTCCTCATGATGGTACTGACTCATACAGATAGAATCACAGAATGATGCAGCATAGTAGGAGGCCATTTGTTTCATTCTCTGAATGGATAACAATTAGTTCTACTTGCCTTATTTTTCCTCATAGCCCTGCATATATTTTCAGCAAATTCAGTTTCCCACTGCAAGTCACTATTGAATTTGTTTCCACCATCCTTTAAAACAGTTCAATCTAGCTCATAACAATTCACTGAAAGGATTCTCAACTTCCTACTAGTTTATTTCTTGCCAATTATTCTAAGTCAGTGTCCTCAGATTACTGATCTTGCTGTTCATGGAAAGAGTTTCTCTCCATCTACCCTCAATTTTGAACACTCTTATGTAATGGCATTTGGACCCTGGAGGAATCTTGCGATGATGTCACAGAGTTGTTCTCCATTCAGTATAAATTGCACAGTTTCAACAGAGTTAACTAGATTGGAAGAGGGTAGTCTGAGATTGATAGACAGAAGCACATATAGAGAATAGACTTTTAATAACTGTAAGATTAGAACAGGGAATATCTCAGATTATTATGTAACATATGTATTAGTGTTAATATGCAATAAACAGTATTCTAAAGAAACCAAAGCCTGAAGACAGTTCTTGACTTTGCCTTCTCCTTGATTAATCTTGAACCCAAACTCTTAGATGCAAGCAACAGAGTAAATGACAAATACACTGCTATCAAATCTCCCCTTCACTGTTTCAGGAAAACAATATCATCTTCTCTAGTGTTTTGAGATAACTGCAGTTCCCCATTCCTGATGCCACAATTTGAATTTTCTCTGTCCCCTCTTAAACATTTTAATGTCTTCCTACATTGTAGCACTCAGAATTAAACATATAAAATTATTTGACATCAAACCAGAAAGCATTGCAACTAGAGAAGATAACTAAGTGATTCTGGGACAAAATGAGACAAATAAAAAACAGATGCTGACGTTTAATGTAAAATGTACTGTGTGAACATTGGTGTCTTTAATAGTGATTAAATCCAGCCTGCACCAGTTAGAAAGCTTGCCAGATTCAACACTATTTAGGTAGTTAAGTAATGTCCGATAAGCTTCTTGTCTCATCAGGAGATTTGGCACCTGCAGTTTTGCTCCACGTGAAAGTTCTGGCCAGTGGAAGCTCTAGAGTATTACTAGAGACCAAGGTTGATCACACATGAAGTTCTGCATCAGCAAGAAGATGACTGTTTTGTGTGTGCATGTGTATGGGAAGGGGGATTTGTTTATGGAGATCATGGAGAGGGTTGGAGTTTCAGACACAAAGATGGGGTTGTGGCTTTCAGTGGCTACCCCTCCTCCACAAACTGTCCTCTCAATTGCCCCCAGATTGGGGTAAATGAGGGCCTGCCCTTAACCTGGCAGGCAGGGTGCCCTGGACTCCCTATCAGGAAAGCAGTTATTTTTCTCATTTGCCAGGAAGGCAGGTGATCAGACCAGTGGCATTTTGAGGCATTTTACTGGTTGATAACTGACCACTTAAGGACCTTAGTTGGTGGCATATTGTGAAAGTCGCCTGTGAACTTTCTTATGCAGAACGTGATTAAAGTAGCGAGATGGATGCAGGTATCTTTCCAGTGGCAGGTGTTTCTCCAGTGCCAACCTGCTTTAAACAGTATTCTACATGTTTCCTACACCTGCTCCATCACTTTAAGAAAGGGGAACATTCTGCTCTTCATTAATCCTAATTGTTATCTAATGATCACCAGAAGGAAGAGTTTAGTGTGAGTATTGGAAGAGGACAGGATCAGGCTTAATTGTAATAAAAATACAATGCTGGAAATATTCATTAAATCTCCAGTGTCCATGGGTATAGAAACAGTTAAATTTTGAGTTAAATTTGGCTCTTCTTCAGAAAACTGTCAGAGGATAGAAAGGTAAAATAAGAAGAATACTACACATGATGGAGATATAGCACATTTTTCCAATCATTCCCAGATACAGAAAAAGTACCAGAGGATTGGAGGTCTGAAAATACTGTTCCATTATTAAATATGGTATGAAGGACCAGCCCAAATAATTATAGACCAGTCAGTCTGACCTCAGTGATGGGCAAATTATTAGAATCAATATTGAGAGACAGGATTAGCCATTACTTGGAAGGCAAGGATTAATTAGGGATAGTCAGCATGGTTTTGTCAAGAGATCACTAATTAACTTACACACTTAATTGAACTTTTCCGGGAAGTAACAAGGAGGATGAGTGGTGTAAAGTCATAGATACATAGAAAGCTGCAGAACAGAGAAAAGCCCTTTAGCCCATCAAGCGATTGATGAGGATAATGCAGTGGATGTAGTATACGTGGATTTTAGTAAGGCATTTGACACACAGATTGGACCAACCTGCATTTCAGGCGAACTTGCTTGCTCTCTGAGACTCGTTCACTTAGCACCTATCTACATGCTTAGTTTTCATGCCTTGCCATGCCATGCCTGTTTGTGCTTCGAGGAGAAAGTGAGGTCTGCAGATGCTGGAGATCAAAGTTGAAACTTTATTGCTGGAACAGCACAGCAGGTCAGGCAGCATCCAGGGAACAGGAGATTCGACGTTTCGGGCACAGGCTCTTCTTCAGGAATGAGCAGAGAGTGTTCAGCAGGAGAAGATAAAAGGTAGGGAGGAGGGACTTGGAGGAGGGGCGTTGGAAATGTGATAGGTGGAAAGAGGTCAAGGTGAGGGTGATAGGTCAGAGTAGGATGGAGGCGGAGAGGTCAAGAAGAAGACTGCAGGTCAGGAAGGCAGTGCCGGGCTGGAGGGATTCGGCTGAGACAAGGTGGGGGGAGGGGGGATGAAGAAACTGGTGAAGTCCAAGTTCATCCCCTGTGGTTGGAGGGTTCCCAGTCGGAAGATAAGACGCTCCAGCAAGAGCCAAAGACTATCAATACTGTTGTACTGACATGCTGTTTTGTACAGACAGCCAGATGAGCTACATTTCATAGGGTGAGGGGAGGAGTTGCTGAATATCTTGATGTATGGCACCCCAAGGTATTAATCTAACATCTGTGACGTACCAGCCCCACATATTCAAACAAATGGCCATGTCAGAAAATGGTTGATCCCAGTGCATTTAGTCAGGGCATTGCCTACACATAGTCCATGGGATTAGCCACAGTTATTCATCTGCTTGGGATGCTCACTATCAGGGTATCTGCAGTCTGGGAGCAGGCAGTGATCTGTCCTCTAGGGACAATAGCAGCCATCAGGAGAATTGCGTAACATCAGTTGGGGACCTGCAAACATGGCTAGTCAGTCATGGGTGCTGCTTGTCTAAGTGTGTCAGAGTTCTGGAGTGAATACAAAGCTGTGAGTCCATCAATTAATTGTTTTGCGGGTGCAAAGGGGGCCTGAAGGGGCAGCACTAGGTTCACTGTCAAGAAGGTGTATTGGTATTGGGAGCCAAGGGCTGGGAGGAAAGTAGACACATGTGCAGGTTGGGACAAGGATGGTGATGGGTAAAGTTAAGTTGAATTGGGAGAATGCAGGACAGCATCAGAAGGCATGGAGAGCTGATTATCCAATAGACAATAGGTGCAGGAGTAGGCCATTCTGCCCTTCGAGCCAGCACCACCATTCATTATGATCATGGCTGATCATCCTCAATCAGTATCCTGTTCCAGTCTTATCCCCATAACCCTTGCTTCCACTATCCTTAAGAGCTCTATCCAACTCTTTCTTGAAAGTATCCAGAGACTTGGTCACCACAGCCTTCTGGGGCAGAGCATTCCACACACTCACCATTCTCTGAGTGAAGAAGTTTCTCCTCAACTCTGTTCTAAAAGGCCTACCCCTTATTTTTAAACTGTGTCCTCTGGTTCGGGACTCACTCATCAGCGGAAACTTGCTTCCTGCCTCCAGAGTGTCCAATCCTTTAATAATCTTATACGTCTCAATCAGATCCCCTCTCAGCCTTCTAAACTCAAGGGTATACAAGCCCAGTCACTCCAATCTTTCAGCATAAGATAGTCCCACCATTCCGGGAATTGACCTCGTGAACCTACGCTGCACTCCCTCAATAGCCAGAATGTCTTTCCTCAAATTTGGAGACCAAAACTGCACACAATATTCCAGGTGCGGTCTCACCAGGGCCCTGTACAGCTGCAGAAGAACCTCTTTGCTTCTATACTCAATTCCTCTTGTTATGAAGGCCAGCATGCTATTAGCTTTCTTCACTGCCTGCTGTATCTGCATGCTTGCTTTCATTGACTGATGTACAAGAACATCTAGATCTCATTGTACTACCCCTTTACCTAACTTGACTCCATTTAGGTAGTAATCTGCCTTCCTGTTCTTGTCACCAAAGTGGATAACCATACATTTATCCACATTAAACTGCATCTGCCATGCATCTGTCCACTCACCTAGCCTGTCCAGGTCACCCTGTAATCTCCTAACATCCTCCTCACATTTCACCCTGCTACCCAGCTTTGTATCATCAGCAAATTTGCTAATATTACTTTTAATACCATCATCTATATCATTAATGTATATTGTAAAAAGCTGCGGTCCCAGCACTGATCCCTGCAGTACCCCACTGGTCACCGCCTGCCATTCCGAAAGGGAGTCGTTTATCACTACTCTTAGTTTCCTGTCAGCCAATCAATTTTCAATCCAAGTCAGTATTTTGCTCCCAATACTATGCGCCCTAATTTTGCTCACTAACCCCCTATGTGGGGCTTTATCAAAGGCTTTCTGAAAGTCCAGGTACACTACATCCACTGGATCTCCCTTGTCCATCTTTAGAGTTACATCCTCAAAAAATTCCAGAAGATTAGTCAAGCATGATTTCCCCTTCATAAATCCATGCTGACTCTGACCTATCCTGTTATTGCTATCCAGATGTGTCATAATTTCATCTTTTATTATTGACTCCAGCATCTTTTCCACCACTGAGGTCAAACTAACTGGTCTATAATTCCCTGCTTTCTCTCTCCCTCCTTTCTTAAAAAGTGGGACAACATTAACCACCTTCCAATCCACAGGAACTGATCCTGAATCTATAGAACATTGGAAAATGATCACCAATGCATCCACGATTTCTCGAGCCACCTCCTTCAGTACCCTGGGATGCAGACCATCAGGTCCCGGGGACTTATCAGCCTTCAGACCTAACAGTCTCTCCAACACCAATTCCTGGCAAATATAAATTCCCTTCAGTTCAGGTCCTTCAGCCATTATTACCTCTGGGAGATTGCTTGTGTCTTCCTCAGTGAACACAGATCGTAAGTACCAAATCAACTCTTCTGCCATTTCTTTGTTCCCCATAATATATTCACCCGTTTCTCTCTTCAAGGACCCAATTTTAGTCTTTACCATTTTTTTCCCTTTCACATACCTAAAAAAGCTTTTACTATCCTCCTTTGTATTTTTGGCCAGTTTATCTTCGTACCTCATTTTTTCTCTGCGTATTTCCTTCTAAGTTATCCTCTGTTGTTCTTTAAAAGCTTCCCAGTCCTCCATTTTCCCACTCATCTTTGCTTTGTTATACTTTTTCTCTTTTGACTTTATATGTTTCTTAACTTCCCTCGTCAGCCTCGGCCACCTCGTAGGATCTTTCTTCCTTTTTGGAATGAACTGATCCTGCATCTTCTCCATTATACATCTAACTCAGTATCCTATTCCCACTTTCTCCCAATATTCTTTGATCGCTTTAGCCATAAAAATTTTAGCTATCTCCTTCTTGAAAATGTTCAATGTTTTGGCTTTAACAACTTTTGTGGCAGTGAATTCTACAAGCTCACCACTCTGGGTGAAAAAAACCTCTCTTCATCTCAGTACTAAATGGCTTACACAGTATCCTTCGTCTGTGATCCTTGGTTGTGGACTCTGTAGTCATTGGGAACATTCTTCCTGTGGCTATGCTATCTAGTCCTTTTAAAAATCTATAGATTTCTATGCAAATCCACGCACTCTTCTAAACTCCAGTGAATCGGGAGTGCGGGTTACTGGCAGTGACCACCACTGTGGTGCAGGGTGTGCATTGTTAAGGTTCAATGTCATGTGTTAAAGGACAGGGAGACATTATGTTCAATGTGATGGGACTCCAGTGGGGCCGGTGGTGGAGGGTGAATGTGTGGAAATGGGCTGTCAGTTAATTGGGGAGAAAGAGACTCAATAGGGCGGGTACCTGGTTACTAGTCAGAGTCTGGTGCTGATAGCATCCACCATATGCTGCATTCCTGCCATGACTTTAGGATGGCACGGTGGCTCAGTGGTGGCACTGCCGCCTCACAGTGCCAGGAACACACGTTCGATTACAACCTTGGGCGACTGTCTGTATGGAATTTGAACATTCTCCTCGTGTCTGCGTAGGTTTCCACTGAGTACTCTGGTTTCCTCCAACAGTACAAAGATGTGCAAGTTAGCTGGGCTGGCCATGCTAAATTGTCCACAGTATTAAGGTATATGTGGGCTATCTGCATTAGCCACAGGAAATGCAGGGTTACAGGGATAGGGTAGTATGACTGATTTAGTTAGGATACTTTTTGGACGATCGGTGTGGACTTGTTGGGCTGAATGGCCTGTTTCCATAATTTGGGGTTCTATAATTCAATTCCATGATACTTGTTCTTTAGATGCAAAATGTAAATGGATAATTGCTGAGACTATGCCCAAGGTGAGTGGAGTCAGTGTCGGTTTGATGGGCAAAAGTGCAGGATCCACGTCTGCTTGATGCTAGGACGGTGAAGGCACAAGTACATGAACTTTCATTTGCAAACTCCAACTACATTTCCTTTGCAATCATTTCTTTATCCATTTGCATTACATGCAGAGTGTATGTGCTGTGATGTCAATTGTTGGTCAATGGCAAATTTCATCATGCCACTGGTGGTTGCAAATCAAACAATATCATCTCAATAATGCAGAAGTTAGCACCAATGACTTAAAAGGAGGTGAGCCATAGACTGAAGAACAATGATCTGAATATACAGCCTTTTGATTGAACTCAACATTGTGATCAACAATTTTAGACCATCAACTCTATTTTTTGCCACATGCTGGCCTAAATCTTGTTTTTGCTTTCAGACCTATACTAAATTTCCCTCTTGATCTTTCACTTCCTCTACCTTTGCATAAAACCCATCACATTTCTACTCTTCTTTCATGCTGGATGAGAGTTGTCTAAAACTTGGAGTAGTAACTTGACAGACTTGCTGAGTATTCCCACCACTTTGGCTTTTATTTCAGATTTCCAGCATCCACAGTATTTTATTTGTGTTTTGGTCAAATAGAATACTGACATCCCCCAGTGACAGATTGCGAATTTGGAATGGACTGCCTTGGCTGCATTATTACAAGTTTGGCAACAACTACATCTCCAGTTAGACATGATGAAATGCCTGAAATATTGCTTCTTTTTAGCTAGAAACAAATTTGCTGTACAGTGATAGAAAAAGTACACTGTGATTTGTGAAATATAACTATTCCACTCTGACAGATTAAAAAGATGTATCATTAATTGGAAGAGTATCAAGAACTCACACTCCAATACTTCTGCTTACAGAAGGAAGGGATCAGCTAGATAAAGTAATGAACTATGACTGATCGATTTTCTCAAGTACTATTGTGTCTATAATAACACTATTTATCTTTGCTATCGCAGGAAGTAGTGAACATGCTGTACTTCACCACAACTTTAGAAAATACTTCATGTAGTTTCCAAACAGGTTTCTGACAATGGAAGATTTTATTTTGTATAGAAAGACCTCCCCACTAATTATTTTTGTTCATTTGGAAATTTATGATTATTTTGTGTTTCTTGCCATAGTGCTCATCTATGCAAAGTGTGTAAATGCTATGTACTACACGTTTTCAACCAGTGTAGGCAGTATAAACACCTACAAAAAGCACATAGCAACACAGGAGCTATCTGTGTGCATATATTCTTAAAATGGCAGGACATCATGAGAAAGCAGTTAATAAAGCATCTGGAATCTTGGGCTTCATAACTGAGTACAAAAGCAGGGAATTTTGCTGAACATCTATAAATTCTCATCAAATATTGTGATTCCAGACTTGACCACAACTTTACATTATGATTCAAATTATGTTATGGTCTCATGAGGAACCAATAATTATTTATTTTAAAAATAGACAAAAGGTGGGATCCAAGAGACTTAAAGAAAATAAAGCCACATGTTTTCATGGTTTAGACCAGCAAGGAAAGTAGATTGATCTAAGAGGTAGTGCTGAAAGAGCCTCAACTTATCTAACAGGTTTGAGATTCACCTGAAGGAGTAGTGCTCTGAAAACCTATGATTTCAATTGAACCTGTTGTACTATAACCTAGTGTCATGTGACCTCTGACTCTGGCCAAACTCAGTCTCCCAACCCTGCAAAGCTCAGTTTTACCTCCTTTCACAAACAGGCCTGTCTGGGTAGCCCCACTATTTCTGCCTGCCTCACAGTACCCATCTCTTCCTACCTCAACTTGATTTTTTTCTCCCCTTGTCCAGTCCTTTCTCACTTACATCACGATTCCTCTGACGTTTTACATCAGTTTCAGAATTTCCAATTTGCAGACTCCAGCTGTCTCGTTTTCACCATGGACATGCAATCTTTTTACACGTTCATTCTCCATCAGGATAGCCTCAGGGCTCTCCGCTTCCTCCTGGGAAAGAATGGCCTTACTGTTTGCATACACCACCACCCTCCTCTGCCTAGCTGAGCTTGTCCTCATCTTGAACAACTTGTATTCTAATTCCTCTCACTTTCTTCAGGTCAGAGGGGTGGCCATGAGTATCCACATGGACCCCAATTATGCCTGCCTCTCTGTGGGGTACATTGAACATTGCTTGTTCTAGTCCTATTCCAGACCCATTCACAATTCTAAATCTGGTCTATTGGTGATATCATCAGTGCTGCTTCACACTCTCATCTGGAATTGGAAAAGTTTAACAATTTTGCTTTTAATTTCAACCCCGCTCTCACCTTCACCTGATCCATCTGTGACTCATCCCTTCCTTTCCTCTACATCTCTGTTTCCATATCTGGGGTTATCCACTATATACCCACCGATTCCCACAGTTACCTTGACTATACATCCTCAAGCTCTGCTTCCTGTAAAGACTTTACTCCATTCTCACAGTTCTTCTGTCTAAGTCGCATCTGTTCTGATAATGCCAAATTCGACAAGGGGGCCTCAAAAATGTCCACCTTCTTCCTCAACTGAGGACTCCCCAGCACCATAGTTGACAAGGCCCTCAGCCAGGTCCAACCCATCTCCCACACTTCAGCCCTCACTCCCTCTCTTCCCTCCCACAACAGTGGTGGGAACCCCTTGTCCTCATTTACTTTTGCACCAGCATCAACAGCCAGAGGATCATTAGCTGCTATTTCCACCACCTCCAGCAGGATGCCACCACCGGCCACATATTCTCCTCCCCTCCCTTGTGAGCCTTCTGCAAGGACCGCTCCCTCCGGGACACCTTGGTCCATTCCTCCTTCACTCCCAACATTCCTGCACAACCACATAGCAGCTTCCCCTGCAAAAGCAGATATAACATTTGCATGCTTACTTCCTCCCTCCTCAGTATCCAAGAGCCCAAACACACCTTCCAGGTGAAGCAGCGCTCTATCTGCACTTCATTCAATCTAGTCTACTGCATTCACTGCTCAAAGTATGGTCTCCTCTCCATTGGGGAAATGAAGCATAGACTGTGGGACCGCTTCACAGAACACCTATGTTCTGCCCGCAAAAAAGACCTTGAGCTTCCAGTTGCCTGCCACTTTAACACACCACCTCGTTCCCTTGCCAACATGTCTGTCTCAGGCATGCTGCAGCGCTCCAGCGAAGCTCAGCACAAGCTATATGACAGCACCTCGTTTTCTACTTGGATCCTCAACAGTCTTCTAGATGCAGTATGGAGTTCAACAGTTCAAGGGCTTGAGGCACTTTCTCCCATGTTCTTAACCCAACCCCCAACCCCTAAACACCAGGCCTTGTTATCACATGGTCTGGTATTATAACCCATTGTTAGCCACTAATAGTCTCCATTAGTAGCTATTCATTCTCCTGATCATTATCATCTCCTTAGTTTGTCTAACTGTTCTTCTCTCTCCTTGGGCTCTATCTCCACCTATCATTTAGTCCTTACTCCCTCCTCCAACCCAATCTTCTCTATAAAAAAAACTGTTCTGAGGAAGGGTCACTGGATGCGAAACATTAACTCTGATTTGTCTCCACAGATGCTACTGGACCTGTAGAGCTTTTCCAGTAATTTCGGTTTTTGTTTCAAATTCATGGGGCATTGGCATCAGTACTGGAGAAGAAGAGAGCTTTTCCAATGGGACAGGGCTCCTCCTGAATCATACTGGGACCAGAGTCCTGGCAAATTAAAGAACTATGTCCGTGGATAGGGCTTTAAACTAAATAGTGAGGTAGGGTGCAGGTGCAGTTGCATGGAAAATTATGGAAAACGTTAAAGCGTGTGGGTTGGGGGGCTCAGCGGAGGTTATTAAAGTTTCCAGAACAAGTAATAGGACAGAGTGTAAGGAAAGTGTCAGGAATCTAACTTCAGGCACAAAAGGTAAGGGGACAACTATGAGAAAGGGGGCAGTTGATGCACTGGGGGTGTTGTACATAAATGCACAGTACACAAAACACGATAAGTGAGCTTGTAGCGCAGATTAAAATTGGTAGGTATGATGTTGTGGGTATCACAGAGATGTGGCTGGAAGTGAGTCAGGGCTGGGGACGAAACATTCAAGGATACATGTCCTATCGAAAGGATAGGCAGATGGGCAGAGGGTTTGCAAGATGTGACATAGAATTTATGGTATAGAATCCATGTGAGTAGAGTTGAGGAAACTCAAAAGAAAAAAGACCTTGTTGGGAGTTGTGTATAGGCCTCCCAGCAGTAGTCAGACTGTGGGGAAGAAAATAAATTAGGCAGGTAGAAAGGCATTATTACAATAATTGTGGGGGACATCAAATAAGCAGGTGGACTGGGAAAATCAGGTTGGTAGCCAATTTCAAGACAAGGAATTCATAGAATGTCTGCGAGATTGTTTTTGGAGCAGCTTGTGGTAGAGCCAACGAGGTACAAGGCAATGGATTTTGTGATGTGTAATGAGGCAAACGTGATTGGGGGTTGAAGGTGAATGACAATGACCCTTATAAGAGAGAATTCACCTTGCAGTTTGAGGATAAGCTGGAATCAGACATAAAGGCATTATACCTGAGAAAAGTAACTACAAAGACATGAGGGAGGAGTTGGCCAGATTTGATTGGAAGGGAGAAAGTGAGGTCTGCAGATGGAGCAGCAATGGCAAAGGAATCACCTGAAGAAGGGCTTATGCCCGAAACGTCGATTCTCCTGCTCCTTGATTGGAAGGGAGCCTAGCAGGGAAGGCAGTGGAGCAGCAATGGCAAAGGTTTCTGGGAGGCAGCACAGAAATTCATCCCAACGATAAAGATTTATTCTAAGGGGAGGATGAGGCAACCATAGCTGACAAGGGAAGCCGGGGACAGTATAAAAGCAAAACAATAAAACAATAAAATATGCAATGTGGTGAAGATTAGTGGGAATCCAGTGGATTAAGAAGTCTTTAAAAACTAGCAGAGGATAACTAGAAGTGCAATAAGGGGGGAGAAGATGAAATACGAGAGTAAGCGAGCTAATAATATAAATGATGATTTCAAGTGTTTTTAGATATCAACAAGATAAAAGAAGGGCAAGAGTGGACTGCCAGAACAAGACAATAGCGTTAGGGTTTGGTTTAGGGAACAAAGTAATGGCTGAGGAACTGAAGAGGTACTTTGCATCAGTCTTCACAGTGGAAGACACTAGCAGCATACCAGAATTTCAAGACAATCGGGGCAGAACTGAGTGTAGTGACCATTACTAAGAAGGAGATGCTAGAGAAGCTGAAAGGTCTTGAAGGTGGATAAATCACCTGGACCAGGTAGATTACACCCTAGAGTTCTGCTGGAGATTGCTGAGGAGATTGTAAGGCATTGGTGATGATCTCTCAGGAATCAGTGGAGTCAGGCAGAGTCCTGACCTTGGTCGTTGTTAAGATACTAGAGTCCATTGTTAAGGATGAGATTGTGGAGTTTTTGGAAGCTCATGGTAAAATACATCTGGGTCAGCATGGCTTTGATGATGGGAGATCATGCCTGACAAACCTGTTAGAATTCTTTGAGGATATAATGAGCAAGTTAGTCAAAGGAGAACCAATGGACGTGATCTACTTGCATTTCAGGAAGGCCTTTGACAAAATGCCACATAGGAGTCTGCTATATAGTATGAGTCCATGGTGTTAGGGGCAAGATGCTGGCATGGATAAAGGATTAGCTGACTGGCAGAAAGAAGTGATAGGGTCAAAGGGTCTTGACCAGTGACTAGTGGAGTTCCGCAGTGATCTATGTTGGGACCACAACTATTCACATTATACACTAATGATATGGACAAAGGAACTCAGGGGTTTGTTGCTAAGTTTGCAGATGACACAAAGATAGTTGGAGTGACAGGTAATGTTGAGGAAGCAGAAGTACTTTGACAGGCTAGGAAAGTGGGCAAAGGAGTGGCAGATGAAATACAAAGTGGGAAAGTGTGAGGTTAAGTACTTTGCTGGGAAATATAGAAGCATAGACTATTTTCTAAATGGGAAAGTGCTTTGGAAATTTGAAGCATAAAATTACTCAGATGTCCTAGTGCAGGATTCTTCCAAGGTTAACATGCAGGTTCAGTTGGCAGTTAGGAAGGTAAATACAATTCAAAAGTGGTAAAATATAAGAGCAGGGATATACTGCTGAGGCTATATAAGGCTCTGCTCGGATAGCATTTGGAATATTGTGAGCAATTTTGGGCCCAGATCTAAGGAAGCATGTGCTTACCTTGGAGATGGTCCAAAGCAACTTCACAAGAATAACACAGTAAGAAGGGTTTATCATATGAGGAGTGGTTGAGGATTCTGTGTCTGTATTCAATGGAATTTAGAAGGATTGGGGGTATCTGATTGAAACTTACAGAATACTGACAGGCCTAGATAGAGTGGTTTGGAGATGATATTTCCACTAGAAGGAGAGACTAGAACCTGATGGCACAACCGCAGTGAAGTGAAGACCTTTTAGAACTGAGATGAGGAAGAATTTCTTCGGACAGTAAGTGGGTAATCTGTGGAACGTATTATTTGTATTTGTCAGATACAGATAGGTTCTTAAAAAAACAAAAGAACCGTGGATGCTACAAATCAGAATCAAAAATAGATATTGCTGGAAAAGCTCAGCAGGTTTGGCAGCTTCTGTGAAGAGAAATTAGAGTTAATGTTTCAGGTCTGGTGACTCTTTCCGAGTTCTGAGGAAGGGTAACCGGACCCAAAACTTTAACACAGATAGGTTCGTGTTTGATAAGGAGATCAAGGGTTACAGGGAAAAGGCAGGAAAATAAGATTGAGAAACATATCAGCTATGATTGAATGGTGGAGCTAACTAGATGGGTTGAATGCCTAATTCTGCCCCAAATCTTATGGTCTTTTTATTTTTTTCATAACCTCAGATGTGCAGAAATCCTTTTAAATGCAGTAACATAGGCAATAGTAAGCTTTCACAAACAGCAATGAAAAAAAAATTGGAGGGCAAATATTGGCCAGGATACCAGAAAGAATTCCTATGATCTTCACTATGCTATAAGCCAAACTAAGTATGGATAGATTCTCTAGTTCAGTTAGTAATCTACAGTTTGATAAAATACAAGGTCATTGCACATATACTGTACATAGCTTTTCTCAGAGCAGCTCAACAGTCCAGATCCAATTGCATTATCATCCATTCTATAGTCAGCGTGAATTATCAGAAAGGGTGCACCTCTGAATACTGCATGACATGCTTGGTATGCTTCCTCTGTGCCAAGTAAGTGATTGAGCTTTAACAGCACACTATTGTAATCCTAAATGGACAAGGACTGCAAAGTCAATCATGGAGAGGCTGTCACCTAATGTTAAATCATTTCAAGTTGATATTGATTTACATTAAATTTTATTGTTTATTCATTGCCTGAGAAAACATGGTGAACAATCAGAAGCTAACAAGCACATTGGTGGTTGTAACAAGATGGAGGCAGTTTCACCTATCTCTGGATTTAGTAAAGGGAGGTCATGCCTGACAAACCCGTTGGAATTTTTTGAAGAGGTAACAAGTAGGTTAGACCAGGGAAACCCAGTGGATGTGGTCTATCTAGACTTTCAAAAGGCCTTTGATAAAGTGCCACACAGGAGGCTGCTGAGCAAGGTGAGGGCCCATGGTGTTCGAGGTGAGCTGCTGGGATGGATTGAGGATTGGCTGTCTAAAAGAAGGCAGAGAGTTGGGATAAAAGGTTCTTTTTCAGAATGGCAGCCGGTGATGAGCGGTGTCCCGCAGGGTTCGGTGCTGGGGCCACAGCTGTTCGCATTATATATGAATGATTTGGATGAGGGAACCGGGGGCATTCTAGCGAAGATTGCCGATGATACGAAGTGAGGTGGACAGGCAGGTAGTACTGAGGAAGTGGGGAGGCTACAGAAAGATCTAGACAGGTTGGGAGAGTGGTCCAGGAAATGGCTGATGGAATTTAACGTGAGCAAGTGCGAGGTCTTGCACTTTGGCAAAAAGAATAAAAGCATAGACTACTTTCTAAATGGTGAGAAAATTAATAAAGCCAAAGCACAAAGGGATCTGGAAGTGCTAGTCGAGGATTCTCTAAAGGTAAACATGCAGGTTGAGTCCGTGATTAAGAAAGCGAATGCAATGTTGTCTCTTATCTCAAGAGGGTTGGAATATAAAAGCAGAGATGTACAACTAAGACTTTATAAAGCTCTGGTTAGGCCCCATTTGGAGTACTGTGTCCAGTTTTGGTCCCCACACCCCAGGAAGGACAGACTGGCACTGGAACGTGTCCAGCGGAGATTCACACGGATGATCCCTGGAATGACAGGTCTAACATATGAGGAACGGCTGAGGATACTGGGATTGTATTCGTTGGAGTTTAGAAGATTAAAGGGAGAC
>NC_057730.1:10786309-10810528 GCF_004010195.1 Chiloscyllium plagiosum
TTCTTGTTGTCTAGAGGAATTAAGGGCTACGGGGAGAACGCTGGTAAGTGGAGCTGAAATGCGCATCAGCCATGATTGAATGGCGGAGTGGACTCGATGGGCCGAATGGCCTTACTTCCACTCCTATGTCTTATGGTCTTAAATGCAATGCCAGTATCTCCAGCAATGGATTTTCTACCTATTCATCAAATATTGTCTTTGAATTCCCTCAAGGCTTTGTTTATTGACCTCACCTCCTCCATCTATATGAATCCCTTTGCAACATTATCCACAAAGATAGATTTACCTTCCACACGACACCTCTATCTTTCTTAATCTCTTTACTATCGGTGTCAACAGAATGCTTGCAGAGGAGCAACATTTCCTCAAACATTTGGAGGACTAAAGTCATTAACTTTGGCAACAGTGACAGACTCTGATTCCTTGGCAATGACTACATCCCTCAAATGTCACTGTCACTGGTTTGATTAGATTGTTCACAATCTCAGCAGCCTACTCAACCTTGAATAGAGCTTCCAGCCCCACATCTGCTCTATTGAAAAGACTGCCCATATCCACCATGCCTCAATCCACCAGCCCTTCATCCATGGCTTTGTCATCTCATAATCAATTACTCCAATGCTTTCTCAAATAATTTCCTCTATAAATGTTACATCTCCCAAAGCTATGCTGCTTTAATATATCTTGTACCAGGCCCTACTCACACATTTCTCATGCCTCTGATGCCCTAAATTTGTTCTCCATCCGCAATTTAAAATCCAAATTTTGCATTTGAATCTCTGCATGGTCTTGCTCTTCCCTACCTTTGTTACTTCTTCCAGCCTTGCACATCCTCATTCCATTTGCTCTGCACAAGCAATTATACCTTAAATGGTACAGCCCATGTGAAATTCACTCCTTAAAAACGCTCACCTCACAATCCTTCATTGATCATTTCCTCATTCTTTGGTGGAGTCTCCATTTTTGTTTGGATACACAGTTCCGAAGCTGAGGGAACAATTTCCTTGCTTAAAGATTTTTTTTTACAAATATAAGTGGTCATTGCACAGAAACTATTAAATATTTAAAATTACTAACTTAACGTGCAAGTCATCTTTTTTCCTGGTAAATTTACAGAGCTTGTAAATATGCTGTAAATAAACATTGTTTACTCTGTTGGCACGTTAGAACCTGCTGGGTGCACAGTGCACTTGAATACCAGGATTTTATTTTAAGAACATGGATGATTTTCCCATGGCAAATTGTTACGGTTCAGAATCCCCTGAGACATTATTCAAAGTGTATTAGTCTTCCATGTGTAATTTTCTTCAGTATTGAGGTCATTTCCCATAATTTTCCATGGGACTTATGCAAGTACAAATAGATTCACATCAGACAATCGTAATTGCTGGTATTTACTTGACGACAAAAAAGAAATCACTGACCTCTTACGTAAATCCCTCATATCAGCATATTCCTTTCTTTGAATTCAATGTCCACGATACATAACAAAAAATATACATACAGACATTTAAAACTATGATGCAGGATTTCAAATATTAAATTCAAAAGTATTTCTTGAAGTTTATTTGCATATTTGAAATTGTTTTTTTCCAGAAATATATTGGTGAAAATTGGTGAATATTAATTATGTTTATAAAAATGTTTGAACACCAAGTAAAAGTCTTCTTCATGGAAAACTCAAAAGAGAAAACTCATTTTATGTACTAGCACCTGTACACTATGCGTGCACACAATGTGTGTATCTGGAGTGTAGAACTATAGGTATGTGCATGAACATGGACGATGTATATGCAGGTATTGTGTGTTTATTAAGGGATGGTGGTTATTTAAATTATGAGTACAATGTTTAAAATATGAATGTAATGCCTCTTACAGTCTTTCATAACACAGCAGCAATGTCTGGAAGTATAGTGTATATATACACACACACACGTGCAACTCACCTCTCGATTCCCCAAAGCCAGTCATGGGTGTGATGGAATACTCTCCACTTTCCTCATGACCACTGTGATGTTATGACTGCTCAGGTGGGGATGATGGTGGTGGGACAGGGTGGAGTGCATGGGGATAGGAGGAGGAAGAAGTGTAAAAGGGCAAAAATTGCAGGAAATTAATGAGGGGAATAAATAAGTATTTCTGCAGCCATTGAAATTACTCTAGGGTGGTATAGCCTCCTGGATGCCAGGGTCAAGGATGTAATGGAAAGGATACAGGGCATTCTGAATGGGGAGGTGAACAAAGTGATTGTTCCATGTTTGAATCAATGACATAGAAAGAGAGAAAAATGAAGTCATTTAAGCAGAATTTAGGGAATTAGTTAGGAAATTGAAAAGCAGGACATCAAAGGTTGTAACCTCTAGATACTCCTGGTGCCACACAGTAATGATTTTTTTATTGACCAGGGGGCAGAGTTAAACTACTTTGTTGTGGGTTGAGTCAAATGTAGGCCAGACCAGATAAGCATGGCAGTTTCCTTCATTAAAGGACATTGGTGAATCAGATGGGTTTCTCCAATAACCAGCAATGAATTCATGGTTATCAATTGACCCTCAATTCCAAATATTTGTTGAATTTAAAAGCATCTGCTTTGGTAGGATTCAAACCCAGGTCCCCAGAACATTACCTGGGTCTCTGGATTAACAGGAGAAAGTGAGGTCTGCAGATGCTGGAGATCAGAGCTGAAAATGTGTTGCTGGAAAAGCGCAGCAGGTCAGGCAGCATCCAGGGAACAGGAGAATCAAGAAGGGCTTATGCCTGAAACGTCGATTCTCCTGTTCCCTGGATGCTGCCTGACCTGCTGCGCTTTTCCATCAACACATTTTCATCTCTGGATTAACAGTCCAGCAATTATACCACTGGGCCAAATATTAATTGAGATAGTTTTATTTCAAAGTAGTGTGGGAACAAAATTCTTCAACTGCATTTTCAGCAGGTATGTAAAAAGCCTAACATGGTATGGAGCCATTCTGGACTTAATATTCAGAAATGAGTCCAGGTTGGTACAATTACAACCATTAAAAAGCATCTGGATGGGTATATAAATAGGAATGATTCTCTAACCCTATGATTCGTTGACAGGTGAAAGGCATAACAGTAGGGAAGTATTTTGGAGACAGTGATTGTAACTCAGTTAGATTTAGGATAGTACCAAAAAACATTACGAATAGATAAGGAATAAAAACTCTAAACTAGGGAACAGCTAATTTTATTAAGATAAGATACGGTTTAACCTAAGCAGACAAGGAGAAGTTATTTGCAGGTAAAACTGCGTCAGAGCATTGGGAGGCATTCAAGGTGGAAATAGCAGAAGTACAGGGCAAATATGTTCCTGTAAAAACAAGAGGAGTGACCAAGATCGGAGAATCTTGAATGTTGAGCAACATAAAGGTTAGGATCAAGGAAACAAAACTCATACCAAATGCTTAGGGTTAAAAATAGCAGAGTCGAGAAGAGTATAAAAAGTACAGGGGGAGAATCTTAAAAAAAGGAAATTAGAAACACAAACAGAATGCATGAGAAAACATTGACAGGCAGAATAAAGGAAACCATTTTCTTTGAAAGAGAATAGCTAAAGAAAATCTACGGGTCTTAGAGAGGCAAAGGTAAACTGTAAGAGACCCGGAAGACATGGTCACAGTCCTAAATAAATAATTTGCATCAATTTGTTAAGTGTGGATAATTTTTGACAAGCTGAAAATGTGTTGCTGGAAAAGCGCAACAGGTCAGGCAGCATCCAAGGAGCAGGAGAATTGACTTTTTGGGCATGAGCCCTTCTTCAGGCTCATGCCTGAAATGTCGATTCTCCTACTCATAAGATGCTGCCTGACCTGCTGCGCTTTTCCAGCAACACATTTTCAGCTCTGATCTCCAGCATCTGCAGTCCTCACTTTCTCCTAGATAATTTTTGACAAACTTTGTTGAATTTGTTTGAGGAGGTAGCAAAGACTATTGATGAGGTGATGCATTTGATATGTTCTGCAAGGATGTTAGCAATACTTCTGAGAAGTTTCCTTATTGCAAACTGATCAAGAATGTAAGAGCCTCTGGGATCCAAAGCAAAGTGGCACAATGGGTCCAGAATTAACTGAGAAGCAGGAATCAGAAGCTGCTGGTGAGGAGAGACCTTGTTATGACTGGAAGTTTGTTTCCAGTGGTGTTCCGCAGGGCTCAGTGCTGGGGCCCTTGCTGTTTGTGGTGTACATTAATTGTCTAGACTTAAATTTCAGGGGTGTGATCAAGTAGTTATGGCCGACATGAAAATTAGTAGGATGATAAATAGTGAGAGGGTAGCTGTAAACTGAAGGAAGATATCGATGGACTGATCAAATGGGCAAAGCAGTGACAAACAGAATTCAATCCTGAAAGTGGGGGCTTATGCACTTGGTGAGGGCTAATAAAGCAAGAGATTACACTGTGAATAATAGGGCCTGAAAAATACTGAGGTCAGATGGAAGATGGTGTACATATCCACAGATCCTTTAAGGTTATTGGGAAGGTAGATAAGGTTGTTAAGATGGCAATTGTCCATATGCCCCTGTTAGGTGAGGCACCGAATATAATATCAGACAGGTTATGCGGGAACTCTGTAAAACTCTGGTTAGGTCACAACTTAAGTCGTTTGCTGTTCCTATGACCATTTTATAGGAAGAATGTAATTGGACTAGAGAGGCTGCAGAAATGATTTACCAGGATGCTGTCTGGTCTGGAGGTTCTGAGCTAGGAGGAAAGATTGGAGAGGCTGGTGTTTTTTTCCCTGCAGCATTAGAGGTTGAGAGAGGACCTGACAAAGATAGGTTTATGAGAGGCACAGTAAGGGTGGATAGGAAGGTATCTACAAAAGGTAATTATGAAGGACATTTACAACACTTAAATAAATGTTTGATTGGTTACAAAGAGCCAATTTGATCGTAACTTGGCCAAAAGTGAATTTGCTAAAGCAAAATTAACGTATTTGGCCCATGCTACGGAACAAGGCTACGTAATACCTAGAAAAGCAAAGGTAGGGGCTATTTTGGATTTTCAACAGTCAGGAACTCCTTGTATATATTTAAGACTGAGATAGATAGATTCGTGATCTGTAGGAGAATCAGCAAATATGGGAAAGGACAGGGAAACAGACATGAGGAATGTTGGATTAGCCATGATCCTACTAAATGGAGGAGCAGGTTCAAGCAGCTGCATGGCCTACTCCTATTCATTTTTTTAATGGTCACATAAGAGCAAAATGAGAGACTTTAGCAAATTCCGTCAGAATTTTCTTTGAATTTCAGCACTGTCGTGTTCCTTTGACATATTTGTTTTTTTAAAAAAAGCAAGAAATTTAAATAGACAGTAGAGTGTCGCACTGCCTTTGACAGCTTGAAAATTTTTATTGCTTACCACATTGGTTTTAACAGCACAAAATTATGCCAAGCCATTTAAACAGACTGTTGATGCCAGTGGTGTCAATATTAGAACAGTGTTTTTTTCAAACATGAGGATGAGATAGGATTCGAACAACCAGTCAGTTATTTTTCACAAAAACTAAGTTCATGCCAGCAGAAATATCCAATTATATAAAAGGGCTCGGAATACAGCATTGTCTCTACAATATTTTGAAGTCCAACAACTCTGCAGAGGTTGCTATTTAAATACATCATAATCTGCTAACCTACTTAGTAACAATTTGTGCCAAAGAATTTGAGACGGTTTGATTGGAGTTTAATGCTAAAAACTTATAATTTGAAAGTCAATTATACAGAAGGAAGCAACAATGTTTTATTGAAAGCAATTATGGAGGAAAATGTTTTATGGTTTTTTCATGAATGTACATCAACAGCCCCTTGTGAATGCATTCACATACTGACCTCCACAGTTTAAACAAAAGAAAATTTAAAGCTTATGGTCTATCAAGCCAGGTTTAATTCCAATATTAATATCAACTGGAATCATAACTACGAAATTGCCATTCCTTCATTGTTGCTGGGTCAAAATTCCAGAACTTCCTAACAGCATTGTGGGTGTACCGATGACACCTTACCCCTTCAGCATTGGACTTCCTCAAGTCAAAACGGCAGCTCATCACCCATCTTCTGGAGGATAATTAGCAGGTTGAGATGACCACTGGAGTCATAGAGTCAGAGAGATGTACAGCATGGAAACAGACCCTTCGGTCCATCCCATCCACGCCAACTATATATCCCAACCCAATCTCATTCCACCTGCCAGCACCCGGCCCATATCCCTCCAAACCGTTCCTACTCATATAACCATCCAGATGCCTTTTAAATGGTGCAATTGTACCAGCCTCCACCACGTCCTCTGGCAGCTCATTCCATACACCTTCTGTGTGAAAAGGTTGCCCTTTAGGTCTCTTTTATATCTTTCTCCTCTCACCCCAAACCTATGCCCTCTAGTTCTGGACTCCCCCACCCTAGGGACAAGACTTTATCTATTTATCCTAGCCAGGCCCCTCATGATTTTATAAACCTCTATAAAGGTCACTCCTCAGCCTTTGATGCTCCAGAGAAAACAGCCCCAACCTATTCAACAGCTCCTTATAGCTCAAATCCTCCAACCCTGGCAACATCCTTGTAAATCTTTTCTGAACCCTTTCAAGTTTCACAACATCCTTCCAATAGGAAGGAGACCAGAATTCCACATGATATTCCAAAAGTGGCCTAACCAATGTCCTGTACAGCTGCAACATGACCTTCCAACTCCTGTACTCAATACTCTGACCAATAAAGGAAAGCATACCAAAAGCCTTCTTCACTATCCTATCTACCTGCGACTCCACTTTCAAGGAGCTATGAACCTGCACTCCGAGGTCTCTTTGTTCAGCAACACTCCCTAGGATCTTACCATTTAGTGTATAAGTTCTGCTAAGATTTGCTTTCCCAAAATGTAGCACTTCACATTTTTCTAAATTAAACTCTATCTGCTACTTCTTAGCCCATTGGCCCACCTGATCAAGATCCTGTTGTAATCTGAGGTAACCTCCTTCGATGTCCACCACACCTTCAATTTTGGTGTCATCTGCAAACTTACTAAGTATACCTCTTATGCTCACATCCAAATCATTTATATAAATGATGAAAAGTAGTGGACCCAGCACCAATCCTTGTGGCACTCCACTGGTCACAGGCCTCCAGTCTGAAAAACAACCCTCCATCACCTCCCTCTGTCTTCTACCTTTGAGCCAGTTCTGTATCCAAATGACTAGTTCTCCCTGTATTCCATGAGATCTAACCTTGCTAACCAGTCTCCCATGGGGAACCTTGTCGAACGCCTTATTGAAGTCCATACAGATCACGTCCACTGCTCTGCTGTAATCAATCCTGTTTGTTACTTCTTCAAAAAACTCAATCAAGTTTATGAGACATGATTTCCCACACACAAAGCCATGTTGACTATCCCTAATCAGTCCTTTCCTTTCCAAATCCTGTAAATCCTGTCCCTCAGAATTCCCTCCAACAACTTATGAATAGGAAGGGTTTGGAGAGATATGGGCTGGGTGCTGGCAGGTGGGACTGGATTGGGTTGGGATATCTGGTCGGCATGGACAGGTTGGACTGAAGGGCCTGTTTTCATGCTGTACATCTCTATGATCCTATGACTGTTTAACTTGCTCACCATCGATGTCAGGCTCACTGGTCTATAGTTCCCTAGCTTGTCCTTACCACCCTTCTTAAACAGTGGCACAACGTTAGCTAACCTCCAGTCTTCCGGCACCTCACCTGTGACTATCGATGATGCACATATCTCAGCAAGGGGCCCAGGAATCACTTGCCTAGCTTCCCACAGAATTCTAGGATACACCTGATCAGGCCCTGGGGATTTATCCCCATTTATGTGTTTCAAGACATCCAGCATTTCCTCTCTGTAATATGGACATCTTTCAAGATGTCATCATCTATTTCCCTGCATTCTATATCTTCCATGTCCTTTTGCACAGTAAATACTGATGCAAAGTACTCGTTTAGTATCTCCCCCTTCTCCTGCGGCTCCACACAAAGGCCGCCTTGCTGATCTTTGAGGGGCCCTATTCTCTCCCTCGTTACCCTTTTGTCCTTAATGTATTTGTAAAAACCCTTTGGATTCTTCTTCACCCTATTTGACAAAGCAATCTCATGTCCCCTTTTTGCCCTCCTGATTTCCCTCTTAAGTATACTCCTACTGCCTTTATACTCTTCTAAGAATTAGTTCGATCTATCTTGTCTATACCTGTCATATACTTCCTTCTTTTTCTTAACTAAACCCTCAATTGCTTTAGTCATCCATAATTCCTTTCACCCAAACAGGAATATACTGTCTCTAGACTCTTGTCATCTCATTTCTGAAGGTTTCCCATTTTCCAGCCATCCCTTTACCTGCGAACATCTGCCCCCAATCAGCTTTTGAAAGTTCTTGCCTAATACCGTCAAAATTAGCCTTCCTCCAATTTAGAACTTCAACCTTTAGATCTGGTCTATCCTTTTTCATCATGACTTTAAAACTAATAGAATTATGGTCACTGGTCCCAAATTGCTCCCCCATGACACCTCAGCCCTGCCTTATTTCCCAAGAGTAGGTCAATGTTTGCACCTTCTCTAGTAAGTACATCCACAAACTGAATCAGAAAATTTTCCTATACACACTTAACAAATTCCTCTCCATCTAAACCCTTAACACTATGGCAGTCTATGTTTAGAAAGATAAAATCCCCTACCAAAACCACCCTTTTATTCATACAACGTTATTCACTAGAAAAGTCCACATCATAATACACAAACCCGGTTTAAGCAGCAAACTTATTTTGAAGTATGGAAAATGCAGGAGAGGAAAACTTTTAAGAACACTGCTAGGGTTTGGAGGAGTAAGTTGGCCGCATTCTACAGTTTATGTATAATTAAAAACAATTTTTTGACTGGTATCAGTGATTTGTACACCACTGGATGCAACTTTTATTCTGAAAGTCATCTTGCAAACATTTTGAAAGACAGAAGTGGACAAACAGGAAGTAGAAAGATTTCACATTGTAGCACAAAGTCCATAAGACCATAAGACATAGGAGTGGAAATTTGGCCATTCAGTCCATCAAGTTTGCTCCACCATTCAATCATTACATTCTCAAGTGAACTTTAACAATAGGTGCCATGTTGGCCCAGATAATGTTTTGAAGGTGCGAGGTGCCCTGTGTGAGGCTGTCTGTGCTCCAATGTTCAGACTAATTCACCACTAAAAGATGCATTTACAGAATCTTACATGGATTTATGGAGTTTTTGAGCAAATTAAAATGTAATTCTGCAAGTACAAATTTACCTCACAAATGTACACGTGTGTGTGCATGTGGCTGTGTGTGCACAGGGTGTATGAGTGTCTGTGAGAGTGTGTGTGTATGTGTGTGAGTGTAAAGGGATATAAATCTGTGAAAAGGTGCGTGTGTGAGTGTATGTGCGAGCGTATGAGAGAGAGCTTGTGTATTAGAGAGTGTGCGCGAGTGTATGGGTCTGTTGGAGTGTGTGTGCTGTGTGTGTGTGTGTCTGTCTGTCTGTGTGTGTCTGTGTGTGTGTAGTGCAGTGGGGTCACCTGTAGTATGACATGAACCTAAGGTCCCGGTTGAAGCCATCCCCATGGGTATCGAACTTGGCTAGCAGCCTCTTCTCGGCCACTTTGTTGGTCACCCGAAGGTCCGAGGTAGAATGTCCTGGACCGCTGAAGTGTTCTCCAACTGGGAGGGAACACTCTTGTCTGTTTTTTATTTGTGGTGTCCATTCATCCGTTGCCATAGCCTCTACTTGGTCTCATCAACATACCATGCCTCAGGGCATCCTTGCCTGCAGCATATCAGATAGACAACGTTGGCTGAATCACATGAGTACCTGCCATGTACATGGTGGGAGGTGTCCCCATGTGTAATAGTGGTATCCGCGTTGACACTCTGATACGTCTTGCAGCATCTACTGTGACAAGGTTGTATAGTGTTGTCCTGAAAGCCAGGCAGTTTGTTGCGAACAATGATCTGTTTGAGGTTTGGTGATTGTTTAAAGACGAGGAGTGGAGTCGTGGGGAAGGGGTTGGCGAGGTGCTCATCCTCATCGATAATGTGTTGCAGGCTGCGAAGAACATGGCGTAGTTTTTCGGCTCCTGGGGAGTACTGGACAACAAAGGATACCCTGTTAGTTGCAGCTTGTGTCTGTCTCCTGAGGAGGTCATTACAGTTTCTCACTATGGCACATCGGAACTGGCGGTCAATGAGTTGAATATTGTACCCTGTTCTTATGAGGGCATCCCTGTCGGAGAACACTTCAGCGGTTCAGGACATTTGACCTTGGACCTTTGGGAGACCACTCTCCAAGGCAGACTTTGGGACAGGCAACAACACAAAGTGGCCAAGCAGAGGCTGATAGCCAAGATCGGTACCCATGCGGATGGCCTCAACTGGGAACTTGGGTTCATGTCACACTATACGTGACCCCACTGCACTACACACACATACACTCCTACAGAGGAGAAAGTGAGGACTGCAGATGCTGGAGATCAGAGCTGAAAATGTGTTGCTGGAAAAGCACAGCAGGTCAGGCAGCATCCAAGGAGGAGAATTGACGTTTCGGACATGAGCCCTTCTTCAGGAGGGCTGAAGAAGGGCTCATGCCCGAAACATCGATTCTCCTGCTCCTTGGATGCTGCCTGACCTGCTGCGCTTTTCCGGCAACACATTTTCAGCTATACTCCTACAGACCCATAGACTCACACAGACCCTCTCTCATATGCTCACACGTAGACTCCCACACTCACACATGCACCATCTCACAGACTTATGCCCCTTTACACTCACATTCACACACATCCACACACTGTCTCATAGACACTCATACCCCTCCGCGCACACACAGTCAAATACACATATACATTTGTACTTGCAGAATTACATTTTATTTTCTTCAAAAACTGCATGAATCCATGTTAGATTATGTAAATCCCTTTTTTAGATTAAAATTAGTCTGAACATTGGGGCACAGACAGTCTCACACAGGGAACCTCATGCCTTCAATGCATTATCTGGGCCAACATGGCACCTATTGTTAAAGTTCATTTGAGAATGTAACTTTAAGAAAGTTCTGGAATTTACATATGAAAGAACTGAAACCAACATGCCCATTCAAAAAGATGAGAGACTTAACAAACAATCCATGTCTTTTTCAACAGATAATTTCAGTTACATCACACTGTAAACTTTTGCTATGAATTCTGTGTCCTACAATCTTATACTCCACAATCACCTGATGAAGGAGCAGCACTCCAAAAGCTAATGCTTCCAAATAAACCTGTTGGACTATAATCTAGTATTGTGTGATTTTTAACTTTGTACACCCCAGTCCAACACTGGCACCTCCAAATCATGAGTGAGGGAAATGATCTGGTATCTTTTGAACCAATGGAGGCTTGATAAAATAACAAAAGAATTGCGGTGAGGAGCTGAGAATCCATTGAAATGTGGACTGAATATTTTAAGGTATTTTGTAACTGTTATTTTCTGGATGCCACAGTAATCTTTAATGTAAGTGTTTATTCTCTGGCTGTAAAGTCAGTTCCTTATGATGCATTCTACAGTATCCTTGAAGGTTACATGTGATCTCTCCCCAACCCCATGACAAAGGACATGCCATCTGTTTGCTGATTCCTAATTAAGATGGAAGGGGCTGATATTGCCTGCTGCAAAGAAAATCCATGGTGCAAATATGCATGGATGGCAATCAACAGCTTTAGTAAAAATTGACCAAATCTTAAAAAGGTCCAAACTTAATTGTAATAAGCACAGCAGTACGAAAAGAACTTTGCAGCACTTGATGTGGCATTCATCCATCAGTGCACAGATAAAGAGAGTGGGTGAGAGGCGGAGGAGGCAACAGCAATCCAGTCATCACACTGCAGGATGCACCATCAATAAATAGAAACGAGATGCTCGACAAGGCCTGAATTCAATCAAGTAATGAGGCAGTGGAATTAGGTCTTTAAATATTAATCAAAGTTGCCGCAATACTCTATACAATGTTATCTTGTTGTAATGTCTATATTTCGCAGTCAATTTTATCATTGATATTTTATATTTAGGCTCATTCATACTTTTAGAGTTAGCCTGTCTCTCAAAACAAAATCCCTTTGAACAAATTTTATTATCTGTTTTCATGTGCTTTCATCTCCTGCTATCAGACTGTCTAGTCTCACATAAGTAGCTGAAAAGTTAGCCTTTGGCCTTGTCTCAGGTTCTGCCAATCCCTCCTGATATCTGCAGCCTTGCAGAATACCCTTGCTGACTTTCTTTCTCTATAGTAGCTGAAATTGAACCACGTTGTATTCAGCTCACACTTTATAGAGTAGGATCTTTCCACATGATTTTGGTTTCAAAAGTATCTAATTTCTCCAAAAGCACTTCAGCCCCACTAATGAAACATGCTTTAGAAGCCCAGGTCACTTATCTGAGAATCAAAAGGTTTTAAGCACAGAAACAAGCACAGAAAAAGTCAATTAGGCAATTCTGCTTGTGCTAGCTCTTTGAAACAAATATCCAATTAGCCTCACAGACTGTTATTTATCTCCAAAGCCCAGAACTTATTCTTCCCAGTTATTGCTTCATTTTGAATCTATAATCAATTCTATTTTAAAAGTTATGATGGAATCAGCTTCCACCCATTTTCAGGCAGTGCATGTGAGATCAGAAGAACTTATGACTTAAAAAAAACTCTCCTCATCTCTTTTGAGTAAGTTTATGTCTAACTTTTATAACTTTATTTATAATATCTAGATATTGCAGCACAGTATGTGTTTGTCTCAGTAGATAAGAGTCAGTCTGAAATAACCATTTCACGTGAGGGAGGTACACTCCCAGAAATAACATTGCTTCAGCCATCTCCAAAATTCTGTCAAGAAAAACCTCAGATTTTGGAGAATGAACGAAACAACCTAAAAACATTAGTTGTGATGCCATTTACTGATTTGTTTTTACCAATTAAAATGAATGAACTGAAAGGTTCATGACATTTCTTATTTTAGAATCTGCTAAAATGGCTGGGACTGTGAAAGCACATCTGAAAATAGATTTGTCACATTCTCGCAAGAACAGACAATATTGAAATTACACCCTGACTTGCTGGTATTCATTAGTTCATAGAGAGAATAATATTTCAAATTGCGCAGAGATTGAATCATAGGGTTTACACTTATTCCCATTTTAATCATCAGGGTCACTGCAAGCCAAATTTCCAATTTATTTTTGTCTTACATAGGATGGCATAGAAACAGCCTATCTCGGCCAATAGATCCAACCTATACCCATATGTGTCTTCTCCCTCAATTCATTTGACACCATCTATATTTCCTTCTAATTTTCTACACCTTAAATGTTTATCGAGCTTTTTCCTAAACATATGTTTATTAATTGTCGCAGTTACTCCCTGCATTAACAAATTCCACTTTAAGACGACTCTTTGTGTTTCTCTTAAATTCATTACTGAATTTATTAGTAATCATGAAACAAATCTTCAAGTCTCTCACTCATCAGAGATCAGATGTATAATGTGCTTCGGAGCCCTCTGGAAATTCTGACATGTGGATCTACATGGGAATTGACCGGGAAGTTTGAACTTTCAATAGGCAATTCACTTACATCCTGGGATTGCTCTTAAATGTCTCCCATTCTTTTCCCCGACCCAATTATCCGCTGATCTAACTACCCCTCCCAGCCACTCAATTATCTTCCAGAACTGGCCTAATTATCCACCAAAACACTAACCCACCAAACCCAACTACCCAATCAGTCGCTCAGTCATTTTCATGTACTCATACTAGACCTTTAAACTTGGCACATGGGTGTGTCCTATCATTTCCTGACTACTCTGCTCCAATGGAAGTTTTCCAGTTAAGTTCCCAGTGGATGCTGCACTGCTCATTTCTGTGAAAACTGAGCTTGGAAGATCTCAGCAGAAATGTGCATATCCATTTAGTCAGGTGAATTTACGAGTACAGCAGCAATTGACAATCACTGTCACTTCTCAGAAGATTGGGGTCCATTTTATATTTATGATACCTAGTCTTGCAAGTAGAAACACCTTCCCTACATCCACCCTATTCAATCCATTCATAATTCATAAATCATCCTCTCAAGAACGGAGCCTCAACAATTTCATTTTTTTCCTTACAGACATAACATCTCAGTTCCAGTATTCACTTATTGTTTGGAATAAATGGCTTCAGCACTTTGGAAGGAAAGGGAAAGGACAGTCAACAAGGAAACGGGCAGGAAACTGATTCCATAAAGATTGGATAAGTGCAGGTTATAATCAGCCCCTTTTAAACAAATAACTGCTGATTCTTATGCACTGAGTCACAAATAACTCTACCAGAAAACTTTGACATCATTCTGTGTTCAAACTCATTCATTTGTACTCACTTACAATGATATACATTCCAAAGAAATAATTTAGTCATCATTAATAGCAATCAATTGAAATTACTGATCTGAAATGATGTCATGCAATGCTTAGATCAATCAATTAATTCACAAATATTAATTTTCTTTCTAATCAGTTAGAATCATTCAAATAACATGGAATTGATATGGAATGAAGCTGAAATAAACAGCCAAAGCATCAAAGCACGAAGCCAAAGGCTTATGAACACTTAGAAAGGATCAAGGAGCTTGTTGTGGGAAACCTGTGAGTCAAAGGCCACAAAGTTCCAGAGACCTTTTTTTTAAATCCAAGATATAGCAAGGGAAAATAATAATATGCAATGCCGTCACAAGGGTGATTTAATTGCACAGTTTCTCCCTGTCCCCCTACCTGCCCAAATGTAGCAGGTTTACTGGGAGTTTCCCTAACCTCCAGTACCCTGGCACTTAGCAATTCAAAAGCAATTAAGTTACGTTAAACCTGTACTGAACCTAGTTTAGACCAAAAGTAAGGTTCTGCGTGGAGTTCTGGTTGCCATGAAAAGGATATAGAGGCACTAGAGACAATGCAGAAAAGATTTAGAATGATATTAGAAATGTATGGGTATACGGATCAAGAACAGGCTCGGTTTTGTTTCTCTTTAAAAATGGCTGAGTATTGACCCAATGAAGGCCTTTAGAATTTTCAAAGGTTTTGAAAGGATAGATTCAGAGAGAATGCTTCCCCTGGTGTAAAAATCAAAACCAGAGGCCATCAATGTAATGATAATCATCAGAAAATCTAGAAAAGAATTCAGATTTAAACTTTTTACGCAATGAAAGTTAACAAAGTGGACCTTGCTAATCACACAGGTAGCATTGAAGTGGATAGTGTAGATGGATTTAAAAGAACAAATGAGGGGGAAAAGAATAGAGGGTTACAATGATAGACTTAGGTGAAAAAAATTGGAGGAGACTCGAATGGAGCACAAACACCAGCATTGCTTAGTGTGGTCAAGTGTCATAGAGATGTACAGCATGGAAACAGACCCTTTGGTCCAACTTGTCCATGCCGACCAGATATAACAGCCCCAGCCTGTTCAGCCTCTCTCTATAGCTCAAATCCTCCAACCCTGGCAACATCCTTGTAAATCTTTTCTGAACCTTTTCAAGTTTCACAATATCTTTCCGATAGGAAGGAGACCAGGATTGCACACAATATTCCAAGTGGTTTGTTTCAGCATGGTGTATATTTTATGTAATCCTATGTCATATACTTGAGTTCTAATGAATGACTAATAGATGCAAAAGTTCATTATTTCTCTGTCCCATGTTTTTAAGCATCACTGCTTATTTGTAATTTTACTCACAGACCTAGGAGAGGGCACAGATGGACTGCCTTCTGACCAACTCTTTGCTTTCTCTTGGTCAGAAGTGATCAAAATGATTAGAGACTAGGGATCTTACCCTAGTAAGATCGTATTTGTACTACAAAGCAGTCCCCAGTCAGAATCCCCTTTGCATCTCACACCACGGAATAGTTGGATTTCATTGAGGAGAATTACAGACTCGGGTCTGCATCTTAAGCCCACCAATACAGCATGGTTGTATGTCACGTCTCCACTCCGACTGGCTGCATTTCTGCCTTGGGAGCAATAAACAGGAATCATACTGGGTTCTGAACCTGGCTGTGAGGAAAATCGCTGTTTGGGAGTTTGACTGAAGTGCCCCCTAAATTGCCATGGTGACGGGTTACCTGGACAATTAAAGGCAGCACTGGCCTCTCAAAGGCTAATCAGAAACCTTCCAGTAAAGGTTTGCTAACTGAAGTGTGTGCATCAGGCTCCAATTCACAAACTTCATAAAAATGTAAATAAAAATAGGGCAGCATGGTGGCTCAGTGGTTAGCACTGATGCCTCACAGTGCCAGGAACAAGGGTTTGATTCCTGCCTCAGGTGACTGTATGTGTGGAGTTTGCACATTCTCCCCGTGTCTGCATGGGTTTCCCCTCGGTGCTCAGGTTTCCTCCCACAATCCAGAAAGATGTGCAGGTCAAGCTAAATTGCCCATAGTGTTAGGTGCATTAGTCAGGGGTAAATATAAGGTAAGGGAATGGGTCTGGGTGGGTTACTCTTCGAAGGATCAGTGTGGACTTGTTGGGCTGAAGGGCCTGTTTCCATACTGTAGGGAATCTAATAAAAAAATACAAAAAACATTAGTCATGCAGGTTATCACTGTGCTGTTTGGCAGTAGGGAGGTGAGGAAGAAATCTACAGGGTGGCCTTTAACTGCAGCCACACTCTGGTAGGCAGAGAGAGCCTCTCGACTTGCTCCCAGACAATTGAACTGTGTCCTGTTGCATTGGGAAACCAGAGACCCTATACCCATCATGTGTAAGACAAGTATAATTTACAAGATTCCATGCAATGCTGCATGAAACACTGTATAAGGCAAACTGGCAGTCAACTAGCAATCCACATCCACGAACACCAACTAACCACTAAACGCCACCACCAGCTGTCCATAGTAGCCACACATGCAGATGACACGGACCACAGATTCAACTGGGACAATTTAACAATCATGGGACAAGCCAAACAGAGGGCAGCCAGAGAATTTCTAGAAGCATGGCACTCATCCATGGACTCCATCAAGCACATAGACCGAGACCCAAAATAGCGGCCACTACAATGAACAACTGGAACCGGCAACCAGAAGCAGCAGGAACGGAACCAAATAAATTCTAGAAGACACAGTACAGCAGCGGAGGCTACAAAGCACTGAAGATGTCACCTAGAAAGGGGACGAAACGTCTGCAAATCAACTTCCCAGTGGGGCAAACACGCCCACAACTACGACATCTGGCACCTGAGCTACAAATCTTTATGCAAACCTTATTTTATTATTTCTGATCTGTGTACCCGTACCTTTCAGATTTCACCACTGTAATTCTTCTCTCCGTTTTGCATTAATTGTCCTTAAGAGCCTGACTGGCTGCCCATCTCATTGGAATGCACAAAGTTACCAGACCTGAACCTGCCTATTTTATAAATAAATGCAAAGAATGCTGGGGAAACTGAACAGGTCTGGCAGCACCTGTGGAGAGAAAGAGAGTTGATGTTTTGAGTTTCGTATAACATCTCTTCAGAACTGCCTCCTCAATGTGTTTTGATGCTGGAAACAGAACTGTGCAAGCAGCACACATCTAGTAGTGGTGTTTCTTAGCCTGGTACACTTCATTCTGGATCTTATCAGAACTCCAAATGTTGTTTTCTATATTTTACAAATTAATTAATTATTTGGGGTTTTAACTTAGAAGCCACTTAGAAGTCACTAAGACTGAGAAAAATGTCTTTTCTTCACATTTTATTTTAAATGTCCATACAGATGCCAGTTAACTTGAATAGTTCTGTCCTAAATATGATTCTCAACCTTTGTTTGATATTTCAATTTTCTCTCTCCCATGTTCACTCTGATTTTTCCACATGTGGCTTCCTACAGAACCTCTCCCTTTCAGAAACTAGTTGATCAATCCTAGCGCTGACTGCTGTCTTATTAAAACTGGGAAGTTTCAACAACAATTTCACAATGACACAGCAACAGTGAGAGCATTTTTCAGTACACCATGATATTTCCTTTAGCTTCCCTGCCTTAACTTTGTTTTTCTACAATCCCTTTCACAATCTTACAACAGGCTGCGCTTCCAGTTTCCATCAGAGAGACCCATCTTCCACAAGTCACTGTAAATAATCATTCAAAACCTCCCAATTGTCAGCACAACGTCATTAAAAACCTGAATCCTTTGAGCTACAAAGATCAAATGATATTTGCAGCAGGTGGGAAGTGATCATTGTCTCCTAGGAACTGCTGATGTCATCTGTGCAGACTGACGTGTCTCACTTAAATTGAGACTGACTTCATTAGACAGTATGAGGAAGCAAAGGAGAGCATTTCAGCACAGGATTGATTTATTCTTGAAGTAACAATATCAGTCTGACACTGTCAAGAGTATCAAAAGTAATCAGAAAATGCAAAATTGTATGCCTAAATAAATCAATGGAGCAAGGCACCTTGGGGTATGGATTGAGCTTGGGTGGCTAAAGTGTGAAATGAGAAAGAAAGCTGTCTTTTAATACACAACACATCTCTTCTGCAGCATTCCTTCTGTACTGATTATTGTTTTGAGGCCTTCACTATGACCTACACCTGGTCATAGGCTGGGTTTATTGGGATGCTCGACAGAATTCCTGGCTCGCCAATATGCCCGACAATGCCAAAATTAGCTTTGTAACCTAACAGGGATGGGAGGAAGATTTGAGGAGCAGAAGCTTAGCAGATTTGGTTCAATTCAAAATTACAGATCACCATTCGTTTCACTCACTCCTTTGGATAATACTGGTATTTATATCTTTAAATATTTTACAACACATTGAGCCCAATACATCCGTTAAGTTATTTGGTTCTGGGATTTTTCATGCTGATCATAACAGCTGCACAAGCTCAGATATTGGAGGGAAAAGAGAAACAATTAAGGCAATATACACCATAAAAATTCTGATAAAGGAAATATATCTTCGATCTGTGCTGATTTTTATCTTAATCTTTAACTTTCATTTCCATTTGATGTGCTTTTTCCTTTTGGATTCTCTCATATCACTGCAACTCTGAAACTGATCAGCAGGTTGGGAATTCACAGATGACTCCACAGTTCTGACAGAAAGCTCATACTGTGGGTGAGTTAATCAGAAGAATGTATTAATATTCGTGCAGCCATGTCTCTTGATCTCCCTCTGGTTTGAGATTATCATCACCAATTCAGAACTGCTCGAGTTCATGATACACAACTTTAGTTCTATGCAGGCCTTTGTTTGCAATCTTGAACTTTGAAAGACAAACTTCTGGTTCAATTAGCCACTGAAGTCTTACAATACTTCCTGTTGAACTTTGGCTTTGTCAAGTGGCTTTATGTTCATCAGTCAACCTCTGACCCCAAACAGCTGTGTGCAAAGAAATAAGCATTCCTAGCTAAATACTTTTACTGCCTTTCCCAGAACCAATTAAAAATTAAGCACGGTCTGAAGTGAAAATTATGCCACCTGACTTATTGCTCATCTAGGATTTAGAAGGATATGAGCCAAGTGCTGGCAAATGTGACAAGATTAATTTAGGATATCTGGTCGGCATGGACGAATTGGACCAAAGGGTCTGTTTCTGTGCTGTACATCTCCATGACTTTGTTTCTGCATCCACTTTTGAACTGTTAAAAAATAGTCAGACTGTCAGAGTATTATGTATGCTTCAACTGGGGAAATCATAACATTGTGGTGTGAGCCCATACGTTTTCCCATGCATAACTTAATGGCAAAAATAGCACATAATTTCACGTGACCATCCTAGATTCTTTTACCATAAAGGGAAAATGTTGGTTTATAGGGAGAGAGCTTAACTTATAGATGGAATGTTTGTGGCCAACTGGAGAAAAGTTATTTAAGTCAACTCAAAACTTCACATTGGTGACAAAATGCTCCTGTGCATTTTTTTAAAACAAAAGTTGAATAGTTCTTACAGTGTCTCAATGTAATATATATACACTAGTAAGTGAGCAAGTAGGTCATATAGTTCTAGAACACTTCTGATTACTTTCCAGTCTGTTCTGAGTAAGCTGATCTAAGGCAGGGTAATAGTAGAGGAATAAGAATGTCACCTTGGACAAAGGGAGAGGAAAGAAAAACTTAAAGTTACAGAATATCGAAAAGTGCTTTACTGCTAATAAATTAGTCTTCAAATGTATTCACTGTTGTATTGTAGGAAATGCTGCAGGCAATCTGCACCTAGTAACGCCTCCAAAAATCAATGAACACTTAGCCTAACAGTGCATTGAACTGATAATCAAAACTACATGTTGAAATTCAATAGGTAGACAGTGTTCCTACAAGTGCAAAAGAAGGAATGCAACTTTCTAGGTACCTAGATACCTAAGCCAGACCATTATTTGTAATAGGTGGAATCAGCAGCCGCTAGTGGTATCTCTAGCAGTATACATATGCAATAGGACACCTGTGCAGAGCCAAAAAGACCACCCATCTACAAAAATGTGTCTTAGGGACTTTAATTGTTTCTGCATTCATTGATGAACAACATCAAAGTGATTCTACCAAATCATCAATGCTTTATTTTTCGAGCATTAAAGAATCAGAATATCTTTTCTATTTGTTATGCCCATTAAGAACTTCCTTTCTATATTGGAAATAACAACGTTGCAAAATATTGGTAGCTGTCACCTTTTGTTGGAACAATGCATGTACAATAATAACAAGTGACAAGTCATTTTATCCCTGTATAAATGTTGTGAGCATTCAGAGCCAAAGATCAATCACAGCTTCTTCCTTTTATTAATAAAGCAACCAATTGATTCTTCCTTACAGTGACAATGTCACATTACTTGATGAATATGGGCCAAAATTCTTCGGCAAATGTTGTGTGTAATTTACACTAATAGTTGTGGAATCTGTTTTATTCTATATGATAATTAAAACAACTTGTAACAAGTTGCTGGATCATCATCGCAAATTCAAGTCAACTAGTTTATTATGCATAGGGATCTTAGAGTCACAGAGTTATATAGCACAGAAGCATACCCTTCAGTCCAACTCATCCGCGCAGACCAGACATCCTAATCAGACCCAGTCCTATTTGCCAACAATGGGCCCATATCCCTCTAAACCCTTCCTAGTCATGTACCCATCCAGATTCCATTTGATGTTGTATCTGTGCCCACCTCCACCCATTTCCTCTGACAGCTCATTCCATACATGTATCACCCTCTGGGTGAAAAAGATATCCCTCAGGTACTTTTTCAAATTTTTCCCTCTCACCTTAAACCTATGCCTTCAAGTTTTAGACTCCCCCACCCTAGGAAAAAGACTGGCTATTCACCTTGCTGGTCCTCCTCACAATTTTATAAAACTCCATTAGGTCACCCTTTAGCCTCCAATGCTCCAGGAACAATGTCCAGGCCTATTTAGCCTCTCACTATAACTCAAATCCTCCAGTCCCAGCAACATCCTTGTAAATATTTTCTGAACCCTCTCAAGTTTAACAACCTTCATGTAGAAGGGTGATCAGAATTGTACACAGTATTCTAAAAATGGCCTCACCAATGTCCTGTACAGCCACAATATGGCATCCCAAACCCCTGTATTCAATGTTCTGACCAATGAAGGCAAATGAGCCAAGTGCCTTCTTCACTGTCCTATCTACCTGCAACTCTACTTTGAAGGAACTGTACACTTGAATCCTTAGGTCTCTCAACAATCCCCGGGGCCTCATCATTAACTGTATAAATCCTGCCCTGGTTTGCCTTACCAAAATGCAGCACATTAATCTAAATTAAACTCCATCTGATCAAGTTCCCATTGTAGTCTGAGATAATCTTCTTCACTGTCCACTATACTACCTAGTTTGGTGTCTTCTGCAAACTTACTAACCATACCTCCTGTATTAACACCCAAATTATTTAAAAACAATTATACAAGCAATTTATACAAATTATACAAATACAGTGGATCCAGCATCAATCCTTGTGGCACACCACTGGTCATAGGCATTGGGACCAAAAAGCAATCCTCTATGACCACCCTCTGTCTCAAACCTTCAAGCCAATTTTGCATTCAATTGGCTAGCTCCCCCAGATTCCATGTGATCCAACCTTACTAACCAGTCTACCATGCAGAGACTTGTTGAATGTCTTATTGCAGTCCATATAGACAACATCTACCGCTTTGCCTTCATCAATCTTCTTGGTCACTTCTTCAAAAAAATTAATCAGTGAGACACGATTTCCCATGCATAAAGTCATGTTGATTATTCCTAATAAGTCCTTGCCTTTCCAAATGCATGTAAATCCTGTCCTGAGAATCCCCTCCAACAATGTATCCACCACTGACATAAGCTCACCGGTCTGTAGTTCCCTGGCTTTTCCTTACAGCCTTTCTTAAATAATGGCACCACATTAGCCAACCTCCAGTCTTCTGGCACCTCACATGTGGCTGTGAACAATACAAATATCTCAGCAAAGGACCCAGCAAATCTTCCCTAGCTTCCCACAAAGTTTTGGGAAACATTTTATCAGGTTCCAGGGACTTATCTACCTTTATGTTTTTAAGACAACCTCTTCTGTAATGTGAGCTCTTTTCAAGATATCACCATTTATTTCCCCAAGTTCCCTAGCTGCCATGTCCTTCTCCACAATAATTACTGAGGTAGGATATTCAACTCCTGTGGTTTCACACATAGAAAGCCACACTGGTCTTTAAGGGACCCCATTCCCTTCCTAGTTACTCTTTCACCCTTAATGCAGTTATAGAATCTCGTTGGATTCTCATTAACTCTAATTGCCAAAGCTATCTCATTTCCCTTTTTTGTCCTCCCATTTTCCCTCTTAATGGCACTTCTGCTGCCCTTGTACTAATCTAGAGATTCACTCAGTCCCAGCTCTGTATACTTGATATATGTCCCCTTTTTTATCTTGACCAGAGTCTCAATTTTTCTAGTCTTGTCTCTTTTCTAATACCAAATTGTGCTTGTAAAATAAATGCTGATCCACTGGGTAGTTTTGATTAGACCACTCAGGCCTTAATATTAAAATGAATTTTAATATTCAGAGCCACAGGAAGCACAGTATTTTGTATCCGCATGTTAATTTTATTGTCTTTTCCATAATCTGCAGTTCTCCAGATGGCAGCATTTGAAATAAATGGCTGTTCATTAAGGCTTAGTGAGCCTAACAATATGTTAACTGTTGCAAAATCACACAATAATTACAACTGAGGAAGGTCATTCAGCCCATCTTAATACTTCCATTCAGAGAAATGCCAATGTTCCCTTCTTTTAGTGCCCAGTTGTTTCTCAGATAATGGCAGGGCTTTTGGATCCATTAATCATAATCTATCTGGGCATTTATTCCAATTTGTACGACAAAGACTTTCTTGACCTTCATCTGAGAAGTAGTTTGAATCTAAACCACCAATTAGATTATTAAAATTTAATGTAATACTCAAGCTGACATTTCCTCCACTCCTGGATGCCGGTGTAAAATTGCCACTTAGTTGCATCCTTTCTAGGCAGAAAGATCCAAGTTTCCTCAGTCTCTAATTATTATCAGGAGCCTAGTACTAAAGATATATCTCCTGACTCTTCTCTGTACTTAAAGTTCTCTTGTTTCTTGATGACCAGAACTGGTTACAGTATTCATGGTGCACTCTGAGTACAGGACCACAGTTTGCACACAAACATACAAATTAGGAGCAAAAGTAAGCCTTTGAAACCAGCTCCAATCTTCAATAAGTTCATGGAAGATCTGCTCATGTTCAAAATTGTCTATGCCTGATAAGCTTTAACTTTCTCACCTAAAAAGAATCTATCTACCACCATCTTAAAATATACAACTACCCAACTGCCAGTACCTTCTGAGGCAGAGAATTTCAAAGTCCTCAGAGAAAAACTTTCTCCTCATCTCTGTCCAAAAAGGGCAATTTTCAAATTTACGGGAGAAAGTGAGGGCTGCAGATGCTGGAGATCAGAGCTGAAAATGTGTTGCTGGAAAAGCGCAGCAGGTCAGGCAGCATCCAAGGAACAGGAGAATCGAAGTTTCGGGCGTAAGCCCTTCTTCAGGAATGAGGAAAGTGTGTCCAGCAGGCTAAGATAAAAGGTAGGGAAGAGGGACTTGGGGGAGGGGCTTTGGAAATACGATAGGTGGAGGGAGGTTAAGGTGAGGGTGATCGGCAGGAGTGGGGGTGGGGCAGAGAGGTCAGGAAGATGATTGCAG
>NC_057730.1:10811392-10829077 GCF_004010195.1 Chiloscyllium plagiosum
CATCTTCCTGACCTCTCCGCCCCCACCCCACTCCGGCCTATCACCTTCACCTTGACCTCCCTCCACCTATCACATTTCCAAAGCCCCTCCCCCAAGTCCCTCCTCCCTACCTTTTATCTTAGCCTGCTGGACACACTTTCCTCATTCCTGAAGAAGGGCTTATGCCCGAAACGTCGATTCTCTTGTTCCTTGGATGCTGCCTGACCTGCTGCGCTTTTTCAGCAACACATTTTCAATTTTCAAATATACCCTTGTTCGAGACTCACCCACAAGAGGAAACATCTTCTTCACATCCACTTCATGAAAACCATTCAACATGTTATAAACTGATATAAAACCAGCTTTCTTCTAAATCAAGCCCAAATTGTCCTTCTTCACACATGGGGTCACATCAGCATTTTTCTCTCAAACTGTTCCTCCTTAAAAGCTGTTCATCTGTAACATGGTTTTAAAGGGTAATAGAACATGAAACATGACCCTATATTCATTCTATGAAAAATTTCTGATCTGCTTTTTCCAGCATTTTTGCATTGTTTTCAGATTTCCTGTGCTGTAGTATTATATTTTTAATCTGTTCTAATGTGTCATTGTAACCTCCATTTTGGCCAATGTCTTAGACAGTCATGCTTGCAGACTGGGAAGAGGTATTCACATAATTTGCATTTGGTCTCCACAATGTCAGGCAGATTGCATTGTCAGCAGTCAATTCAGTAAAGAAGAAGTGTATATAATTCACTGCTTCACTCGAATGAATATTTGGGCTGAGCAGAGAGGGAGTAAAAGGACAGTTGGCCCTGCCTGTTTTTTTGGAGAGAACAAACACAAATTGGCTCTATCCACAAGCATGAGCTTCCAACAGACTGCAATTTTAATTCTCCACTTTGCCCTCATGCAAACATCATGTAGCCTGTTGTTCTGTTCCAGTGAAGCTCATTGTAAGTTCAGAGAACAATACCTTCTCTTTCAGTTATGTACTTTCCAGCCTTTTGAATTCAACACTGCATTCAACAATTTCAGAACATGAATCCTATCCCATAATCTTTTGCTTGTTTTTGTATATTGGTCTTTATGTTGCTATCAGACACAACTCCTCAATTTTCTGTCATTTGCACCACTTTGGGCAAAAACAACCATTACAACTCCCTTTCACTTTTGAACCATGAAACCTTTTGCCAGTAAATCTCCTGAATACTATTAAAGGCCCTTTGTTTAGTTTTCCATCCACTCTGCCTTTCACTTGTTTAGATGTATTACAGTGTATTCTTCCTTCAGTTATAAAGGAACATCTTTGGCCTGAAACATTGGGCTAGATCTTATCTGCCCACCTCACCAGGTTTTGATGGGGAGTTTTAGGGAGGGCATGAGGTTGGTACATGAAATAGGATTGTTGCCTATGTCACCATCATCTTATCCCTGCCCACTACCCCACACACCACCCCCACCTCCCCCAAGCTCATTCTTGGGGTGGAGAGGCAGTCTGCCCATCATATGTAAGGAAATAATTAAGGATCAATTGAATTTGTTGGCATGGGATGCCAGGGAGGAGAGGGCAGCGAGTTTCTTTCAACAATTTTAAAAAGGGTGGGAAATTAGGTACTATCTTCAAGGGTGCCCTTTGTGCATTGGGGGCACTCCAAGGGATAGAAAACCCCTTTCCTTCCTTCTGCATACTCTTCAAAACCCTCCTTAACTGGTTAAACCCTCCTGGCCCAATACCTTTCACTTACTTTGGTCTAGGATACAAGGCTGCCTTTCTTGTTGACTTACCTGAAATACTGGAAACCTGGACTACTGGGTTCTTAACACAACTGGGGTTGCCAGAGCTGCCAGACAATCAAATTGGCTGGCAGTTTGCAAAGCCAGGTCTCCCTCTGCATGGAGGGGTGGATGTCCCACATTGCCCTTATTAATTCTACTACAGCCTGTTACTGATGTGGGGTAGACTTTCTTTTAAATTTGGTTTCTGACACATTTAAAATCCAGGCTATTAACTAAGTTTCTCTCTCCACAGATGCCAGAAGTGCTGCATATTTCTAGCATTATTTATTTTTGTTTCATATTTCTAGCATCCCCTCTATTTTTCTTCTGTTGACATATTCTTTAGCCTGATATTCAACTGAAGAACCATGGAAAGCTGCAAACCTTGCTGATTGAAGGAATGTTTATATTTCAGTCTTTTAAAATTAAACTTGCTAGGCTGGTAAAACTAAACAAATGCTACCAGAAAGAAAAAAAGATGGGGTGGGTGAAAAAGAGACGCTGGCATTTGGATAACCTTTGGAGACTGTACAAATTAGATAAGATGGGTCAGCTACAAATATTGAAACCTATAATCATTAAGATGGTCCATGTGGGGCTCCTCGTGATGGGAAATTACTGAAAGGAAGCTTGATAAAATATGAACAGTTTCTGGGTGGGTTCAAACTCTATACTTGAAACAGAGAGCTCAGAATATGATTGGGCAATGTGATTTTAAGAGCAGAATCATAGATTTACAGAAGTCCCACCAATGTTGTAATCCATAACTATCCTTTTAAAACAGGTGTAAAAGATTGAACACATTGGAGACCATTGTTGCAGTAGAGGCAGAATGCTGACTAGCAGTGAAAGGAGAATTGAAAGGAAACCAACACGAACACACAGCATGATCCAATGTCTAACTTATTGGAAACACTAGAGAATTTGCTTGTCTGATATTGAAATATTATTTGCTGGGAATACTGCAAGAAAGCAATCTGTATTTTATTTTTATTTCCCTCATCTTTTTCAAACTATTAAACTATAATAATTTCTATAGTTTCTTTCCTCTTTTGTTCAACCTGTTAAATCTGTAATCATATTCAGAAATTATTTAAAATTTGTGCTCATTTTAATTTTGTAATACTAGGTACAAATAAACACTAACCCCATTAATTATAACAACCTTTTGAGTGAGTCTTGAATACATTCCCTTGTAATTCACATGGCAAAGCAAATGATAAGCCTGAATAATGCTTGCAACCTGAATCGTCTCATTTTGAGTTCAATTAGTAGCCTTTTATATGAAACTCTATCAAAAGCATTTTGTAAGCCAGGGTGGGTAATTGGGTCATGATGTACTAACAATCCTCAAGACTATGCTTGACAATCTATCCCATTATTTTACAAGAAATATAAGTAAAACTAATGAGTCATTGTTCGCCAGAGTCTGTTTTGTCGCACTGTTTGTAACTGGGCACAGAATTAGCTTACTCCCAATACAGGGATATCTCTCTAGGGTCCATTGACTCACATACGTTAATTGTCAGTGTCTCAGCAATACTTTTCTTGAATTTTCTCAGAACTCAGGGATTAATGTAATCTATCAGTGGATTTATTTGTTCTGATCCCATTTAGACTCTCAAAGACATTTTTTAAAAGACTTTGTTTGGGAAGACATGTTTCTCATAAACTTTTTTGGTGAACATTGAGTGGACAGCTGTGGTCATTAAGAATGCCTACTGTAAGGCATTTGTTCAGTTTTGAGGCAATTTACATATTTTCTGATTACCATTGTGGTCAAAGGGAAATCTTTACTCTTTATTTCCGTTGTTACAATATTTTTTAAACATCTATCTTTGCGTTGCTGATCACTATGACCCATTTTTTAAAAACTTCTGTGTACTTATGAGCCCCATCTCCTTTCTCCCTGAAGGATTTATAGATACCTTTGTTTCTCTTCAAATATAATTTAGTCAATCATCTTCAATGTCTAATGTTATTCTGCCAGTTGTCTGTTGTGATCAGGTAACCTTAAAATTGGTGGGTTCTTTATTATTGGTCCAGATCTTCAGGTGAGAATCAGAATTCCTATTTCTGACCCTGATCTAACAAGAGCAATACATAGTTACTGATAAATACCAACAAATAAAATGTTCAATGGAGAGAGTTGAGGTGCTCTTTTTCAACTCACACATCATCAACTCTAACCCCACTGACTACTTGTTCCTGTACATATACACAATCAAGTTTTCACCCAATTGTTCCCCAGTTCCACTTGACCCTGGGCAAATCCCCCTAAATAATAACACTTACTCTGAATTTTCTAAACGACTTTCTGGAAAATCTTTCAGAACTAACAAGCATAGAATCCTTACAAGCAGACAATTTGTACAGTCATCACACTCCCTTTTCATGACACGAGCTCCCAAATTCTATTAAATAATGTTCCAATGCTTCTTTGAAAAGCTACTGAGGGTAATTAAGGTTCTATGAGGGTTAGATGGCAGATGGACAGTGTGGCAGGATGGTAGGTGGATAAGATGAGGTTAGCAGGTGGGTGAAGTACATTAGTTGAGTTCAGGGTTGTTGGTTCATGTCAGGAGGGAAATCAAGTTGAGTTGGGTTTCAGAGACAGATTGTTGGTGAGAATTATGAGGTGAATCATTATGAGTGATTGAGGGATGATTTCTGACATGGTATTCTCCTATCTAACATTTCCTGGATAACTGTCCAGATAAGTCCCATGTAACCATCTAAAGTAGCTGACGTTAACCAGAGTTGAAGACTTTATTGGACAATTGTACAAGGAAGCAGGGGGAGTTGTCCACTGGATATTCCACCTTTCTGGGTAAGGCTTGTCATGCTTGTTTTCAGTCATCATTAGAAATATCAAAGTTCTGGAAACGATTTTCCAGATTTTAGAAGATAAGCTTAAACTTAATATACTTTAGGAAACATAGGCTTGAGTTCATATCATTCTGACAGCAGCCAGATGAAACAATTCACCAATTCATAAACAGGTGCCAACATGAAGGTAGAGAATGTGATTTCATTAATAATATAACTAAAGGCATGGAACTGTCTTTAAACTCATTAGATACTTCAGAAAGGTATTGCTGTACAAACCCAAAGAATGTACCACTGCTAGAAGGAGACACGTTTGAAGAAATTGTAGCTGATCAGCAACATCTTCAGGTGTTTGACTCTGACAAGTATTGCAGCATCAACACATTCAACAAAACATCCAAAACCTAAGCTGTGGTTCATTACTACCACCAGTGTGCAGTACTTTGATATATATGTCGAAAAGGCAAGAGAGAGGTAAGAGTGGACATTGGTCTACTGGAAAATGAGGCTGAAGAAGTAGTAATGGAGAACAAAGAAATGGCCAACGAAGGGAATAGGTAGCTTGCAGCAGTCTTCATGGTGGAAGACACCAGCAGCACACTGGAACTTCAAGAGAATAAGGGTACAGAGGTGAGTGTAGTGGCCATTACTAAGAAGGTACTGGGGAAGTTGTAAGGTCAAAGTTGGATAAATCACAGAGACCAGAGTTCTGAAGGAGAAAACTGAGGATACTGTGAAGGCATTGGTGCTTTTTCAGGAATCATTGGAGTCAAGGAAGGTGCCAGAGGATTGGAACATGGTTAATATAACATCCCTGATTAAAAGGGAGGGAGAAGGCTGGAAATTAGAGACTTGTTAGCCTGACCTTGGTCATTAATAGGATTTTCAAGTACATTATTGAGGATGAGATTACGAAGTACTGAAAGTGCCTGGTTAAACAGGAAGGAGTCAGCATGGCTTCATCAAGGGGACATCAAGCCTGACAATTCTGTTAGAATTCTTTGAGGACGTAATGAGCACATTAGACAAAGGAGAGCCAGTGGACATTATCTTTTTGGATTTCCAGAAGGCCTTTGACAAGGTCCCATACAGGAGACTGCTGGGTAAGATATGAGCCCATGGTATTAGGGGGAAGGTAACAGCAGGAATACTGGATTAGCTGACTGGCAGAGGGCAGAGAGTGGGCATAAAGGGGTCTTTGTCAGGATGGCAGACTGTGACTAGTGGTGTTCCACAGGGGTCAGTGTTGGGATAATAGCTTTTTATGTTAAACATTAACAATCTGGATGTATGAACTAATGGCTTTGTTGCTAAGTTTACAGGTAATGTTGAGGATCTGAAGAAGGGTTACTCCCAAAACATTGACTTCTCCACCTCCTGATGCTGCCTGGCTTGCTGTGTTCTTCCACTCTGCTGCTTGTCTACCTTGGATTCCAACAGTTTTTTTTGTCTCTAAGCAATTCCTAATGGCAGATAATTAACAAAGTAGGTGCTCCAAGACAGGTAATGTCTATTGAAGGTAATTTTATTGTCTTCAGAAAGAGCCATACCTGGTAGATAGATATACATCAGATGAGACATGGTGAAAAATAATGCATGAAGACTCCTACACGGACACACACATTCATAAATAAATATACAATGTATGAAACAACTCATTCAGTTGAAATTTTGACTTCTAATTTCATTAATTAAGGTCCTATAAATTACATTGTAGCTTCTTTGAACATCATTTGACTTCATCCAATGCAATACCTGTTCAATGTTATCAAAGCAACATTTTTCACCAAGCAACAGTACCAAATACAACTTTAAGACCACTGTTTTGGAGAATAAATTGAGGTGCACAATGTAAGTTATAGCCCAAAACTCCTATGCTCCCCAGCTCATCCATAGTCTACTGCAATCTCAGATTTTTGAAATAGTTCTTTGAATGCATCTTGAATTCTGGAAGTGGACAACAAAAATCAGGGAGAAATATTACTCACCCGTTGAATGTAATCTTTATCTAGTTGGTGGACCTAGCTAAATCATACTAGAGTAATCTTAATGTTTTATTAACACTTCAAGGCAAAAGGTGAGAAAATGTGCTATTTAACTGCAAGTATTTAATTTTTATCATGTGATCAATATAGTTAGCTGCATGTTACAACGTTTTTGTTGTCTCACATACATGTCTTGCAGATAGAAATAAGTACAGCAAAAGGCAAGTAGTACAAACAAAAAGAATTAAACACAAGTAAACGGATATAACACCAGATTGTATTTACGTTGCAGTTTTCATGTAAGAAATCAACCAAAATTGCTTCACAAGAATGTTGTAAAGGATCACATAAGGATATTTTAAGGACGATGCAAAAATTGGTCAAAGTGGTACATTTTATAGAGTCTTAAAAGAAGAAACAGAGACAGGTTAAGCAGCTTAGGGAGAAAATACCAGAGATTTAGGGCCTTTGGAATTCAAAGTTTGGCTAACTAGATGTGAACAATTAAAATCACCAGAATCAATGCAGCAATAATATATCACAAGGTTGTGCAACTGAATGGGGGAGATTACAGAGATAAGGAGGAATGGGTCTGAGGGGCAAGTTTTGAAATAAGGTGCTGATTGCTAGAGAAGCAGGAATCAAGAGCTGGGTTTATTCCCAGGTCAGAAACCTTGCCAGTGGGAAACTTAGATTTTTGCACAAGAAAGCCCTTGATAGATTTGAAGACAGGTTTCTCATCCTTAATTTTAGAGACAGGAACAGCCAAAGGCCAGATAAATTGTAGAACTCAATGCAGCACTGAAAGCAGCCATCGCTAAGACTGTTAATTGTTCTGAAAGACTGATCTGCTGATTGTGCCAAAGCCTTCTATTACACCAGAGGAAAATAAGATGCCATGGGAGACCTGGCACTCTGGCACAGCATTTTTTAAATCAGTGCCGAACTGGATCTACTGCTGCAGGCCATGAAGTAGAGGTGGGAAGTCCTGTGGGAGGCCACTTCACCATGCAACAGAGGCATCTCTCTGCTCAGATTCAGCTTCATCCATCTCTTACGTAACAACCCCATCCCCATTATGAGCTATGCACTTCAAGGATCTCAGCAACCTCAAGGACCATGCTATGGTGAGCACTATAAGCTACCAGATTGAATGAGATCCTTGCAAGAGGGTAATGGAGGACACCATACTACATGTCCAGGCAGTTGAAGGACAAAGGAGTCACCATGGCTGAAATACTAGGAATAGTGTCTTGGAATTAACATGCCACCAGCTGTCAAGACTTTAGTGGCCCTCCATTCTTTCCCTTGGAGTGGGAAAATTCAACCCAAAGGTGAACATTTTTAAATCTTATACATTCTTTAACCAAGAGTGAATGTAGTTCAGCAAGTACAATGAAATATATGAATTGACTTGTTCTGAATTAAGACATAACAGATTTTGGAGGACTTGATGTTTATTGCAGAATTTTCGTGGCAGGTCAACACTGAATTTGAATAGAAATTACAGAAATATAGTTCTAGAGTGGAGTTAGGTAATGTTCGAAGTGGAAGTAGATGGTATTAGTGACACAAGGTTAAAAGCTCACTTTGGAGTAAAACACGACAACACGTTTGCAAGTTACCATGTGGAGAGATGGATTTGCTGGCTAGGGAAGAGAATTTGTAGCAGACATTAAAGAAAATGGTATTGGTCTTGCCAAGATTTAATTGGAAGAAAGATATGCTCATCCAGCATTGGACATTGCACAGGAGTCTGACAATTTAGAGATAGTGGAGGGATCGATACAGGTTATGTGAGGTACAGCTGGGGATCATCAGCTTGTATAAAGAAAATGGTTAAAAAGCAAATAACACCAGGTTATAGTCCAAGAGGTTAATTTGACATTGCAATTTCAAATAAACCTATTGGACTATAACCTAGTGTCATTTGATATTTGACCTTATCCACCCCAGTCCAATTCTGACATCTCCACATCATATAGAAAATGACAGAGTGCATGGATGATGTCACCACATACAGGCTGTGGATAGTAAACTGGAAGGAGCCAAGGATAGATCCTTGGGAGATGCCAGAGATTATGTCACAGTAATGGGAGGAAAAGCCATTGCAGCTGATTTCTTGGCTGCAATTAGATGGACAAGATGTGGTATGTCCTTAGATACCTTTAAGTTGAGATGAACAAGTTGTAACTCAGAGATACTAATTCACAGGCTATCTTTTTATGAGATTGTAATGATAGAATAGTACAAGTTGTCCAAACCTTTCTAATAACTGTACGATGGAAATTCAATATACTAAAGAGAATAATAAGTACATATGTGGGAGAAAAAGAGTATTAACACATTCACCTAAACTTCAGGACATGCAAATTCCAAATAGAAATAAGATAGTGACACACCATCCAACACCTTATCAACACTGAACTTAATGCAGAAAGTGAAGCTGTTAACTCAAAAATAAACAGGAAACAAGTAGCTAGCTGTTCTTAACAAGAAGCAGCAATATGTACAATATGTTTCAACATAAGTGAAGTCAGCACTGAACTGCTAGGGAAGAAAATACAGCAAGACTCTAATGAATAGCATGAAATAAAAACAAAGTCAAATGTCAACCTTTTGGGAACGTTGAAATGCAAAATCCAACAGAGCAAAGCACAAATCAAAACATCTTTAAACCAAAAGGACAAGATACAGAGGAAATTGGAAACATTAAAAGGTGCACAAATAATCAACAAACTCCAGGAAAAAAACAAGCCCCATCAAAATGTAAATCAACATTTTCCCCTACTTAAATAAATGTGCATAAATATTTTTATAAAGGCGCAGTCATAAACTTGCAAAGTTATTCCCCTACCTTCACTTTGCTGTACAGGTGATGTTCTAAGATCTAAACAACTTGAAGAAATTAAGCCTTCAACTGGGATGATGTGAAGTATTTGTTAATATTTAAAACTACAAGTGCAGAAATGACTTTAAAAAGAACAACATTTTATAAAGTTTAGAAACTGCTCAATCTAAATAATCTTGGTATTATTAGAACATTTCTTCATGTCAGGAGTATGTAAGGTTTGACGAAGGATCAGGTAAGTGAATACTGCACAAAAATGCAGATTTTACTTATAATCTTAATTGTCATCTTACTTTCACAATTTTGTCATAATGTTTGTTTCAGCAGCATGGGAAACTGTCCAGTTAAAAGTCAAGTTAAACACTTGCACATTTCCCTAATACTGAATGTTTCATTCAGCTGAATCCACCAATAGGATATCTGGTCAGCATGCGTGAGTTGGACCGAAGTGTCTATTTCTGTGCTGTACATCTCTATGACTCTAAATGGTGAAATTATATCATTGAGCCATTTTTCAAAGTATCTTCAGACACAATGGAGTGGATTTGAACTGCCTCAACTGGGTGTTTGCGTGGTAAAAAATGCGTTAAAAATATGCTGGTAAACTCACCATCAATGATTAGCCTGCTTCAGCAGCATCCCCTCCGTTGTTAAAAGCAATTAAAAAATGAAATTAAATGATTCTACAAATAATCATTTTTAATTTCACAGGAAATCTTTTCCCATGAGCTGACAGCTGTGCATTTTGGTACATTTTGCTTTAATGATACACTTGTTGTGGAAATCATTTGACCACAATATCTGTTACTTGCTCTCTGGTTTCTTTAGATATTCTACTATGAATGGTATTGGGGTTCAGTACCTTTCACAACAGAGTTCCAGAAGTTTCCAGTATTACTTCCTTACCTGTAATTATCCTAATCAACTGTTTCACACCCTCATTTTGCCATTTCTACTTATTTAGACAAAGATTGAAGAAAGGAACTGCTTAATATTTTCATCATTCTTTCATCATTTTTCTTTTCCAGTTGATTCTGTGCTTCCTTTAAGTTTGTTTTTCACTTACCTTTTATTGGCTTGTATATTATTTCCTTTGTATTATCTGTTCTTCATATTTCCTTCTTTGTTTTCAAAGTTCCTTAGCACCCTGTCTATATTTCATATTTCCAGCGTGTTTTTCTTTTATATCATTAAACATAAATGTCATCTCAAACTTCTTTTTAATCTCATTTCTAATATTAATTTCTCTACTTGTCCAATAAGCTCCAGCTTTTGAAACAGTCCTTTAACTATTGAGAGAATCTTTATGCCTGATTTTCATATAATCATACAGGCCATTTGGCCCATCGAGACTACACCAACAAAAAGACTACACTACATCACCAAAAAACTACTCTACATCAATACTAATCCTACTTTCCAGCATGTGGTCCATAGCCTTGAATGCTATGACATTTCAAGTACTCAGCCAAGTATTTTTTAAAAGATTGTGAGGTTTCCTGCCTCAGCTACCCTTCCAGACAGTGCATTTCAGATTCCCACCAGCTCTAGATGATTTTCTTTTGCAAATCTCCTCCAAACCTCCTGCCTTTCACATTAAAATTATGTCCCCTTGTATTATGGGAACTGCTACTTCCTATCCACAACCCTCAATCTTATACATCTCATTCATCTTCTGAGCATTGTTTTATATTACAATTTTCTTTTAGTTTACCTAGGCAAGTTCCCTTTTAATCTCATTGAATTTTTGTGAGGAGAACCTTTATTATTTAATTTTCTCATGTTTTTTGCTGTTTCTATAGAGCTATTAAGTTATGACCAGTGTGTTCTATTTAAAACATCACTTTCATTGCTTTCCCCAATTCAATTCAACATCAACAATCACAACAAGTTATAAGGCATATTTAACATAACAAAATGGCCTAAGGCACTTCACAGGAGCATTATAAAACAAAATGTGATAGAGCGACAAGTTTTGATAATGTCCAAACTTTGATCAAAGATGCAAGTTTTAAGATGGGCCTTAAAGAGGAATTTAAGATGGAGAGATCAGACAGTTGGGGTTGGGGAAGAGTGGGGATTTGGTATTCAAAAGTTTAAGGGCTGCACGACTGACAGTGTAACCAAAGGAGGAAAGGTTAAAATCAAACATGTTTGAATGATCAGAGCTACAGGAATGCAGATTTCTTAGGCTGGAAGAGTTTAGTGAGATATACAGCGGCAAGACCACAGAGCAATTGTAAAATCAAGAGATCATTTAACTAGGAACCAATGTTGTCAGTGACAGATTGATGGGATTTGTTCCAGGTTAAGGCAGAAAAGTTCTGAATGACTTCAGGTTTACAGAGAACAAGGTTCAGAACTGTCTTTGTTGGACTAAATACAGATGGAGAATTTCTACATATTGAATTGCACTACTAATAAACCAATGAAAAGAAGATTCAGTATTGATCAGCCACTGCTCCAAACAGATACTTAAACAAGTGTTTTATAGATTAGTTTATTACTCATTCATCACAGTAATAATTGGTTTAAACTAAAATTGATCACATCGAAACCCAAATGTATGGGCATCAGTACAGGAAATTGCACGATAATTTGACAAAGATGATTAAAATTTCCTCATGCAGTAACATTCAACATTGTGCATGTGCTTACAGTGGATCTGCAGCATGTTTCCTAGTGAATTTCTATTGACTTCAAGATCCCTTAGGGATTGAACGTTATAAGTTCCCCAAGTAGTTGGTGAGTGAAATAACAAAGAGTGATAAACCAGAGGGGTCTTAGCTGGCCCAGAGTGTGGTGTCTCTCTCTGCACATCATCTTTTATCTGTGAAAACTAGGAGCAAGATTCAAATGTGAGGAAGCATCAGCTACTCCACAGTAAAGATTTTTGACACAGGAATGAATAAGTTAACCATCCTAGCTCTGCAAATGTAAACGATTAATGAAATTCATTAATATTTAAGTTCCCTTCATCATTAGTCCACGGTCACCTATTGACTGTGTGATTTTCAAATGTCAAAGCTTTCCTAGATGTAGAGAATTTGACTTTGTTTATCTAAATACCATTAATTGCAAGAATACCAAAAAATAAGTCAGAATCATAACTATGTATGTAAAGTGTATCCTTTTAAATTGTAATTTATAATTTTAAGCAAATGTTCTGCTGTTTACACTGTTACAGGAATAGGAATGATCTCCTCTTCCCCAACAAAAAACGTTACAGAGATCAGCTATAAAGAAATAATCACACATTCTTTCACATTTTAACCCTAAACTCTCATTACTACACTTACCTGACACTTCCAATGATGCATGTATCTTTTTTTTAATTAAGATGGGTTTATCAGTGCCGTTGATGTCCAATTACTGCCAACTTTATCCTTGCTTAAAGTGGATTAGACCAATTCAAAGATAATTTCATTATGTACTTAGCAGGAAAGAAACTTATGTCTCATTTGACTGTTGTTAAATCCACACAACAGGAAAGGGACAATTTTCTAATTCAGTGAACAACCATTCCTATCAGTATATTACATTTGTTTTCACTTCCATAAAACACTTGTTAAACTACCAAAAATTATGATGAGCAATTTGTAATTGTATTGTCTCTTAATCATTACTTGCAGTTGTATTCTGGATAAGCTCCCTGAAATATAACCATAATGTTATAAGCATATTGCAATTATTCCTTTCAAACTTCAAAAGACTACTAAATCTCTAATCGTGCTTTCCAACTTCTAATAGTTTTAGCCAGGTAAGATGATCAAACGTTTTCAAAAAAACCTCACACTAAAACCTGATCTTACATCAAGTTTCAGAACACCATTGAAATGTCAAAGTTGTTTCTCCAGATTTCCTTGTCTGAATCAGGAAGAATGTTGTGGTACAATAGAAAGAAAATAACTTACCATATAGGTAAAAGTAGCTTTTCTTTCTTCAAGTTCATCTGTTATTATTGCTACCAAATCAAGGTGAGTATTACCCACAATGTAGTGAAAATACAGGATATTTTTAAGACAGAAGCGCTGATTTATTATACATTTAGAAACAATTTGAACATATTTTTGTGAAACAGATTTGCCAAAAGCTTAAAAAAGTTAAGCACAGAAATAAGCATTTAAAAATGAAGTTACAGTTATTCCTTGCCTGATGGACGCAGTATAGTAAACATAAATAGGTTTGCTTTCAGAGGTTACATTTCACACTATTGACCAAGAAATGTATGTAACTTTACAAATACCATTAATAACTTACCAAACTGTAAATAAAATGGAATTGAATAAATAATTTGCCATTAGATATTATCATTGTTTTTTTGTTTGACATGTCCCTAATATTAGTGTGCCTTTTTTCTCTATGATTTCTTTAATTTATTGCAATTTAACCTGGTTGAAGACTTAATTCTTTCTTTAAAAAATGAACAATGAATTAGTCTATTATTGCACTGACTACAATCCAGTAGTAATTTGGTTCTCAGTAAATGTTACATTAGAAAAGTAAACATTTAGAATGAGGCTAGCATGAGCAAGCGGAAAAGGAAAAAAAATCTAAATTATATACATTCCACTTAAACACCAGAAAACACCACTCAACTTGGAATTCGATTTTAAGTGTGCAAAACATTACAGTTCTATATAAAAATATGTGCATTATGAAGACATTAAATTATTTATCACTAATACATAATTATTTATATATACATTGCAAACATTACATCACTGTACAGTTCTCATCTTTTCTGCACTTCTGCATACTGTGGCTTTGCACAATAAAGTGCCTATACACATAAATCTGACTCAAATCAATGTGATTGAGTATGGGAACCTACTCAAGTTCCATTCAAAGAACATTTGCATTTCCCTTTTTTTTTGCATTCCCTTACAAAATCCTTAAATCATTGACAAGGGATCAAACAAGCATCATTAGACAGTAATAATTTGCATTTTACAGTGATTGATTGGCATAAGTAAGTCTTTTCTTCCTCCAGAAAATTTATCTTCCTCAGCTATACCACAAGATCATCCGTGTCTTCTTGTGTGCTTGTCATACGAACAAGCCCCCGTTTCCTAAGAGGCGTACTGGCGACGCTGAGCATCTCTTTACTATTTTCAGGCCTATGAATATCACGGTTTTCAATTGATGCTTTGGAATGGTCTATTTTCTTCCGTTCGGAGGCCAATAATTCTACCCTTGAATCTGCAGAGATACTAGAAGAAGGGGTTGAGTGATTGCTATCAGAAAACAAGTCAGATAAACTGCTTAATGAGCTCACATCTGAGTGATCGAATGATAGGTCTGGAATGGTAAGATGCTTGCTTTGACAGGATTGGGGAATTCGTTGATCTGTTATGGATGCCTGATTCTCAGACTGCAAATCTACGAGTTCTAGAGAATCTCTATGAACCATGGATTCAAAGGATAGTGTGCGCTTGCGTAAATGCATCCTGGCTTCAGACATTGCAGTATGAGAAGTTGGCCCACTTTCACTCTCCTTGGGAGGCTCTATTGAGATACAAGGTGGACTCATTTTTTTCTTTCTTTGAGCTGCAAGGATATACTCGGAATCTGACTGGGCATGGACAGAAGGCTCTCCCTTTTCTTCAGTAGAAAATGGAACTTCTAACTGTAGATTTGAATCTTCATCGTCAATCGAAGGGCATATTTCAATTGAATGCCTCCTTGGATCATCTGCCCAAGAAGGTTTTGCCAGTAATCCCTGTGCATCAACACTGTAGAATTTCTTCAAGTCTTTTTCCCTTCCAATTCCTGCCAAGCTTGCTGTACTGTTAGAGTTCTTTAAAGCCACAGCTGACTGATTAAGCGAGAGGAAAGGTGATAACGATAGGCTTCTCACTTCAGATTGTCGCTTCCAGTTTCTCATTGAGCTGTTGATGCACCTCACTTCTTCGTCAGCTGGATCCACAGAGTTGAAAAAGGAGCTTGCTGGGCTGTTGCTGCCACTGCTGTGACTGGGTGAGCGGCTCGGAATACTGCGCTGGCTGTAGACCTGCCTGTGTGTGTGAACACTCGATTGCTTACTGCGTTGTGTCAACAGTGGCAAAGGCTGAGCGGCGACCTTTGGAGACAATGGTGTGGAGTGCATTAATGGTGGAACCAAGATATGATGAGCTGAAAGTTTTGGTTGCAGATTGTCATTAGACTCTAGCTTCAAGCTGTTCTTAGATTCCACATTCATAACACCCACTGAGTCATTTCTGACAGACTCCTGGAATGTAAGCAGTCATAGAATATCAGAGCAAATTCCCACTGGTAGTGTTTCATCATAAATATTTTGCGAAACTTTTGATTCTGGCTGTATAGTAGCAAAAAGAATTTCTCTTGCCTTGCATTACTAAACTTTACTGAGTCTCCCACACTAATACCCCCAGGTTTTCAATCCCTCTCATAAAGGCAGTAATTGCTGAAACGGTATTTAAAAAATGATAGACTTAAAATACAGCTTTCATGTCCTCAGGATTTCCAAAGGGTTTCATGGCCAATTATTATTTTCTTAAAAATCTATTTGCAGGATTTGGGCATCTCTGACAAAGTTGCCATTTATGGCTGCCTAAGATATGGTTTCACAAACTCAGTGGCTTTAGAAGTTAAACAGCAGTTAAGAGTCAACCAAGCCATTGAGAAATTTGGATCACATAGACTGGCTCAGTTCATTAATGAACCTTTTAAGATAATCAACAGTTTCATGATCACTTCCACAAACACTTCTTTTTAAGTTTCCATATTGTTAAAAAAATCTGCATTCACATTCACAAACACAAATCACAAATGATTTGAACTCATGATCAGTCCAGGACTCTGGATTGCCAATCCAGTTACAATTATTACACCATCATATCCATCCTTTTGAAAGAAGTATGTAATTTTCATGTAGGCTTATGAATGAAATAATGCCTAATTAATCTGAAAGTTTTCTTTTTGTAGAGGAATTGCCAGAGTTGAATGCTGGCCGGGAGATCTCTCCCACTGTTCTTTAAACCTATAGAGGTTAACAACTACATAATAACTAAGAGCAAGAGAATGCAATTTAGCCTGTCGGGCCTGTTCCGCCATTTGATACAATCACGGCTTATCTTATCTTAGTCTCAATTCCACTTTCCTGCCTGATGTCCAAAATCCTCCACCGAGAAGACATTGTAGTACTTCCTCAGCATTATACTCAAGTGTCAGCCTATATTATACGCTCAAGTTTCTTGATTTATGTTTGAATTCAATGGTCTGGAATTTTGTAATGATAAATGCATGGCGTCAAGCATTTATTGCACTTGCACACGTCCAGACATTTTGTGTGAGGTTTCGCACAGGAAGTCTGTTGTGATTAGAAAGCTATTTCTCCATGGCAGAAAACCTGAGTCCTGTGTGAACAAGACAGCAAGCTGTGCATCTCCGTAATCAGACTGAGGAATATTCTACACAGATGCATAGGGTCTTAACCAGGAAGTGTAAGTTAGAACATTTCATTCAATGCCAAAGCATATGCAAATATTGGAAGAAAGAAAGATAGAATCAAGATAGTGTGGTAGAGATAATTGAGAAGTTAATTAAAAAAGGATTTAATTATTTTGAAATCTCCATAAATAAATAAATTTTAGGAAACACCCACATTCCATGAATGAATAAAAAATTTGAAGATAATCATATTTTGCATGGTCACCATTACTGAGGCTGACTTTACATTCCAGATTGATTAACTGATTTCCTTCCCACGTGGTTAAAGATGCCCTCCAACGCATCTCGTCCACATCCCACACCTCCGCCATCAGACCCCACCCCTCCAACCGTAACAAGGACAGAACGCCCCTGGTGCTCACCTTCCACCCTACAAACCTCCGCATAAACCAAATCATCCGCCGACATTTCCGCCACCTCCAAAAAGACCCCACCACCAGGGATATATTTCCCTCCCCACCCCTTTCCGCCTTCCGCAAAGACCGTTCCCTCCGTGACTACCTGGTCAGGTCCACGCCCCCCTACGACCCACCCTCCCATCCTGCCACTTTCCCCTGCCACCGCAGGAACTGTAAAACCAGCGCCCACACCTCCTCCCTCACCTCCATCCAAGGCCCCAAAGGAGCTTTCCACATCCATCAAAGTTTTACCTACACATCCACTCATATCATTTATTGTATCCGTTGCTCCCGATGCAGTCTCCTCTACATTGGGGAGACTGGACGCCTCCTAGCAGAGCGCTTCAGGGAACATCTCCGAGACACCCGCACCAATCAACCAAACCACCCC
>NC_057730.1:10829166-10835680 GCF_004010195.1 Chiloscyllium plagiosum
CTCACCCCACCCCACCCTCCCCTAGCTTATCTCTCCATGCTTCAGGCTCACTGCCTTTATTCCTGATGAAGGGCTTTTGCCTGAAACGTCGATTTTGCTGAAGCTCCTCGGATGCTGCCTGAACTGCTGTGCTCTTCCAGCACCATTGATCCAGTAACTGAATTCAAAGTCCACCAGCTGCCAATGAGAATTGAATCCATGTCTCCAGAGCATTGACCTAGGCCTTTGGAATCCAAGTCCATTGACAACCACTACATCACCATCTCCCCCAATCAGATCCTGATTTCAGTATTTAACTGCTCATATGCAGTTGCTGCCTGACGTACAGTTAAAAGCAAAAATGGATATTGATAATTTCTCTCTAATTTTGACTCAAAATCCAGACATTTTTTAAAAAATCATCCTATTTAGATGTGTTGTGACACACCTATGGAGCAGGTGGGATTTGAACCAATGTCTCTTAGTCCAGAGATAAGGACACTACCACTGCACCACAAAAGCCCATCCTGGTCATTAGCTTTTTTGTTTGTATCCAGAAGTGCTCTTCCACACAACTGAGTGTTTATTTCCCCCTCACCAAATCATCCATGGTATTCTTGTTCAAGTCCATTAGAATTTCTTGTGGCTCAGGGATCCATTTCGAGTTTCACAGCATTTCCAGGCCCAAAGGTCACCAAGCAACCCTTTTCACTTACACTGTCCCCAATCAAGGACATAAGGTCAGAAATGGAGGCTACGAAAGCTACTCACTGTCCTTACTCCAACTCCTTCAGTTCCCGTCCACATATTCTTCTCTGCAATGTTCATCCCTTCTCATTCACTTTAGAACTCTTTAAAAATCTAACAACAATCTCTGTCCCACTCTCTCTAGAACAACTGGCAACAGTCTCCACTCCCAATGGCACTGCCTGTGGTCCTAAATCACAAGGTATGTTCCATTGCCAAGCAATTAAGTGCCTGATAGGTGAGTAGGTCCAGCAGTGCAAACATTAAATCTAGCTGCAGGACTGGGAATTCTGATCAATTCCTTTCCTGCCACCGCCCCCTCCCAAAATAAGAGATACTGATTTCTTAATAACAGTTCAAGCATTTCATATCACCAAATAAATACTGAAATATAAACTTAGAAACTTGGGTGACAGGGAATTAAGTCCCAAGATGTAAAATGGGTACCAAGTGCCCAAAATGGCAGGGAGCTTGCAAATGCAAATTCTGTGTCAGAATTAGGCATGAGCCCCCTCGCCCTGCCTTGTTTGATATCACTTTTCTCAAAGGAAAATTGGACAATTGTTTATGTAACCAGACAATTTGCTATCAACTAGTTTTGTGTAACTCAATGAGCTGAAATTGAAGCAAAAGTTACTGACTTTTGATCTAAGTTGAGTCAACAATATTTCAGTGCAAAATGGAAAAACGCCTTTGAATAAAATCTATCAATACCTGTCTACGTAGTAGCCTGTTAAAACTGGGTGATCTCGGTGGTCTCTGTGGAGGAGGGATTTTAGGGAGAGTGATGTGGCTGGTCGAAGCGAAGCTATGATGAATTATCTCAGTGGGAATTCCAAGACACGTAGAAACTTCAGCAGGCTGGGACTGGATTGAAGTCACAGACCCTAGACAAAAAATCCAGATTAAAAACAAAACCCTGAATGAAAATAAAATCTTGAAACCAAAGAAATGCTTCATATAAAAGGTTCTTTTAATTTTTCCATTTGCTTCTTCCTCTTTGAGAAAGTTTAAAAATTTAGCTATCAATTTGAATATCTACTTTGTGATTATATATTTTTAGGTTATTTGTGAGAAGCCATATTGAGTTACTTGGTTGCCTGTGCTTCCAAAATTAATGAGTTTAGACGAAGTCAAGACAGACTCCAAAAAGTTTGAAAGAAGATGTTAAGATTGTCAACTCAAGTCTGACTCAGACAAATTGCCCAATAAATCCATTGATAGATTATACATATTTTTGTTGGCCCAGGGTTGGGCTTCCCTAAAGCCAGGTCTGAGGTCCTCAGTTGGGTTCAGGTGTACCACTAGTGCAAGCATGCTTGGTTGAAAGCACTAAAAATAGGGCCAACTTGGTGAATGTTGGATTTGGGGATGCAGAGTTGGGAGGTGTCTAAACTTGGATAAATCTATGCTAAACTTCTGAAAATTGGGGTAGGCGAGCAAAAGACATTCTAAGAGTGGCTCCCAGCCACAAATTCACAGGGCCAGCCAAGTTCTTCTCTGAGGAGGCCAGGGGAATACCCACAGTTTTCTCTGTCTATCCCAGATCACAGATGTACCCTTGAACCATTGAAGATCTGCTTATGGAGGGTCTGACCCCTGTTTCGACAAACTATAGTAGAAGCAATGGTAGAGTTTTACAACAGCAGCAAACCTTTCATAACCCTCAGATATTCTAAGCTGAGTACTTCAAACTGACACCCATATGATTGGCTTTCTGATTAATTAAAGAAATGCACTGAATTTTTAAATAACTTTTGACTGATAGAAAAATGTACTAATTCCCTTTTATTAACTAAAACATGTTGGTGACATACCCTGATGGGGATCCACCTCATGCAGCGGATAATGAGATTGGGCTGATCTAACTGGGCGAAACATATAGCTGTCGTTAGGTAAAGAATGCATTCGAGACACAGAAACTTTCCGAACAGTCAGCAAATTGTCTTTTTGATTCTCTCCGATCATTTTGCTGTATCTAAGATCTTCCTGTTTAAAAATAACCAGAGAATATTGGAAATTATTCACACTGTTCAATATTACACTGGCATTATGCAGCATTGATGCATTCATAACCACATAGAATAAACCAGCAAGATACCAGTTTCTTCAACATGACTGGAACTGACTATTAATAAAATGCAGAGAACTGTATAGAGCACTAACAGAGCTAGGATATGGAATTAAACAAGAATATTTCATAGTAATTAATTAATCATAATGCTGCTATTACTAACAGTCCAGCTTAAACAGCTTAAACAGAGAAACCCATCAAGCAAAGGTGAGAATGAAAAGGGTGCAAGTCCAGTTCATAAAGGGTGCAGTCCAGTTCAGATACGGAATTATACAAGAATATTTCATAGTAATTAACTGGTCGTAATGCTGCTCTTACTAACAATCCAGCTTAAACAGAGAAACCCATCAAGCAAAGGTGAGAATGAAAAGGGTGCAGTCCAGTTCTGACAATATACCTCAGCAAATTTTATAAAGAGACACTGGAGTAAGGCTGAGCAGGCAGCATAGAAAATTAAGAACAGTGTAGAGTAGCATTAGGGATGCAGAGGGGAGGGATGCACTTTCCTTGTATTCTTGTATAATTCCGTATCTGAACTGGACTGCACCCTTTATGAACAAGGCTGAGCAGGCAGCATAGAAAATTAAGAACAGTGTAGAGTAGCATTAGGGATGCAGAGGGGAGGGATGCACTTTCCTTGGGTGCTGTGACAGACCAAAAGAAGGAATTCAATTTTCTTTACAGTACAAGCTTGCTGAATGAATTTTGTACAGAAATTAATGCAAATGGCAAAAAAATATTTTAAATTAGATATGGGAGAAGCTAAGGTTGTATCCAGTAATCTTCAGATCATCCTCCATTAAGTTTTGACACTTGTACTGTCCTAGCCGCAGAGTTTGAGGTCTATGCGTGCACATCATTCTAAACTATTATGGTTATTTCATGGGCACAGCTATTTCTATACCTTTAGACATCCTTTGGTCAGCAAATAGTGAAGACACTCCAGTCCTAATATTGGAAGACAATGGGGAAGACCTTCTATTTCTTTTGAAAATGGCATGGGAATCTTCAGGAAAAGAAGGCACTAAAGAAGGCAATTGCCAGCCACCAGATGGCCTTCTGGACAGTGGTGTGCATTTTTGAGATTATAGATACAGAGAAGAAAACTGGTTGTTCATTTACTCCTAACTGAAATTTTGGACCTTACCGTATCTTTAGATTAAAGAGGCATTGTTCCTGAACTGCCAGATCTCTCTTTTGATGAGGATCAGTTCTTCTGAAGAAGGTAAAGCAATATAATCATCTATTTAATACACAGAATCTGCCCAGGAGATCAGCAACAGTAACTGAAGTCAGGTGATGAGGTTCCTCCCCCAGAGTAGATAGTAGGATTACTTCTGGGAAACAAATAGGGTGCTAGCTCACTCTATAATGAAAGCAAGTGAAGATCTAGAAATTTCTACAGCGAGCAAACCAACCATAAAATCTCAATAATTATGAAGCGAGAAATACATTTTCAATAATGCCACAAAATAAATCTCAAAGTTCAAAACAAATTCCAGACTACTGAAGGTACAGACAAGGTGGTGGTGCCACCTGCACTAGGCAGATGTCAACTGCAACAAATGTTTGCAGTTATGCATAGAATATATGAAAAAAGTGAGCTCGAATGTTTGGAGAAAAACATTAATTATCAGCAAAGGCTCACCAAGATGTACAACAACTTAAGTACTTAATAATACATTGTAAATTGAGAAAGATCCTTTTGTCCAAGCAGATCATGCTAATAGCCAAAGTCCAGAAATTGTTGATTTGCATAGTCGGATATATTTACATAGAAACCCATCAGCAAACCATGGAAGTAATAGAGAGCTCTTTTCAGCCAAAAGCTACAATATTAGATTATTGAGATTAGGGAGACACACAAATTATTTTTGAGAGAAAGTGAGGGGTGCAGATGCTGGAGATCAGAGCTGAAAATGTGTTGCTGGAAAAGCGCAGCAGGTCAGGCAGCATCCAAGGAACAGGAGAATCGACGTTTCGGGCATAAGCCCTTCTTCAGGAATGAGGAAAGTGTGTCCAGCAGGCTAAGATAAAAGGCAGGGAGGAGGGACTTGGGGGAGGGGCTTTGGAAATGCGATAGGTGGAGGGAGGTTAAGGTGAGGACCCTCCCCCAAGTCCCTCCTCCCTACCTTTTATCTTAGCCAGCTGGACACACTTTCCTCATTCCTGAAGAAGGGCTTATGCCCGAAACGTTGATTCTCCTGTTCCTTGGATGCTGCCTGACCTGCTGCGCTTTTCCAGCAACACATTTTCAACACAAATTATTTTTTCCAAGTTTACATTTGAAATAAGCTTGAACAACTCAGAATGCAACAAGACTTGGCATAGTCTAATTGCTTCAATAAGACTTAGCTGTCAAACAGTGCAAACAAGCTTTGCAAGCGCAAACTCAGACTAGTGACATAACAGAGATATTATATTCGAGGAAACAGCTGCATTGTTGTTGAAATATTCAGAACTCAAAATGATCACAAATCTCAAATGAGCACAAAAGTGAATGCTTAGCTGAAGAAAGTTGTTTGCCACTGTAAATAAGCTAATATCTTGTCCTACAAAAATGAACACCAGAGATAGAACAAGAACCTTAATTGTTTTCTTAACAACAGAGATCATCTTCAGAAGGAGACTGTCCTTTGACATAACTCTGCAAATCATAGTGTCAAACATAGGTTTCCTATTGGTCTTGTTTTGGCTGTTTACACTGCTGTACATGATGATACTTTTTTACTTTCGTATGGAATCCCAGAGTTGTCCTTGCTTACATGTCAGACAAGCAGGAGGCTGGAAGAACACAGCAAGCAAGGCAGCATCACGAGGTGGAGAACTCAATGTTTCGGGCGTAACCGTTACACCCAAAATGTTGACTTCTCCACCTCCTGATGCTGTCTGGCTTGCTGTGTTCTTCCAGCCTGCTGCTTGTCTACTTTGGATTCCAGCAACTGCAGTTTTTCTGTCTCTAGCCTTGCTTACATGTCAGCAGCCTCACTTTGCAGCAACTGTTGAATTGATAACACCACCTTAATAAAAGAGAAACTCATTATGGCCTGTCTATTTTCACATAGGCCAGGTCCAAGGAACGTATAAAGATGGGAGACGGTGTTGTGAGGTGGAGTTTGATTTGCTGGACCCCCAACACCCCGCCCGCCCCCCCCCCCCCCCCCCCCCCACCTGCCAACACCCCCCAAAGATGCATGGCCATAGATCGAGACATAATGAAAAGCGTTCCATTCCAAAAGGAAGTAGGAGTATACTTAAGAGGGAAATCAGGAAGGCAAAATGGGGACATGAGATAGTTTTGACAAATAGAATTAAGGAGAATCCAAAGGGTTTTTACAAATATATTGAGAACAAAAGGGTAACTAGGAAGAGGATAGGGCCCCTCAGAGATCAGCAAGGCGGCCTTTGTGTGGAGCCACAGAAAATGGGGGAGACACTAAATGAATATTTTGCATCAGTATTTACTGTGAAAAAGGATATGGAAGATATAGAATGTAGGGAAATAGATGGTGACATCTTGCAAAATGTCCAGATTACAGAGGAGGAAGTGCTGGATGTATTGAAACGGTTAAAGGTGGATAAATCCCCAGGACCTGATCAGGTGTACCCGAGAACTCTGTGGGAAGCTACAGAAGTGATTGCTGGGACTCTTGCTGAGATATTTATATCATCGATAGTCACAGGTGAGGTGCCGGAAGACTGGAGGTTGGCAAA
>NC_057730.1:10836452-10917024 GCF_004010195.1 Chiloscyllium plagiosum
GTGTATGGAATGAGCTACCAGAGGGTGTGTTGGAGGCTGGTACAATTGCAACATTTAAGAGGGTTTTGGATGGGTATATGAATAGGAAGGGTTTGAAGGGATATGGGCCGGGTGCTGGCAAGTGGGACGAGATTGGGTTGGGATATCTGGTCGGCATGGACAGGTTGGACCAAAGGGTCTATTTCCATGCTGTACATCTCTGTGACTCTCTGACTCTAAATCCCCATTGGAGGAAGGGAGGACCCCTGTGTAGGTAGCTTTCCTTCGGTGAGCAATGCTACCAACAGATGGCAGCATGGAACTCCATGGCATCTTTTGAGTATCAAATAATCAATGACTAAATAATTAGATGACCATCCAACAGTCCACTAACAAAAGAAAAGAATAAGAGACTTATTATATTAAAATAACATGACCAAGAGTACTTATATAAACATTTTTGAAAGAAAAAAATTAAAACAAGTTAACTGAATTAACTAGTGGTAGCCCTTTAAAAGGTCACTTCAACAGAAATCAAAAATTCAACAGAAATTTATCAAGCTGTTGTTGAGGGTAAGGGAGGGGAGAGGAGACTGTGAGAGATGATGCAATTCCTGCCTTTGTGGTATCCATTGTTCACTGAAGGCATCAAGCAGACCAAGAGACACTCGTGTCAAGTGGCCCTTTATTCTCTTTTAGTATTTAATTTATTTTTCTAATCAACCTGTTCAGAGATGTTATTGTACACCTCTGGAGCAGATAGAACTTGAATCCAGGTCTCTCAGTCTGGGGGAAGGGACACTATCACTGCACTACAAGAGGGCCATTCTTTTATCCTGTTGAGTAAACAAGAAATAAATGAACAAATTAACTGATTGACAGCTCATCAAAGGACCACTGCAACCAGAATGAAAACTTGAAAATAAATTTTTCAAATTATATCACAATTTTTATTTGGGGTGAATATAAGGCACTCCAGCCCCTTCAATGCGTGCTGAACACAGGAATTTCTTTATTTTTTTTTAATCATAATGCAACCAAATTAACTCAATAAAATAATTAACTTAAGAACCAATTTTTAAAGGAGCACTGTAAACAAAGCAGATGTTCATAAAAAAACATGAGAGACAGACATTGTGGCTTGGACAGCATTTGTTGCACAACTCCAATTGCCTTTGAGAAAGTGGTGATGAGCTGTCTTCTTTGACAGCCACCTGATGAAGGAGCAGCACTCCAAAAGCTAGTGCTTCCAATAAACCTGTTCAACTATAACCTGGTGTTGCGTGATTTTTAACTTTAATATACTACAGTCCTTGGTGCATAGTACATCTACAATGTTGTTAGAAGCTGAATGGCTTGCTCAACCATTTCAGAGGGCAGTTAATAGGCAATCACATTGCTATTGGTCTGCAGTCACATGTAAGCTAGATCAATGAGGATGGCACATTTCCTTCTCAAGAAGGGATTAGTGAACCAAATGAGATTTTACAACAATGATAGTTTCATTGTTAGCATTACTGAGTCTAGTTTTCAATTCCAGATTTTTATTAATTTGAATTTAATTTCTACCAGCTTCCATGGCAGGATGAGAATTTGTGTCCACATAGCATTTGTTTGGAATACCAGGTTGCTAGTTCAGTGATGTTATCCCGAGCTACTATCTTCCCTTGTGCAGATGATGCACTCCAGCCCCTTTGGTACCTACTGGTCATAGAAAGCTGAAAGCAAACTAACAGACACCACATCTCGAGTAAGAAAGACAGCCTTGTGCATAAGTAATTATGCAATTCATGACCCTCACTTCAAGACACTTCACCTTAATTTTTGCAATTTGCATTGATGGTTGGATGAACCTAAATCGTTGCAAGGAGATTACAATCTAATGTGCTTTGGATATTATTTAACACATTGTCAAATGCGTTTTTCAAATCAGTTATTCACATTATAATGTTTGTCACTTCTGATCTATATTTTAAAAAAACTTCAAAAGATATGTAAAGGGAACATGGTTACTGCATGACTCAATGATTAAAATGATGACTGCTGCAGGTGGTTTTTGTCTAAGAAGTTTAAGTTAGCAATTTGTATAGAAACACAAGTAAAATATTATCACCTGGATTCCTGGTGTAAAGGTGATGATGCCAAATCTAATGTATTTAAATTTACAACATTAGACTTACAACAATTAAATACCTTCAGATTTTATTTAGCATTGATGGGTCCAAAAAGGTGTATTTAAATCAGGATCTCTGTAAATTGCAAATAAAGTGAGTACTTTTAAAATCTTTAACGTATTTAAGAATTTGTTTTACCGAAAGACCCCTAACTAAAACTAAAAGCACTGATCTAAAATTTGATGCTCTCTTCAAAGTGAAACGTGACAGTACGTTGATGATGAATTATGTCCTGACCACTGATAATTTGACGATAATAAGTGAGCTCAGACACAGATTCTTGTGGAAGGATTCAGCCATGAGAATGTGTCAAGGCCTAGCTCAATGCTATCTGAGCCAGATGTTTATTCACTAGCTATTTAGCAGGGGTCACAACACAGTAATCAGTTTGAGGAACTGTGGCTGATTTTACTTCTATGTAGCCTGAGGGTGTGTGGCCAAGCACAATATCTTTCCTACTGCGTTTATTTGGGACGACTATCAGAAATTGTGACTTTATAATGGGCATTCGTGACAATATCAAAGTCTGCATGAGGCAACGATCAATCTTCTGCTCATTGAACCTTTCTACATTGCATAATGTGAAATCTGTAAATCAAAATTACTTCTTCAAAGGCTCTTACTGGAAGTGATCTGCAGCATACATTACAGTACAATTTCTTGCAAATTACCAGAAAGGCCTTTTTAACCAAGAAACAGCATAACAAATAATGTTAAACAGATTTAGAAACCTATTTAAGTAATTAAGCAAAGCAACGGTGCATGGTCTGGTATAGAAATAAGCACATTCACCATGCATGCCTTAAGCTCAGGGCAACTGACTGCATAAAGTGGAAAACGTCATCTGTCTAGGCTGTAATTGGAGTACTTTATGACTTGGAGATGCTGGTGTTGGACTTGGGTGGACAAAGTTAAAAATCACACAACACCAGTTTATAGTCCAACAGGTTTATTTGGAAACACTAGCTTTTGAAGTGCTGTTTCTTCCTCAGGTGATTGTGGCGAGTAAGATACATTTTATATTGATTAAATTACTTACAGTGTGGAAACAGGCCCTTCGACCCAACAAGTCCACACCGACTCTCCGAAGAGAAACCCACCCAGATCCATTCCTCTACATTTACCCCTTCGCCTAACACTACAGGCAATTTAGCATGGCCAATTCACCTAACCTGCATATTTTTGGACTGTGGGAGGAAACCCACGCAGACACAGGGAGAATGTGCAAACTCTACACAGACAGTTGCCTGAGGCAGGAATTGAACCTGGGTCTCTGGTGCTGTGAGGCAGCAGTGCTAACCACTGTGCCACCGCGCAGACGCTACGACAACAGATGAATGTACACCGCACAACAATCACCAGGCAGGAGTGTTCCCTCCCAGTCGGGAAACACTTCAGCAGTCTGGGCCATTCAGCCTCGGACCTTCGGTGACCATCCTCCAAGGCGGAGCAACAATGCAGAGTGGCCGAGCAGAAGTTGATAGCCAAGTTTGGTACCCATGGGAATGGCCTCAACCGGGACTTTGGGTTTGTGTACACACACACACACCTACATAGTCACACACCCATGCAGACTCTCTCTCATACGCACATACATACACCTCCTGCACACACCCTCTCACAGGTATATACCCCATCACACCCACACACACTTAACCAAGCCTACACATACACACACTCAATCGCACGCACTCACACCCACACACACACACTCACATGCAGACACTCACTCTGTCTCTCTGATATGCACACGCATATAAACTTATGGGTAAATTTGTTTTTGCAGAATTACGTGCCTGTAAAATTCTGTAAATCCCACTTTAGAAATCAAACTAGTCTAACTCAACAGTGGGACACAGACAGACCTCACAACTTAATAATTGTCTGAGCCGAGATGGCACCTATTGTTAGAAAAGCTAGACCTTCCTTAATAATTTGATTTAAAAGAAGTTCTGGGATTTACATATCAAAAAACAGAAACCAACACATCTCATTCTAAAAGATGAAAGACTTGATTGAAAACTGTTTAATGAATCATCACATCTCCACAACACTGTTATCATTTGGCTATAAATTCTGTGTCTTATGATCTTATTCTCGATTTGGAGGTGCTGGTGTTGGACTGGGGTGTACAAAGTTAAAAATCACACAACACCAGGTTATAGTCCAACAGGTTTAATTGGAGCGTCGTTCCTTCATCAGATATCATCTGATATCTGAAAGCTAGTGTGCTTCCAGTTAAACCTGTTGAATTAGAACCTGGTGTTGTGTGATTTTAAACTTTGATCTTATTCTCCACAACCACCTGAGGAAGAAGCAGTGCTTCGAAAGCTAGTGTTTCCAAATAAACCTGTTGGACTATAACCTAGTGTAGTGTGATTTTTAACTTTGGATTAGTTTGGAAAATATATTTCCAGCTTGCTTTTTCTCTTTTACATTAAGGCTAAACTTTGGTTAGTTTCGATTTTGTTGGTCCTCATTTAGAGTCATAGAGTCATCGAGATGTACGGCACAGAAACAGACCCTTCGGTCCAACTCGTCCATTCCGACCAGATATCCTAAATTAATCTAGTTCCATTTGCCAGCACTTGACCCATATCCCTCTAAACCCTTCCTAGTCATATACCCATCCAGGTGCTTTTTAAATGTTGTAATTGTACCAGACTCCACCATTTCCTCTGGTAGCTCAATCCACACACGCACCACCCTCTGCATGAAAAAGTTGCTCTTTAGGTCCCTTTTAAATCTTTCTGCTCTCACCTAAACCTATGACCTCTAGTTCTGGACTCCCCCACCCCAAAAAACGACCTTGTCTACTTACTCTATCCATGACCCTCATGATTTTGTAAACTCCTATAAAATCAGCTCTCAGCCTCCAATGCTCCAGGGAAAACAGCCCCAGCCTATTCAGCTGCTCCCTATAGTTCAAACCCTTCAACCCTGGCAATATCTTTGTAAATCTTTTCTGTACCCTTTCAAGTTTCACAATAGGAGGGAGACCAGAATTGTACACAATATTCCAAAAGTGGCCTAACCAAACTGGTGTGCAATATTGAAGGCTACATTAGTGACAAGCATTTCATTTCTAAAAATAGAAAAAAAAAGGACAGTTTATCAAATGCTTCATTTGTCATTGCCTTCATTCCCCAATGCTTAAGCAGAAATCTAATCTCAAGACTTAATTGCCAAGTAAAATTAGTAGAGGTGAGTGCAACGGAGATCGGATTTAAAGGTTAAATCAATTGGAAAATATATGGAACAGACATGAAATATTCTCGTATTTCATTGAACAATAATCTTGTAATATTATAAATATAATTACACATTTTCTAGTTTCATGACAAATGGAAATGCAAGATAAATTCCTAGCTAATGACTGTCAGCATTCAAAATAACACAAGATTATTACTGTACAGAAAGCCATTCAGTCCATCCTGGCTGCACTAGTTCTCTGAATGTTCAGTTCACTTAGTCCCATTCCCCTGCCTTCTCCCACCTCGGGCTACATAATCTCTCTTTTCAGATAAGAGTATAATTTTGAAAGTTTCAGCTGAACTTTCTTCCTCCACACTTTCAGACGGAATGATAGTGCCTTCCAGCCCCTAACTATTTGCTGCATTTGCTTCAGCGTGTTGGTTTTGCTCCATTTATCAGTTTCTTTAAATCTATAACCTCTTGTTGTTGATCCTTTCATGAGCTGGAATGATACCACATATCTATTGATCCTTCATGATTTTGAATTGTGTCATATTGTGATTTGGGTAATTCCCTGTCACCAATACTCCTTTTTTATACTGTCTTTAGAACCTAGCTAATTATGAGTGATAGAGGATAGACCATTGGTGAGCCTACAGAGTGACACTTGTTGAACATTCCATCATAGTTAAATGCATGATAACAACAGGCACAGTTTACATTGCCTAATATGCACAACTATTTAGAACTATCAATTGCTGTGAAAACATTTTGGCTCTTCTCAGGAACTCATACAAGTTTCAATTACCTCCACCCAAAGGCTGTGTGAAATCATCAGCATGGGTAGAACTCAAAGTAACATGAACGTTAACATCTCCCCAACCCCAAAGATCTTTTTAAATCATAATGAATCATTATACATTAATCTAGCAAATCTTTGAGCTAATCAATACAGGCAGTCTGAATGTTTCACAATTTTCCCAGAACGCACTCTCTTCGGACTTGGGAAAATGGTATGTCTTTTGCTTGAGGACTGTTAACTTTGATTATGAATAGCATTACATCAATAAACTGCAGGATCTTATATTTCTTGGATATCCATCCAAGAAGTCATTCCTGGTGGATAGAATCATTGGTTCTGTCATGATTGTAATGAGGTCAGCCAACTGAACTTCATAGAATATGAGATACAGGATTGGACCAGATTAACAACCCCAATCAGGGAGTACCTGCTAACATGAAAAGGGTGAGTGCAGACTCTGTATTAACATCAACGACTGTTCATGTATAAATAAAGGGTAACATGGTGACGGGGTACTTGTCTCTGTGGAGCTATTTCAGGTTTGTTTCTCTGGAGGATCTTTAATCTCTCAAATTCCGATTTGCAGAAGCGCTCTTCCTGCTAACTTCAGGAAGTACTGCAAAATATCATTGGGGGATCTTTAATTTCATGAATGAATACCATGGGAGATGGCTGTTCTGTTGAAATTAGTACTTTATTTTGACTGTATCCTGTATTTCTAGAGCAAGCATTTTCTTCTTTCTGAGTGCTTGCTGAATCTGTGGACAAAGACCTGACTTCCTTGGAGTTACATACATCGAATCTCCACTTTGATAAAGCAACTTTGTACTCTCAACCTACTACATTTGTGTTAAAGTACACAAACTTTTCACTTGTTGATTAGGTTGGACATCTTTAATAGCCCTTGATGGCTGTTTGACTGAACTATACATTTTCACATCCGCAGTCATCTAACTGAAAGATTGCTGCTTACTCAGCACTGTCTTCTTCACTGGCATTGACTATTCTGCTGTATCAGTTTGCTCACTGGACTAATCTGCTGATTGAACACCATCAGTTTAAGATCTTTGAATGAGCTCAAGTATTAATTCTATTCTCAGTATTTGCTTTTTTTCAATTTTGGTGAGCTTTATCTTCTGATCTGTCTTCAGTAATGATTGGAGTACTTTCTACACCTCACAATCCCGTACAATTGCATATTTTCCAATGAGTTATGAGATCTTTAATCTCCTTTGAATTTCTATGGCCATCACACTGCTGACTGAGCCTTCGTTGTACACTTGGCAATCCTCAAGTGTTCTCTGTGTAGCCTTTCCATTACAGCTTCCCAAACTGCAGATGGAAGAAGTAGCCTTCTGTCATATACAGGTAAGTCATCTATGATCATGAGATGCTGTCAGTGCTCAAAGTAAGTCTTCCTGACCAATTTGCTGAACGTTTAGTCTAGCTGTGTTAATACAATGGTGTTGAATGGTGGAACAATCTTGATTGCTCTTTTGTTCTTGTCAAATATTACTTGAGCTTCTTTTGGCTTGCTGGCCACTTTTCTTGGCAATATGCAACATTCCTTTGTAATTATTAATGCAATTCTTAATTGTCTTCACAGATCCTTTCTTCTTTTTGGGTTCCTGCCAGATTTCAGAAACTTTTTGACTTGGTGGTTGACAATAGTCTACTTCTGGACCAATTGTTTGACAACTGTTTTCTTCTGGACCAGATGCTTTCTTTGAACTAGTGAAACACTCACTGTCCTCTCAATGATAGTGAGGACAAGACATGTGCGTATTGTCAAAAGTGAGGAACATTGATTGTGAATCACATATGTGTTTTCAATCTTCATTCACTGTTTGTGTTGTGTTATTTGGAACATAACTTTGATCTTCAGAGTTGTTCCATCTGGACCATACAGTTTTAATCTTTGTAAACTGTTATTTCAGGTCCTTTAGCCATGGCATTTGTTCTGATGGGATGGAAATATTTGTTTCTGTATCGAGTTTCAAATTAACAAAAGGTCCATTGATAGAAACAAGCTCTGTGAAACTTGAGTTGGTTGAATCTCCACTTTCATTCAAAACAGTAATTTCTCTGAGAAATGCCTCAAGTATGTTTTCAAATAGAGGTATGTAGACTGATGCAGGTGCTTTTTTTTACAATAGTTGTGGATCCTGTACTGTGTATACCTCTTTGCATGTATGACCACCAGTATTTCTACTGCCCTGACTCTTTTGTCCGCACATCTTCTGGAAGTAATTTTAGGTGTTTTAAAAAATAGCATCCCTCTCACGGCTGGGCACTGCCTGTGAGGTTTTATTTTCCCACAACACTAACAATGATTCTGACTCTTGGTATCTGCTGTTTGATGTTGACTTGCCACTTGTCTTTTTCCCAAGTGTCCATAATTTATAAAGAGAATAGTCTCTGTTATCCTCTTGAGTTGGACTTCTCTTCTCAGGAACTGTCTATGAGTCTTTCAGGTTTCTGCTACCAGCATGATTTGAATAGTTTTTTCAAAAGTTAAATATTCCTTGCACTGTAAGAAATCTGACAATGTTTCATCGAGAATTCCATTAACAATTCTGTCTCCTATGAACTGTTTTCAAACCTCACAATTAATTAAGTTGTTTACAGATTCACCTAAAAGCTGAACTCTTCTGCAAAGTCTTGTTTACTTAAAAATCTGTTTCCTTTAGATTGAACTGAAAACTGAAATATAGTAAAGTTCTCTTACCAGACCACAGGGCTGCTCTCTCATTATAGAGAGACAACTGGTGCTGGTTTAACCTTAGGGGCACTACACCTTAGAGGTTGAGAATCATCAAAGGCTTTTAAAACTTCCTCAAAGATATCTTTATTTTTGTTAATTATTTTGAGGATTAATAACATAATTCAATACAAGAGCTACTGAACACAATAACATAATAACTTTCTCAGTCTCAGATGTAGAGCTTAATTCTGAAGGAATTCTGTACCTTAAGAACTCCTCCTGGATATCCAACGTTGCACTCTATGGTTCAATATTAAATCTTTGCAGAAGTATTATTTCTTCTTTCATTTCTTCTCAATATCTTTTTATTTCTTATCACTATAAAGTTGTTTCAAATCTTTAACACTTCAAGATTGCTTGTAATTTACATCCTCTAAGCTTTTATTCTTATATTCATTCATGCTGTTAATTCCATAGTCTTTGCCTCAACATCAAAACTACATTTGCCCCTAGTCAGCCCTGCTCTTCCTTTTACCATCTTCTTACTATTTGTTGACTATAGGGAATTTTGGAGTTCTCTTTCATGTTGGTTACCAGTTTTTTTTTTCATACTCTCTCTTTGTTTCTCTTACTTACCTTTCTTTACACATCTTTGATACTTTCTATATTTGGCCTAGTTAGCAAATGTTTTTCTACCTGACATCTCTCATGTACGCACTTTTTTCTTGTGTATATTAATTTCTATTGCTTTTGGCATCCAGGCAGCTCTGGCTATTTTTTCCTACATTGAATATGCCCATAGTATTTCTTCTTTGAAGGTAGCCCAATGTTCAGCTACAGTTTATTCTGCCAATTTTTGACTCCAATTTATTTGATCCAGCTCCATTCTTATCATTGAAGTTGGCGTTTCATCGGTTATTAAACTGTGGATTGGTCTTTGTCCTTTTCCATTGTCAGCCTAAACTATTTGATACAACGACCACAATCCTCCAAATGTTCTACTCACTACTCATTTCCAAGAACTAGCTCTGGCAGCATCTCTTTTTCAGTGGACCAGAAACATGTTGTTTAAATATTCCTACACACACTCTAGGAACTCTTATTCCTACATTTACATTACTTTTTACATTACTACCATTCCAATCTATATTTGGATATTTAAAGCCATTCATGATGGCATCCATATAATTCTTTGCACCTTGGTTATTTCCTTGTAAGCTTGTTGAACATAGAACAGTACAGCACTGTACAGGCCCTTTGGACCTTGATGTTGTGCTGACCTTTTATCCTACTCTAAGATCAAACTAATGTACATACCCTTCATTTTACTATTATCTGTATGCCTATCCAAGAATCGCTTAAATGTACCTAATGTATCTGACACTACTACCACTGCTGGCAGTACATCCCACGCACTCACCACTCTCTGTGTAAAGAACCAACCTCTGACATCTTCCTGAAACCTTCCTCCAATCACCTTAAAGTCATGCTCCCTTGTGATAGTCATTTCTGATCTGGGAAAAAATCTCTGACTATTCACTCTATCTGTGCCTCTCAAAATCTTGTACACTTCTATAATGTTGCCTCTCACCCTTCACTCCAATGGGAAAAGCCCTAGATGCCACAACCTTTCTTCATAAGGCATGCCCTCCAGTTCAGGCAGCATCCTGGTAAATCTCCTCTGCACCCTTTCTCGAAAGCTTCCTCGCCCTTCCGATAATGGGGCGACCAGAACTGAACACAATATTCCAAGCGTTGTCTAACCAGGGCTCTATAGAGCTGCAGCATAACTTTGCGGCTCTTAAACTCAATCTCCCTGCTAATGAAAGCCAAAGCACCATACATCTTCTTAGCAACTCTATCACCTTGGGTGGCAACTTTGAAGGAGCTATGGACATGTACCCCAAGATTTCTGTTCCTCCACACTGCCAAGAATCCTGCCTTTAACTCTGTAATCTGCATTCAAATTTTACCTTCCAAAATGAATCACTTCACACTTTTCAGATTGAACTCCATCTGCCACTTTTCAGCCCAGCTCTGCATCCCGTCAATGTTTAACTGCAGCCTACAACAGTCCTCCACACTATTACCACTCCACCAATTTTTGTGTCATGAGCAAACGTACTAACCCACACTTCCACTTCCTCATCCAACAGATCCCTGCAGCACACCACTGGTCACCGTACTGAATACGTTCCATCTATCACCACCTTCTGTCTTCTATGGGCAGACCAATTCTGTATCCTGACAGCCAAATGTTCCTGTATCCCATGCCTCCTTAATTGCTGAATGAGCCTACTATGGGGAGCCTTATTAAATGCCTTGCTAAAATCCACATACATCACATTCACTGCTCTACCTTCATCAATGTGTTTTGCCACATCCTCAAAGAATTCAATAAGACTTGTGTGGCATGACCTACGCCTCACAAAGCCATGCTGACTATCTCTAATCAAACAATGGTTTTCCAAGTAAACATAATTCCTGTCTCTTAGAATCCTCTCCATAATTTGACCACCACCGATGTAAGACTGAATTGTCTGTAATTCCCAGGATTATCTCTACTTCCTTTCTTGAACAAAGGAGTAACATTTACTACCCTCCAATCATCTGGCACTACTCCAGTGGACAGTAAGGATGCAAAGATCATTGCCAAATGTGCATCAATCTCTTCCCTCGCTTCCCATATCAACCTTGGGTATATCCCGTCTGACCCAGGGGACTTATCTATCCTTATGTTTTTCAAAATTTACAGCACATCCTCCTTCTTAACATCAACTTGTTCGAGCATATCAGCCTGATTCATGCTGTCCTCACAAACAACAAGGTCCCTCTCAGAAGTGAATACTCAAGTAAAGTGTTCATTAAGGACCTTCCCTACCTCCTCTGAGGCACAAGTTCCCTCCACTATCCCTGATCAGCTCTAACTTCACTCTGGCCATCCTCTTGTTCCTTACATAAGTGTAGAATGCCTTGGGGTTTTCCGTAATCCTACCCACTAAAGATTTTTCATGCCCCATTCTCGCTCTCCTAAGAGCTGTTCCTTCTGGCTACCTTGTAACCCTCTAGAGCCCTGTCTGATCCTTACTTTCTCAACCTTAAGTAAGCTTCTTTCTTCCTCTTGACTAGATGTTCTACATCCCTTGTCACCCAAGCTTCCTTCACCCTACCATCCCTTCCTTGGCTCAGTGGGGCAAACCTATCCAGCACTGTCAGCAAGTGCTCCCTAAACAATCACCACATTTCAGAGGAATATTCCTCTGCATTCTTCCCACTTGTTGCTGGCCTATAGATAACACCCAGAAATGTAACTGCATCTTATTTGTTCCTTAGCTCCAACCAAATTGCTTCCATTCTTAACCCTCCTGGGATGTTTTTCACTAGTACCGCAATGGAACTGGAAAGGGTCCGGTAATCCAGCCAGTTTCTTTGGGGGTCAATGTACAGCACGTACAATTCAGGATGAACTCAGCAGCAAATTTACTGGATAAGGAGTTGCTCGGATGTAATTATTATAAACTTGACATCATAATTAAGGTTGATACCTTCTCCAATATGGGGAGGAAAGATTTGTATACCAGCAAGCAAAGAACTGGGAGGTCTGCCAGAATCAAAGTTCTGCACCTGAAGCAGCAATACACAGGACAATTATTTATCACTTTGCCAATGGAGACCGAGTTGTCCTGGTACTGGATTATTATTTACTTTACAGGTCTGATGCCCTTTTCAGGGCATATCCTCAGCACCCAAAGGAGAGGAGGGATGGGGGCAAACTATGGCATAAAAGTAAAATAATCCAATTGATGGATTGATAAAATGACGCACTATCAATTCAGTAAACCATTAAAAAGCTCTTTTCATATTTTAATTTCACTTTTTGAAAACAAAAATGTAAGTTACAGCTTTTGCTATCTTAAACTAAAGATACCATTTGAAGAGTGTTATTGTCTTTGGTCTGATATTACTTTAAAGGACAATTGAAGTTCACGTTTATGGTGAGTGAAGTCTGCTGATATTAATGATGTCACAACATCACATACTCAAGAAATATAATACTACCACCGAGAGTGGCTAATGGCAAGATGCGATGCCAGAAACACTGGGTGACATATCCATTTGTATTTTAATTGGCTGAGGTCACTCTGATCTTATGGGCGGCACGGTGGCACAGTGGTTGGCACTGCTGCCTCAAAGCGCCAGAGACCCGGGTTCAATTCCTGCCTCAGGCGACTGACCGGTTTCGTCCAGGTGCTCCGGTTTCCTCCCACAGTTCAAAAATGTGCAGGTTAGGTGAATTGGCCATGCTAAATTGCCCGTAGTGTTAGGTGAAGGGGTAAATATAGGGGAATGGGTCTGGGTGGGTTGCGCTTCGACAGGTCGGTGTGGACTTGTTGGGCCGAAGGGGCTGTTTCCACACTGTAAGTAATCTAATCTAATCTGATGCAAAACCACTCGCACAAAACATCCCAGACATGAATCAACAAGAAATTTCTTATGTGCATACTGGTCCAACATAATCAAAATGGCCCAGACTCATTCATCTGACAGCCACAGATGCATTCTGAAAATCATTACTACATGATGAAAATAATGCTGGGTTGGAAACTTGGTTGAGCTCCAAAGTTCCAATGAAAGAGAGGTAATCCTGTGTTTTAATCCAGCCTGGAATTTACCAGCATAAAGACCTGAACTCAAATTTGACCTGGTTGCTAATTTAAATTTCAAGTTCAGGTTATATATATCCTTATAAGGAAGTTAAATGATTATTTTTAGACAGTTTGAAGCCTTCTGAAAAAGATATTATTTTTTCTTAATCCATTTCTGAATTATTTTATTCAGTTTTTAGCGATGGTTTAGTGATCATACCCACATCTTTGTGACAGAAGATTGTGGTTTCAAATCCCACCCCAGAAAGTAAAAAAATCTAGTTTTATAATCCAGTGGAGTACTGAGAGAATGTGGCACTATCAGGGATGCCATGCTTTGGTGAATATATCAAACTAAGGTTCAACTGCTCTCTCAAGTGGACATAAAATCACTGTGGGACTATTTCAAAGGAACGGGAGGAGCATTATTCCCAGTATCCTGGCCAATACTCATCCCCCTACCACCAAAATAGATATTTTGGCTATCATCACATTGCTGGTACAAAAAGCTGGCTCATCTCCTACATTACAACAGTGACTGTACTTCAAAGAGTACTTTTGTTTTACTAGGAAGTGATTTCAGACATCCTAAAATTATGACAGGTGTTATACAAATTTAATCATCCTTAACACAATGTAAGTAGTTAAACCCCATGAACTAAATTCTTCCAAGCAGATGGAAGTGAGTTGGGAAGTGGAGAGGGGACATGGAAAATGCAATTGGTTTGTGTCAGGCCAGTCCAAAACACAGGCTGTATGACTTTCCTGCATGAAGACTCCCAGCAGCAAAGGCAACCTGCCTGAAATGGTACATAGCCAATTAGGGCACTCAATAGGGTAATTAAACTCAATTTTTAAAATTGAGGAATCAGGAATGGCTGATGAAGGGCTTTTGCCTTAAACGTCGATTTTCATGCTCCTCGGTTGCTGCCTGACCTGCTGTGCTTTTCCAGCACCACTCTAATCTATCTCTGTGGGATGTTTAAACAATGAGGCCTTTCATTAAATGCTGGCATTAAATTTCCACATCTCGGGTCTCCTCAAGCAAAAGGCATATCATTGTAGCCAATTCATGGAGGTTGGCTGTCGTAACTAATGTAGCTCCCTCCTATGAAGGTACCATCCCTCTCACACCACAAAGCAGGTCGGCAGAACAGACCTCTTGGCATTAGAACTCAGTCCCGTCCTTGATAATGGGTGTCCTTGAGGCAATGTTTTAATTGGCAACCTCTGTGAAGATTGTACTCCACATCCTACTGTGGAATTGAAGCTTATGTCAGGATTGTGACATGCATGGGAAAATTCAGCCCCAAGTCTAATTAGTATGAAAGCAACAACTCTTTTGTTGTGGTACTTTTGAATGTATTATAACGATACCCCAAAAAGTTAACTAATAAGCTTGCTTGTGATCCTTTTCTATGAATAAAAGAAATAGTGTAAATTGCACTCACCATTAATTGTTTTACATGTACTGGTGATTCAAGTTGTACTGACTCCTGGCCAGCTCCCGTGGCTTTGCTGTCAAGGATAGGAGTTTGTCCAATGTTGCTACTTGATGCTCCCTGGGCTTGTGACATTTCCAGCTCTATTTCTGCATCAAGCTCTGCATCCTCTTTGGCTTCTTTGTTGCTCTCCTCCAAATGTTTCATTAGAACAGCAACCACAACATTGACAAGCACAAACTGAGCGATTAGAACAAAAGTGACAAAGTATACAGGAGAAAAGAAAGGGAGGTAGGTGAGGCAGTGCTTATCCTCACTGCCACATTCTCGTAATGTATCCTGTGAAAATTCAAAACAGTGTAAACAATGAGTGCCGACTTGCATTTATGTACCACCCTCAACAAAGCAAGATTTTCCAAATTACAAACAATCGTAAAAATGGATGACCAGCAGTGGTGGTACAGCTTGCAAAGATGAGAGAAGGAATGGTGAAAGAGGTTGGATTTGATGAGGTTTCTGATGTGGGAGGAGTGATATGAGGGTGATGGATCTAGCTATAAGTTGAGATCAAGATAACTGAAGACTTTGTCAGAGCAGATGAAGCAAAGTTGAAGAGCAAAATGCATATCAGCATATTAAAGCAACATGTTGTGAATCTGCAAATCTAAAATAAAGACAGATAATGCTGGAGACACTTAACAGGTTAGTCAGAAAACCAATGTTAATCTTTTAGGTTAAAAAATAATCTTTCATTAGTTGGGCAGAATCTTTTGAAGCTCCCAACAGCAAAATGATCAGCACTTAATTTTACAGAAGACCAAAGTTTAGCTTCCAAAGGCAGTATGAAACTACAGAACTAAATTGACAGTGGATTAAGCTTCTCATGGCAGATGTCGGGAACCGTTGCATGATGTGCATGCTCTATAAAAGGCAACCTCAACAGAATTAAGTGCACCTTTCAAATTAAGTAATCAGCAAACAAGATAGACAGGCCTTCAGGTTCACAACCGGTTAAGTATGACATGCAGCGGGTGAGGTAGTCTTCCTGCTGGTGTTGGAGTGAGTAGTGCTGCTTTTTCTCGTATGAGAGCTTTGTTCAACTATTAGCAGGGAGTAATTGATGACTAAGAGTGGGTAATGGCAAGGAAAGGAGAACAACGCATGTGTAATTGAGGGAAAAGCTTCTTTAACAGTGAGAATGCTCCCCTTGACTTACAGAAAATTAACGCCTGTCTTAGCGCCTTTAATTTTGATACTCATACCTTTGACCTCTTGAGGAAATGTCATGCGTTTTACAGTTCTGCCGCCAACAACTGTTACCATTAACTCTGTTAAAAATCACATAACACCAGTTTATAGTCCAACAGGTTTATTTAGAAGCACTAGCTTTTAGAGCGCTGCTCCTTCATCAGGTGGTTGTAGATACAGCAGCACTAGTGGTTCCAAATAAACCTGTTGGACTATAACCTGGTGTTGAAAAATGTGTTGCTGGAAAAGCGCAGCAGGTCAGGTAGCATCAAAGGAGCAGGAGAAACCTGGTGTTGTGTGATTTTTAACATTGTACACACCCAGTCCAAAACCGGCATCTCCAAATTATGACCATTAACTCTGTTTCCATCCTGACCTGTTCAGTAATCTCCAAGTAAGAGAGCCACATTGGGCTTAAAATATTCACTTTGTTTCACTTTCAGTATAGGATGCCAGACCTGCTAGGTTCTTTCAGCACTTTTTGTTTTTAAAATGAGTACCAAAGTATCGGGGAGTTTATAAGTAATGAGCAGCAAGTATTAGTGAGGAACAGGATGCACATACATAATTTTGAATGAGTTGTAATGCATTTAAGTTGGGAATATGTCACATGCATAAAGTTCTTCATTCTCTCGTTGTACTTTAGAAATGTGTAAAAATAACTTGTTATTCTCACTTGTGGATCTTAAAACTATATTATGAAACCAATCAAACCTCTTTGTTACAATCTAATACCCTACTAGGACCCTGATAGTAAATCTGAAATCTACTGGTACTCTATACAACTCTACAGTTATTGAGTATTTTTCTACATTGAATTTCCATTTAATAACCTATAAGAAATTTCTTTTGAGTAGGTGACTCCATTCAGAATTCTGATTGCTGTTCATCGCATGGGCATTGAACTGAGCATTTATAAATTGCCTCTTCCTGTGGCTCATCTGTCCAGCTCAATCATAATTATAGTGATTGTACTGAGACCTTCTGGCATTTTAAAAAAGAATAGCCTCATCTCAAGTGAAGGTCACATCACATCCTGTGTTCACACCACACATTCAGCGTCATTATTTTGAAAGAAGACTAATAGTTCAAATGACTATAAGAAAAGGTTGTGCAGTTTAGACCTCAGCAATGCAGAAAGCATGTATCTTGCAATAACTGTACAATGATATTGAGAAGGGCATGATTACAATCACTTAATTTTTCAGTGCAAAGGCAGCCCATTGTATGGAATCTTGCAGAATGATCATCTAATAAACAAAAGATGAGAAATCTATTTTTTTAAATTAGAATCAGATGTATTTCAGCAGATTGAGGGAAAAATATCAGCCTTAACTTCTGTTGCTGTTATAGTTTGTTTGTAGACCTGGCAAAAATCACAATCAACCTGTGGAATACAATTAGTTTCTTTGGATTTCATTCAGTTCTTTAGTAGGAATCTCATTACTGTTGTATCAAACTCCTTTTCAAAAATTATTCCTGTCAACTTTAGAAAAAAAAAGAGGCATAACCAACTTAGATCTTTTTGCAGGCCTGACAGCAAAATCATTGATTACTCTTAATACATTTGAATTCATTACTCCAATCCAACATGCACGCTCATATTTGGGTGGAGGTGTAATAAGCATTGTACCCCTTCTCAACAGTCAGTCTTGAGAATTCATGACTTAAGGTGAGAAAATTAAATGAATCCTTGTTAAAAAGATTATCTACCTTTAAATGTGTATGTCACTCCAAGACAGCTATCTGGTGACCTGTTTCTAATTAGCTTTTGTCAGTGTTGATCTGTATCCAAACAAAAGGAATGTTCCTTTTACTTTATTCCTAACAATTCCTAACAACTGTTTCAGTTGCCTTACCCTTCAGTTTCTCTTTTGTCCTTTAGGATGTGTGCTGGCTCTTTACCTTGCCTCTCCTCCAGACAGCCCACTGAGGAACCGGTAGTTATTAAAAAAACGTGAATTAAACCCCATCTTGAATGCTCAGCATTAAGAAACAGTTATCTGAAATATATGTACTCAACAGAAATAGATGGAAATATCAACAGTCAATCGTATATCCTACAATTAGGATAAATGACTGACTGTTGATATTTCCATCTATTTATATATATACACCTGACCTCTTGAAGTATTCAAGTCTTGGTTGGAGAAGACAGATCTGAGCCTTTGGGCATAGAAGCATGCTTGCTCACGTCCTGGCCCACGAGCCTTTGAAGCTGTCTATTCCTCTTTGAGCTGAGAGGTTCCTGAATGGCTGAGAGGTTCTCAACCTCATTATAATACTTAGATGACAAAATCTATCCCATGGGAGCTGTTTGACTGTTCCTACTCTGCTATTAAACCCAGAAGTGGATGACTTGGAGGCAGTTTTGGGGCTGTTTTTAGTATTTTATGAAAGTTTCCTCTCGCCCAATACTAATCCACTCATTTACCATGGGGAAATAATCTTCTTTGTTACGAATTGGATGATTCCTGTCAGTCAAGTAGCCCATTCCAGCCTGTTAAAATTCAAAAATATCAGAAATTTATAAAAGCATAGGAATATAAGAAATAGGAATAGGAGTAGGCCATCTGGCCTGTCGAGCCTGATCCACCATTCAATAAGATCACGGCTGGTTCTTTTGTGGTCACCTGCTCACCATAACCCTTAATTCCTTTACTGTTCAAAAATCTATCTTTGCCTTAAAAACATTTAATGAGTAGCCTCAACTGCTTCACTGGGCAGGGAGTTCCATAGGCTCACAATCCTCAACTTAGTCCTATATCTGCTCCCCCTTTATTTATACCTTATGAAGTATAATGTTTTGAGATGAAGACTGTAGGGAGATACCATTAATTACTGGTGAACAAAGTAAAGTGAATTGAACGTAAGTACAGATAAATTAGATCATTTAATTTTCCTGGGACATTCTAATGAATAGGTTCTTGGTGTATTAGTAATGCTTGAACTGAACAGTTCAGTGGAAGTAATTACGTACCTTCATTATTCCATTCCAGTTATCACCAGTAGAAACTCGGAATAAAGTCAGAAATGCCATTCCAAAATTCTCAAATGTTGCATGTCGACTCAAGCCTTCACATGGATTTTCATCATTACAAACTGAGAAGCAAAATAGTCCAATCCATTATTGAAGGTTATATAAAGTGCCTTTAATTGATACAACTAACAATTCCCTTTCATTTGAATTTTCATTGCTTGGAGCCAAGTTTTATTTTGGACCTATTTTAAAAGGCAGGAAGTGATGAATTTTCATAGTTTACATTGAAAATAATTTTAACAAAGGCAAAGTTACAACAGTTTTACCAAATCATTGGGCTGCTGTATCATAAGAGATAGATGACTAGTGGTGGCTTAACCTGAGGATCACCATAACCCAGGTGAGGGGAGAGGTTAGGAAGGAGAGCCCTTCATGGTAACCTCAGCCATTCAGGAATTGAACTCATGCTGTTGGTATCATTCTGTGTTGAAAACTATCCATCCATGCTAAACTAACCCCCTTTATTTTAATAGTACCCATTGGTCTGTGTAAAGTACAATAAGTGGGGGCATGAACTTCTACTTAAGCCTTGAAATAAACTCTGAAAATTGGGCTCTTGTGGCAAAATAGTAGTGTCCCTACCTCTGAGCCAGGAGACCAGGTTCAAGTGCCACCTACTTCAAACATTTGAAATAATACTCCTGATTAGAAAATATCTAAGTTGGCTGTAACAAAGATATCAATTAAAATCTCACCCAGCTTTCCAAAGAGTTCAACTCCAAGAGCCGCATAGATAAAAAACAAAAGCATGAACAATAAACCAAGGTTTCCAACCTGAAAGGCAAAGAAAAGGATCTTTTATAGAATACAGAAACTCAGAGAATGTTAGTCCAAAAATTCAGGGCTATGAGTTAGAACTGAGCTGTGGAGCTAATTGTATGGGTCTTTTAATAAACTAGGACTAACACTGGGTCAAATATCCTCCCACTCTGCTGTAAACTTAGAAGTACAAGGTTGCAGAATCATAAAGAGGAATTACAGCTAGTCGACATATGATGCAAAGTCATAAAATCAAATAAATCAAAACATAATAGAAGGCCATTAGCACCTCTAGCCTGCAGCAGTACCGGCACTTTAAATGCAGTATTTTGATGATCTTTAATCTGGGAGCTGTATAGTAAGGACAATTTAAATTCTTTAAAATGTCTATGGAGTGTATAATTTATTTTAAGAACATTTGAAAAAGACTTTGAAGTGTTTGCAAAAATTGTAAAAGAATCAATTGTATTTTCTTGGCTACTACATGGCAACCATTGAAGAAGTGCTAACAGAAAGCAAGTTCATATATAAAAGCCTTGTGGCTGGCAGATACAAAGGACAGCTTTTGACAATATTGAGCTATAGCAGGGAATAAAACAGAGTATATACATTTACAAGTGACTTTGTCACATATGGCCCAAAAAGATAGCATTTACGAAAAAGCAGGCTTGATGACAAAAGCAGGCTTAATGAATCAATGATTTTTATCGTTACCTGTACTTTGATAGTTTAGGACAGAAGGCACTCAAGAGCAGGTTATAGTCCAACAGATTTATTAGAAATCACAAGCTTTTGGAACGCAGCTCCTTTGTCAGATGAACAAGAAATTCTTGCACTGTTCAATGTTAGAATTGCTACATGAGCAAAACTGTGTCTCTGATCAAATAGCTCTAGTGTAAATTCAACTTTTAATCCTTTTACATTTGACAAACATACAAAAATATTGTTAGGTCTAGTGGGGGAAGGAGAATCAGCTTATCTCTCTTTAACACCTGCTTGTTTGGTCACAACAAATAATTTTATTAATTTTTAGAGTGCGGCTAACATAGTACATTGGAACACAGGAAAAGAAGCAGGCCACTCAGCCTTTTCAGCCTCCCATGCTATTCAATACCATCATGATTGATTGAACACATTAATGCCTTTTATCCATCTCATCCCCATACAGTTATACAACATGGAAACAAACCCTTTGCACCAAGCAGTTCACGATGACCATGTTCCCAAACTAAACTAGTCCCACCTGCCTGCACTTGGCCCATATCCCTCCAAACATTTTCTATTCATGATCTTATCCAAATGTCTTTAAAATGTTGTAACTATACCTGTACCCACCACTTTCTCTGCCAGTTTATTTCACACACAAACTACTCTGTAAAAAAAAAATGTGCCCTCATGTCCTTTTTAAATCTTTCTCCTCTCACCTTAAAAATATGCCTGCTAGTTTTGATCTCCCCCATCCTAGGGAAAAGACCTTGTCATTCACTTTATCTATGCCCTTCATGATTTTATAAACCTCAATATGGTCACTCCTCAACCTCCGATGTTCCAGTGAAAAGAAAAGTCTCAGTCTTTCCAGTTTATTTTTATATCTCAAACCCTCCAATACCATCTATGTGATTGGTAGTTAGAGATGTATCAATCTCTATCTTATACTTATTCAAAGATTGAATTTCCAAAGCCCTCTATAGTGGAGAATACAAAACATTCACAACCTTCTCAGTTAATACATTTCACTTAAAATGTAAGTAATTAGATTAAAATGATGGAACCAGATTAGGTTTTTTTGAGTTGTCCAGGCCTTGTTGCATTTGAACATGGGCTGCTTCAATAACTGAGGAGTTATCAAAGCCCACTACACACCAGCAAATTTGTTGGCATTTGGAAGCAGCCCTGCTTGGCCATGGAAGCAAAATGTTAGACAAGGGGAAACTGACACCACTCTCCTTGGAAAGGGACCAGTCGGGTCCTTGTGGATGGGTTGATGGAGAGGAGAGGAGTCATCTTCCCAGTTTCCTATGTTACATTGAGAAAATGTGCTTGACCTTTTCAGATGACTGGCAGAGGAAGCCATGCTACCAGACTATGACAACCTGGTCAGAGATGGCCACCGAGTCAATAACATTTCCAGGGTGAGGAGTACTGGGCTGCAGTGCGGGAAGAGGATGAGAAACCTTAGTTCCATTAGAGTGAGCGCAATGCTCTGTTCTCTGTTACCTTACATCATATGTGCCATTGCTCAACATCCACACCCGCTCTCACCAATCCTTATGTTCTAATAGCCCCTCTTTTGAAGTATAGAATCCCTACAGTGTGGAAGCAGGCCATTTTGTATGCAACACATTCCCTCATTTGCTCTCATTACTGCCCCCATGCTTCCCCATCATTAACTTTGCATGTCTTCTCTGCTACAGGCTAACAAAAATATGTTGTCAATCAGTGTCATTGCAGTGTGACTACCCAGTGACTAGTTGCACTTGCAGCCCCCCTCACATGTCAGCTCACTTTCCACTCCCATTGCAATGTCTCTTTGCAGGCGTTCTCCTCAATACCGTATGCTATGCATGTTTTTCCTAATTGTTGTGATAGTAAGTGGTTCTCTGCCAGTGGCTTTCAGCCTCAGTGTCAATACAAAGGAACCTCGATTATCCGAAGGACATGGGCGAGCAGCATTTCGGTCGGTTAATTGAATTCAGGATAATTGAATGCCAAATAATATAGTTTAGCCGAGCATCGGGACATTGCCATCTTGCCGGATAAGCCGATATTCGGATAATCGAATGCCAGATAATCGAGGTTCCTCTGTATGCTGTTGGGACCCTCAACCCTTCTCATTTCTAGGTACCCATTCTATAAAACCCACAGGCGGCACATTTCCACAGCCACACAAGCCGTGTACACCTGCCTACCTGTCCCCTCCATCATCTAGTCCTCTGCTTCCCACTTTTGCCTTACATTTTTGGGAGGGAGGTGATGGGATCTTAATCCAACACTCTCATGCGACCTGACCAGCCATCACCAGCCTTCACTGGCTCAGACCCTCAGCTGGTGATCACAAATCTCCCTGATGGCACATCTACCCCCCTCTGATTGATGTCTATGGAGAGAAAGGACCTGCTCCTTGCAGCACAGAAGCATGGTCCCCCCCTGTGCAACCCAAGCACTGACTATAACCAAAGCCTGGGACTGGTATGAGAGGCTGCCCTGACTAAACCCCCCCCTTCCCCCCTTGACTGAGAGGTGTCCACTGTCAATTCAAAGATGGACTTCAAAGTGGACAATTCTCATACGTCTCTTTGACATGTTCTATGCTTGCAGTAGATTATGTGCGTTGGATACAAACGCTAGGGCACTTGGTACAGGTTCTAAACTGACAATAGAACAATTATTTATGACACACTGCACACAGGTTTGGCTGAGGATTGCTGCACAGCATGCTTACCTGCCAGTTGAGCAGCAATTGCCAATTTAAGATGTGGCAGCTCAAATCACAGCAACGCATGACAGCTGCTAGCATGACAGTAGGCAGCAGGCTGCAAGAACAAGTGAGCAGCCTTCATAGGCAGCCTGGTCTATGTTATGGACTGGGTTCCTGTCCCTGTGTGGTATTGTATCCAAGGCAGTTGTATACTGCTAGTTGATGGAGTGCCCTGCTAGACGTGTCTACAGTGCCAGTATATTGGAGGATGGCAGTATGATGGCAATGCCTCCCTGAAAGTGGAGGGGTCAATGTCTATGATAGAAGGATGTGTGAGGCTGATGCTTGGGGATTGTGTCCTACTCTGCAATTTGGCCATGGGAAACATAAAAGTCATTGAGAGAAGATGTTGAATTGAACCTGCTCTGGTTTCCATGTCAAGATTTCCGGATAATTAGTTTGATAAGATTGCAACCTGTGGCCAGTTGGAGTGTTAACAATGTATCTCATAACAAACAATGAGCACCAATTGGTGGATAGCAAAAATCTTGCTATGCAGCTTGAAAAATAAATGCGGCAAGATGATCTTGATATTGAAATGGATCTTTCTGAACATCTCATCTGTTTCTATTGCTCATTCCACCATACCCCACATTGCTCAGAGCCTGGTAAGATTCCACCCCATGTTGTCTGAGATTTCATTACAGATATGATGCCTTGCTCGACATGAATGCGGTGTAAACAATCAAGATGGGAACAATGCACTCAAGAGCTTTTGGTGATTAATTTTAATTTGCATGTTAGTAAAAGGGCTATTATAAAGTGAGCACATTGATTTTCGTGCCTGATTTTTCAATCCTTTACACTGATGAATGATGCTCTCATCAAGAGTAGTCACATCACATTGTGAAGTTTAAGTTTGCGTAATGGTAAGATCAGTGAGTTGAATTACAGCCAAAAAAAGGATAAAATGAATATGTATGTGCAGCCAAAACAAACCCAAAATGATTCAGCATTAAAATGGGACAGAGAGGTAATGGTAAAGGCTGGTGGAGAAAGTGAACCTAAATCCTTTTATTACAGTTCCTCTGAGACAGAACAAGAGTAATGTGTTATTTGTTAAGACATCTCTTATGAATACATTCAGTCAGCAAAATATATATGAGCTATTATTGAGGTATTGATTTTGGAATTTGTTCGTAACTCAGTGGAGGGAATGACAAAAGCCATAATTAAGCACTAAATATCCTTTGTCAGAAGTGTGCAAAACAATAAACTGGTCTCAGTGATTAACTAGTGAGGCCAGAGGCCAGACTGTTTTATCAAAAAATGGTTGCTGCATATCACTGAAGGTGCTCTAGACAACTGGAGATTGTTGTTATTACAGTGAGGTTCAGGTTGGAAAAGTTGAACACCACAAAGGAAGTGTCTTTATTTTCCTTGACCACGCTGTAATGAGATCATTGGTGCAGGGATTTCTCAGTAATTCAATGTATTTCTACATCATTACACCTTAAACTGTTGCCATGTATGTCGGAGGTTGAGTGGCTAGACTGAAAATGTTATTTTGTTGTGACATTGTGATAAATTTAATGAAACAATATTCAAGTTTTCAAACACAAGTAATACATTTAATTCTACCATATTAATCAGGACTATATTACCTATCAAGAATATTTTCAACATATTATTGCCCTTCTGATACACTTATATGCTTCTCATTTTTTAAAAAAATTGGAACTTGATGGACAAATTAATTTGGTTTTGTGCCACTTGCAGAAATAACTACTAGGTTTTCTAACTGGCAGAAACAGTTCCTAATTTAAAAGCATCAAAACTGACTTTGTTGTTTAAGATGCAACCAGATCAATCTATAAAATTGTTCTTGAGGGCAGCTGAATAATTGGCCCTACATGCTTGTCCACTATCTAGAAGACACAAGTATGATGGAAAGCCATCCGCTTCTTGGGCTAAGTGCAGCTCCAACGAACAGCTTAACACCACCCAGGATAAAGAAACTGACTTGACCGATACTCCATCCACCACTTTTTAAAATTCATTTATGGGATGTGAAGGTCATTGACAAGGCCAATACTCATTGCCAATTCTTAATAATCCTTCATGCAGCCATAGTGAACTGCATCTGAAAGTGCTGCTGTCCATGTGGTGTTGTTCTGTTAGGGAGAGATGTTTAAGATCTTTATTCAGGAACAGTAATAGGGTTCCAAGCCATAATTATGTGTGACTTAGAGGGGAATGTACAGATGGTGGCAATATGCTGCCTATGTCAGTGTCGAAGTGGTTCCATGTGGCACTGAACTGTGCACAATCAAGAGTGAGCATCCCGACTTCTGATTCTTAAATGGAGCGAAGATGATGGATGAAACATTTGAAGATGTTATGCTGAGGAAATTCTGCATCTGGGGCTGAGGTGATTGGCTCCAACAACCATAATCTTGCTTTACGGTATGATCCCAATCAGTGGAACATGTTCACCTGATTTCCAGTGACTTCTATCATGCCGAAGTTTTGTGAGACCTCATGTGGTCAAATGCTGCCTTTGTGTTAAGGGCACTCATTCTCATCATTTTGTTTCAAATTGTGCCAACTGAAGGAAATTAGGAATGTAATAATTATTTAAATTAATGAGAAATCTGATCTGTGAAACATGCTGTGCAGAAATTACTTTGAGGAAATCTCTGATACTAGTTCATTGTTAAATGGAATCAGAAACTTATTTATCTTAGGAAGGTAGTGAATAAAAGTAATAAAGTCCCATAGTTATAACATAATGATTATTTTTCAAATTCCACAATATGTACCTTGCTAATATGATGATGGACCCGATTAAAATATTTTTAATCAACCTGTTCAGAGATATTATTACCTCTGCAACAGGAGAGAAACAAACCCAAATCTCCTGGTTTGGATATGACCCCAAGAGCCTTTTTCACAAGGCTGCTCTCTCAATAGAGAGAGAAAACTGGCAGTGATTCTAACCTTAGGGTCATGAGGGATTTCGAACATCCATAGCACTTCAGCCAAAGCAAGAATTGAACCTGTGCTGTTGGTGTTATTCTGTATCACAAACCAACTATCCAGCCAAATGAGCTAATTGGCCCACGTGAGGTCTATTCATTTTTTTGAAGCCTATTTATGATAAGTTTGTAAAACTCTTTCACTTGTTTCCAAAACACCATTAATGGAATAATTATCAGAGCATGTGAACACTGGGCAGCATGGTGGCTCAGTGCTTAGCACAGCTGCCTCACAGCACCAGGCACCTGGGTTTGATTCTCCCCTCGGGCAACTGCCTGTGTGGTTTTGCACATTCTGTGTCTACGTGGGTTTCTCCCTGGTGCCCTGTTTTCCTCCCACAGTCCAAAGATATGCAGGTTAGATGGATTAGCCATGCTAAATTGACCATAGTGTTCCAGGGATATGCTGGCTAGATGAATTAGCCATGGGAAATGCAGGGTTACAGGGATGAGGTGGAGTGATTGGATTGGGTGGGATGCTCTTTGAAGAATCCATGTAGACTTAATGGGCCGAACGGCTTGTTTCCACATTGTAGAGATTGCATGAGTGAAGTAAGGATTAGTCATACAAGAATAACTTGTTTAACAACAGTTAGCAACAGAAGGAAAACTTCTTGCCTGCCCTATCTGCGATTTCATATTCACAGAATCTCTACATTGTGGAAGCAGGTTATTTGGCCCATCAGGTCCACACCAATCATGTGAAGAGCATCCCACCCAGACTCACCTTGTATTCCTCATAGTTAATCCATCTAGCCTGCATATTCCTGGACACTATCGGTAATTTAACATGGCCAATCCACCTAATCTACACGCTTTTGGAGTGCGGAAGGAAACTGAAGCACCTAGAGGAAACCCACGCAGATACAGGGAGAATGTGCAAACTCCAAATAGACAGTTGCCCGAGGCTAGAATCAAACACGGGTCTGTGATGCTGTGAGGCAACAATGCTAACCACTGAGCCAACATTCTGCCCTGGTGATTTATCTGATAAATCTCTCCATGTATAAATTGTTTTTTGCTGCTTCTTTAAAACCTATTTCAATGACATTTTCTGTTCGTCCCTTCTCAGCTTTCCATATCCTATGCACTTTCCTTCTCTTGCATGAGAATTACTTTAAAAGATTCACTTTGAAGCTTATTTTGTTCCAATGTTATTGTATGGCAAGTATTATCAGTAAAGTTGTATGTTGTGGTGTTTGTGGAAATCAATACATGATAAATGCCAATTGTGTCTGAATCACTCCTATTGTACAGGGTATAATCAGTCACTTAATTGATCACATAATTGAGTGGCAACACATGGGAAAAGTCACTTAATTGACTGAGTTTGTTACTGGTACTGGATGTTAATTTGGCTGAACAGAACGTTTTATTACATCTTTTAATCAGTCAGCCTTCTAATAAAACTGACAAGAATGGTTTACACTCAAGCCTCTATTCAAGTGCAGAACTTTAAAAAGTGGAACAGTTTGCCATTAACATTTCCAAGAGAAGGCAAATCAATGAAGACTTAACAACAGACAACAACATAGGTGTTTTTTTTCCCAAAAAGACAATAAATAGTCCAAATGAAAAACAAGATTGTTCTGACAGCTGCCCCTTTTCATGGCAAAATAATTTACGACTACACAATTCTACTTTTAAAATCAATTCAGTCTGAAAGAAAACACAGCTGGTAAACTGAGCTGAAGAAAAAATATTTTAGAATTTCTGTGCTATAAATCATGTTTCACTGGACCTCACAGAATTAGAACCAAAAACCATAGTTTTAGAAGTTCTATGTAGATGTACACAATCCGTTCTGTAATCTCTCAGAACAAGGACAGTATGTATAAGCTGCAATCTCAGGTTTATATTTTTTAAATTTAATCTGTGCTCCAAGATATGGACATTATGGCAATTTAAGCATCCAGCATCAACATCAAGCTCTCTACTCAGTTTCTACATGGAGAGATATCATGTAAATCTCCTTTCCTTTTGCCCCTAAGGTCTGAAGGTCATCATTTCCTGAATCAGTGCTTTTTTCTCTTGGCATTTTCAGGTTTTTCAGATTTTACTGGCAAAGCTAGCTTTTATTGGTCATCTCTAATTGCCCTTAAGAAAGTACTAGTGGATGTTTTTGAAATATTGATATTTTCAAACTCTTAGCTACCCTCTGAAGTGTCCCAGCAAACCACTCAGTTGTAAATAAGCACTAAAAAGCATCAAAAAGGAATGAAACCAGACCTAGACACCAGGCCAAATCAGTCCTGTTGATCCTGCAAAGTCCTCTTTGCTATCATCTGAGGGTTGGTGTCAAAATTGACCGAGCTGGCTTACAGACTCATCGAGCAATAACCTATCAAAGTCATACTCATGGAATCATAAACAGAACATAGAACAATACAGTGCAGAACAGGCCCTTCAGCCCTTGATGTTGCGATGACCTGTGAACTATTCTCAGCGCGTCCCCCTACACGATCCCCAAATCATCCATGTGCTTACCTTATAGGTAACATCTATAGTGCAGGTGATATAATCCACATGGACTTCAGTTAGGCTTTTGACAAGATTTTGCATAGCAGACTGGTTAAGAACCTAAGAGTCTATGGGAACTAAGGCAATTTGGCAAATTGGATCCAAAATTGGCTTATTGACATGAAGCAGAGAGTGACGGTCGAAGGTTGTTTTTGTGACTGGAAGCCTGTGTCCAGGGTTCGGTGCTAGGTTCCTTGCTATTTGCAGTATACACTAATGATCCAGATATGGTCAGAACATTTACACATGACAAAATTGGCAGGGTAGTAAATGTTGAAGAGGGAAGCCTGAGACTGCACGATGGTCAGATGGGTTGAACAATGGAACAGGATCAGAGCGACCTTGGTAAGCATGTCCATAAATCCCTGAAGGCTTATGCCCGAATCGTCGATTCTCCTTCTCCTTTGATGCTGCCTGACCTGCTGCGCTTTTCCAGCAACACAATTTTAAGCTCTGCAGTCCTCACTTTCTCCTAGGCAGCAGGATATGCAGGTAAGGTATTTAAGAAGGCATATGGCGCACTTGCCTTTAACCCTATTGCACTGAATAAAACAGCAAGAGGTTTTGATGGAGCTGTGTATAATGTGAGTAATGGGAGTCCTATGTGTAATGCTGGTCATCACATTATATAAAAAAAAGATTGCACTTGAGGGGGTGCAAAAAAGATTCACCAGAAGGTTGCCTGAGCTATAGTAATTCAGCTACGAAAAGAGACTGGATAGGCTGGGATTGTTTTCCTTACAGCAAAGAGGTTGAATTGGGAGCTGACTGAGGTGTCCAAAGTTGAGGGGCATTGACAGGTAGAAAGTTTTCCCTTTAGTAGAGGGGTCAATAACAGGGGAACACAGATTTAAGAAGAAGAGAAACAGGTTTAGAGGAGATTTGATGAAAAGTATTTTCATCCAGAGGGTGGTAACTATCTGGAACTCACTACCAAAAAGGGTGGTAATAGAAGGAATGCACATGACATTTAAGAGCACTTGAAATGCCATAGCATACAAGGCTATGGACCAAGTGCCAGATAACAGGATTAGAATAAATAAATACACAGATCAGTGGGGACACAATGAGCCAAAAGGCCTTTTTGCTCATGCTATAACAATTTGAAACAAATTCTAATACTATTAGGTCATACCCAGAAAATGTGGCACACAGTAGTGAGCATTTGAAGGTACTGTTTTGTACTGTTCTGTTATTAGACTCCAATTAGAACCAAAGAACTTACAAAATAATTGTTTACTGCAATCCAACAGGGAAGTATCATTCCATAGCTCAAACAAGTCTGAATATGCCTGTAATCTGGCTGATGACACAAGGGCTCATGTGATTCAAAGTCATACAGTCATAGAGATGTACAGCACAGAAACAGACCCTTCAGTCCAACTTGTCCATTCTCACCAGATATCCCAACCCAATCTAGTCCTGCCCGCCAGCATCCAGCCCATATCCTTCGAAATGCTTCTTATTCATATACCCATCCAGATGCCTTTTAAATATTCCTTTGGCAGCTCATTCCATACACGTACCCATCCTTTATGTGAAAAAGTTGACCCTTAGGTCTCTTTTATATCTTTCCCCTCTCACCCTAAACCTATGCCCTCTGGACTCCCCAACCCCAGGGAAAAGACTTTGTCTATTTATCCTATCCATGCCCCTCATAATTTAGAAAACCTCTATAATGTCACCCCCTCAGCCTCCGACACTCCAGGGAAAACAGCCCCAGCTTGTTCAGACTCTCCTTATCGCTCAAATCCTCCAACCCTGGCAACATCCTTGTAAATCTTTTCTGAACCCTTTCAGATTTCACAACATCTTTCTAATACGAAGGAGACCAGAATTGCACACAATATTCCAACAGTGGCCTAACCAATGTCTTGTACAGCCACAGCATGACCTTCTAACTCCTGTACTCAATACTCTGACCAATAAAGAAAAGCATACCAAACATCTTTTTCACTATCCTATCTACCTGACTTACCTCATTAAGGGATATTGTCCCAGCATAATATACACTAACTATAATATATAAAAGGAGTCAACTGCCTTGAAGTCCTCAATATTGAATATTCACTCCAAGAAGTCTCATGGTAACTGGTCAAACCTGATAAACATGCATAGTTCTCAAATCACAAATCAGTTTTCTCTCTAAATATTCTCTCTATTAAATACCAACTGGGGGAAGCATTAATGGCGTCAAGGGTGCAGAATATACTCGGCATAGAGGACATTGTCCATCACCAGGAGTGGCTCGGTTGGAACCAAAAGGACATAGTTTTTTTAGATTAGATTACTTACAGTGTGGACACAGGCCCTTCGGCCCAACAAGTCCACACCGACCCTCCGAACAGCAACCCACCCAGACCCCTTCCCCTACATTTACCCCTTTACCTGATACTATGGGCAATTTAGCATGGCCAATTCACCTAACCTGCACATCTTTGGACTGTGGGAGGAAACTGGAGCACCCAGAGGAAATCCACGCAAACACAGGGAGAATGTGCAAACTCCACACAGACAGTTGCCCGACAGGTCTCTGGCACTATGAGGCAGCACTGCTAACCACTGTGCCACCGTGCCGCCCACCCTTTTCCTTTTACAGTGTGGAAACAGGCCCTTTGGCCCAACAAGTCCACACTGACCCTCCGAAGAGTAACCCACTCAGACCCATTTCCCTCTGACTAACATACCTAACACTATGGGCAATTTAACGTGGCCAATTCACCTAACCTGCACATCTTTGGACTATGGGAGGACACCGGAGCACCTGGAGGAAACCCATGCAGACACAGGGAGAATGTGCAAACTCTACACAGACAGTCGCCTGAGGCTAGAATCAAACCTAGGACTTTGGTGCTATGAGGCAGCAGTGCTAACCACTGAGCCACCGTGCCACCCCATTACTCACTCGACTGAGTCTGTTGCAGGTGGCAAGGCAACCAACAGGTGGTTCTGCCAGGGCTATTCAGTCCCTGGGCTCACGACAGCCTTGGTTCAAACATGGACAAATAACTGAATTCAAGAGAGAAACTGAGAATGACTGTTCTTCACATAAAGGCTGATCAGTAAGCTTTGCAAGGTCAGGAAGGTGAGATCACATGCAGAGTGATACACATCCTGTATGAACATATAGTTCAGGGAATGTAGAGGCAATATGGTAATTAGATGCAGAGGGGAAGTGTTGTTTTGTGCTTGTTTTTTTTGGCTCATAGTTTATAAGGCTGTTTTTAACAGGTTAAAAGTGGACTACACCTCCTCTCACCCTGCATCCTGTAAAAACTCTATCTCTTATTCCCAATTCCTCCACCTCCACAGCATCTGTTCCCAGGATGACCAATTCCACCTTAGAAAATCCTCCTTTTTCAAAGATCACAATTTCCCCTCTCATGTGGTCGACAATGCCCTCCAGCACATCTCCACTCCCCACACCTTCGCCCTTGAACCCCATCCTTCCCAATGCAACAAGGACAGACCTCCCCTGGTCCTCACCTTCTACCCAACCAACCTCCATATTATCTCATCATCTTCCGCCACCTACAAACAGACCCCACCATTAGGGATATATTTTCCTTCCCACCTCTATCAACATTCCATAGAGACCATTCCCACCACGACTCCCTCATCAGATCTACATCCCCATCAGCCCACTCCCGGTACCTTGCAGGAACTGCAAAACCTGTGCCCACACCTCCCCCCTCACCTCCGTCCAAGGCCCCAGAGGATCCTTCCACATCTAACTGAAATTTACCTGCACCTCCATCAATGTCATCTACTGTATCCGTTGCACCCGATGTGGTCTCCTTTACACCAGGGAAACTGAACACCAACTTGCGGATCGTTTCAGAGAACACCTCTGGGACACCCACACCAACCAACCCCAACATCCCATGATTGAACACTTCAACTCCCCTCACATTCTGCTAAGGACATGGATATCCTGGGCCTCCTCCATCAACAAACCCTAACCACCCGATACCTGAAGGAAGAACGCTTCATCTTCCGCCTTGGCAACCACACAGGATTTATGTGGATTTCATCAGTTTCCTCTCCCCTATCTTATCCCACTCCCAAGCCTCAAATTCAGCATCACCCTCTTGACCTGTCCATCGCCTTTCCCATCTATCCATTCCACCTTCCTCTCCGACTTGTCACCTTCTTCCCCATCTTCAATCTACCTATTGCATTCTCAGCTACCTTCCCCCAGCCCCACCCACTCGCATCTATCTCTCAGCCCCCTGTCCCACAAGCATCATTCCTGATGAAGGGGTTTATGCCCGAGACGTTGATTCGCCTGCCCCTCGGATGCTGCCTAACTGGCTGTGCTTTTTCAGCACCACATTCTCGACCCAGAATAAATTGAAGCCCAGGATTAGGGGCCCAACAAAGAATGATATCACAGATAAACCATCAGTTCATTGATTGGTGATAGCTACTAATCTGACTATCTATTACAGATTACTTTCAGATTGAAGGCAAAAAGGGGAAATATTTGCAGGCCATAAGCTAAAAGATCAGTAGGTAATTTTAAAAACTAAATTGATAACTAAGAAATTCAAAAACAGATGTCGGGCCACGCGAAGTGTTGTGACTGAATGGCATGGAATTTGATGGATGCCATTGTGGCTCATATTGACCACATCTGTAACAAGTGTTGGTTGCTTGAGGAACTCCAGATCAGAGTTGATGAGCTGACATCTGAGCTTCAAACACTGCAACACATCGGTGAGGGGGAGAGTTAGCTAGATGCTGTGTTTCAGGAGACAGAAGAAAGGAAAGATGTTCTGCTGAGGGAATATGAACAGCTAGGAGCTAAATTAGAAAGCAAAACCAAAAAGATAATCATCTCTGAATTACTACCTGAGCTACAAGCAAATTGACACATGGTCAACAAGACTAAAGAGGTAAACACATGGCTCAAAATGTAGTGTGGTAGAATTGGGTTTGAGCATCTGTGGGAAATCCTCACCCACCGATCCCACAGCCCCATGGCTGAACACTTCAACTCCCTCTCTCGCTCCATCAAGCACACGTAGGTCCTGGGCCTCCTCCACCGCAAAACCATTACCACCTGATGCCTGGAGGAACAACGCCTCATATTCTGCCTTGGGACACTGCAACCACAAGGAATAAATGTAATTTCAAAAGTTTCCTCATTTCCACTCACCCTGCGTTATCCCAGTCCCAAACCTCCAACTCGGCACCACCCTCCTGACCTGTCCATCAACCTTCCCATCTATCTGCTCTACCCTCCCCTGACCTATCACCTTCTCCCTCACCTTCATCTACCTATCACTTTCTCAGCTACGTTCCCCACAACCCCATTCCCCTCCTAATTATTTCTCAGCCCCCGGCCCATAAGCCTTATTCCTGATGAAGGGCTTATGCCCGAAAAGTCTATTCTCCTTTTCCTCGGATGCTGCCTGACCTGCTGTGCCTTTCCAGCACCACACTCTCAACTCTGATTTCCAGCATCTGCAGTCCTCACTTTCTCCTAGCAATCATGTAACCACTGATGCTTATCAGAAAAATCCATTTGTCCACTAACTCCCTTTATGGAAGGGAATCTGCTGTCCTTACCTGAACTGGCCTACATGTGACTCCAGACCCACAACAATATGATTGATTCTTAGCTGTCTTTCTGGGCAATTAGGGATGGGTAATAAATGTTGGCCTAGCCAGAAATGCCCACATCCCGTGAATAAATAGAATAAATCAATCTGTTTATATATAACACAAATTTAAATATTTCAAGGGAATCCAAGATGGCGGTGACCAAGGAGAATCACATTTGTTGGGTTCTCTGCAACAACATCAGCAGGACAGGCCTAGAACCTGTTCATTCCATGCTACTGTGAGTAAAAACACAGTAAAAGAGCTACAGAACTTGAAAATTTTACTTATCTTCATTTTTTTACTGCAGGAGAGTGACGAAGAAAGGAGCAAGTTCACCTGGGAGCGGGGCTGTGGCCCAATCCACTGAGGCAGCAGGCTTGCTTACTCACCAGGCCTTGGTTGAGGGGCTTGCCAAATCTCACGAGGTTCTGGGGAGGCAGACTGAAGAGAAAATTGAGGAGAAGCTGGCCCCAGTCTCTTCTATGCTGCAAGACCTGGGGAAAAGGACTGATGTGCTCGAACACTGGAACACAGAGGTAGAGCCAGAGGCTGAAGCCCTGGAAACACAGGTCCATGGTTTGCTGGATCTGGTGAATGATCTTGAGAACAGGAGCAGAAGAAAGAACCTTTGTATTGTTGGCATACCGGAGAGGACGAAAGTGGGATTCTTTGAGAGGTGGTTCCCAGAATTTCTTAGTTTGGAGGCTGAAAAGGGAAGGGTAAAGATTGAGACAGCCCACTGGGTCATGGCACAAAGGCCAGGGATGGACCAGTGCCCTCGCCCTGTCCTGGTACAGTTTACACCATTGTAAAGGCAAACAGAGAGTCATGGAAGCTTCCAGAGCCCAAGGGAACGATCCAAGGGCGTTGGTGTTCAAGGGCACCAGGGTCAAGCTTTTTCAAGATTTTTCAGCAGCGGTGATCCGGAAAAAGAAGTCCTACCATGGCATCAAGAAGAGACTGAGAAAGCTTGGGAGCCAGTACTCTCTAAGATATCCAGCGGTGCTTCGGATTAATTATAATGGACATGTACATTCATTCGACTCGCCAGAGAAAGCAAGGACCTTTGTGGACATGCTGACTCAAGCTGGAAGATTGAATAGGCACAGATGACAGAGCTGTTCGGGTTTGTCCTTCTTTAGAGAGGAGTTGGTGGAGTCTCCTTTTGTTGGTAATAAATTGCATTAAATTATGCTCAGGATGGATAGAGTATTTTCCTTTAACTTCGAAGTTATACCAAGGGATGGGTGACATATTTACTTTTAATTTACTTGTGTGTATTACTAATCTTGCGTTTTTCTACTGGGTTGTGTGTGTGGCGCGACCCTAGCTGGTAGGAGTTAAGAGGGTGGTGGAGATGGTTAGTAGGGCTTTGGGATGTATAGGTGACCCCTTTGAATGGCGGGGGGGAGGGGAGGAAATGAAGATTCCTCTAATCAGTGCCTTTGGCACTTTTTTGTTTTTCCGCTTTTGGTGTACATAGCTTTTGCAAGTTTTGTAGGTTTGTTGGTTGTAGCAATTTTAGTTTATGTAGTTTTTGTGTTTTGTGGACTTTCTTGAAGTGAAGCTCAACGATTCCCTGTGGGGTCTAAATAGTGCTGTAGAAGGTTATGGCTGAGGATGTATTCAAGTGGTGTACCTGGAATATTAGGGGATTCACTCCCCAGTCAAGAGGAAAAAGATACTTTCCAGTTTTAAAAGGGAGAGGGTGGATGTTGCCTTATTGCAGGAAACACACCTAAATGATGTAAAGCATTTGAAACTGCAACAGAATGGGTATGATCGGGTTTATTTCTCATCTTTCAATAAGAGGAGTAAAGGGGTGGCCATTCTTGTTAGGAAGAATCACCCATTTAAATTGTTAGAATGTATTAAAGAAATACATGGGAGAGTTGTAATCCTTAAAGCTTTGATACATGTGGAAGAATACGGGATCTTAAATGTTTACTGTCCCCCGGCCCACCCCCTCAAGTTCTTGATAGAAGCACTTTCTAGACTAGTTAACCTCACATCTCAGCATATTATCAAGGCGGGGAGGGGGGGGAGGGGGGGGGGAGGGGGAGGTGGGGGGGCATTTTGATTGTCTAATAGATCCTACAATGGACAGATTGCCCAAAAGCCCCCCGATATCTTCTTCACAGTCCAAGAAATTAAGGGATTTGTGTATTCAACTAGGATTGGTAGATGTTTGAAGGCACATTTACCCTACTGGCAGGGATTTTACTTTTTTTTCCAAATCTGCACAAATGCCATACCAGGATTGATTTATTTTTGACTTCCTCAACGCATTTAGGCTCGGTGGTATGTACAATTGGCAATATCACTATTTCTGATCATACTCCAGTGTATTTAATGGTCAAGGGTGAGCATACTATGGTAGGTTCTAGGCATTGGCAATTGGATCCCTTTATCCTTAAGGATAGCAAGTTTACTGAATTCTTTTCTACTGAATTCAGGACATTTTTAGACATTAATTTAGGATTGACCAGTAATCCATCCATTCTGTGGGAAACAGCTAAAGCCTTTGCTATGGGGTTAGTTATTTCTTATTCTGCCAGGAAGAAATGGCAGAAGGGTGTGCAACAATGCTTGATCGAGACATATGAAGGCAGCTGAAAAGGCATACTTTGACAGGCCCTTGTTGGCTAAACTGCAGAGGATTGTAGCACTTCAGGTCTGCACTGAACTCCGTGCTCACACAGACAGCTAAGAGGAAGCTTACATTTGTAAACTAAAGGCTGAGCATGGTGATAAGCCAGGCAAGTACTTAGCGTATCTTGCCAGGAAAAGGAATGCTCCCCAAGCCATTACCTCGATCAGGGAGGATGTTGGAATTTTAACCTATGATTCTAAAAGGATTAGCATGGCATTCCAGAAATTTTACGCCGAACTATACCAGTCTAAAAGTTGTGAGGATAGGCAGGTTAGGATGGCGTCTTTTTTAAAGAATTTGGACCTCCCAGGGGAGACCCCTGAACCAGAGTCTCTCCTTAATGCCCATTGTCAGTGCAAGAGGTGCAGGAGGCTGTGAGGCAGCTTCAGAATGGAAAGGCACCTGGTCCTGAAGGACTTCCCAGTGAGTTTTATAAGGAATTTATAAGCATACTGTCCGGACCGATGCTTAGTATGTTTAACGAATCACGTAGTCGTGGCCTCCTCCTGCCACCTTTAAGAGAGGCAAACATCTCTCTTATTCTTAAAAAAAGACAGGGCCCAAGTGGACTGTGCTTCCTCTGGTCCAATTTCACTCCTGAATGTCAATTTTAAAATCCTATCTAAGACGCTGGCACTAAGGTTAGAAACTGTGCTGCCCTCTATCATTAAAGAGGATCAGACGGTGTTTATAAAAGGTTGCAGGTCGTAGAATAATGTCAGGAAGTTACTTAATATGATCCAAGTACGTCAACAACGATCGGTACAGGGATTAGTGATCCCTTTAGATGCAGAAAAAGCATTTGACTGGTTGATTGGCCATATCTTTTTTATACTTTAAAGCGGTTTGGCTTGAGTGAGGCCTTTATCAGGTGGGTAGAGGTTTTGTATAGTGACCCTCTTGCTGCTGTACTCACCAATGGTGTGCGCTCAAGCAATTTCAATATTCTTAGGGGCAGTTGACAGGGCTGGCCCTTATCACCATTGCCTTTTACATTGGTGATTGAACCGCTGGCTGAGGCAATACGTAAGGATCCCAATATAACTGCTCCCGAAGTGGAGACAAAGTTGCATAAGATTGCATTGTATGCAGATGACGTTCTTGTCTTTATCAAACCCAACAGTTTATCCTTTACAATACATCTGATACAATACATTAATTCATTTGGCAGTTTTTCAGATTAAAAGATCAACTTTGTGAAATCAGAGGCCATGCCTGTGGGTGGTCTCCCGAAAATGCCTGATCCAGAGGACGAACCTCAATTTCTCTTTAGATGGTCAAAGGAGGGTTTTCTCTATGTAGGAATATTCATTACTCACGTATTTGATCAGCTATTTAAAACCAATTTTGCCCATTTATTCGACAGAATCAAAAAAGACCTTCAAAGATGAGAGGCGCTTCCAATCTCCTGGTTAGGTTGGGTAGCCCTCATTAAAATGAACATTCTCCCCCATCTGCTGTATCCTATGCGAATGCTTCCTTTGTTTTTTAACTAAGCAAACATTTAGAAGACTGAACGGCCGATTCAGTTCCTTTATTTGGTATCGCAAGCGACCCCTTCTTAAATTGATTAAATTGCAGCTACCCCACAGTCTGGGAGGAGTGGATCCCAAATATTAAAAACTATCAGTTAAGCTTGTTACTATCCTATGTGAATGACTGTGCCCAGGGGACTCTCGCTCACTGGCTGGACATCGAAGCATTAGGCAAGATGTCCCCTTACTGGCTTGTTGTTCTTGGACAAAATGAGGACAGTCAAGGAATATTGCCACAGCCCAATAGTAATTAATACTGTCCAGGCGTGAAAGGCAATATGTCAAAATGAGGGTAATATTGCCAAAACATAATCTTTTACACCCATAGTTGGTAAGCCAGGTTTTCAGCCAGGGATGATGGACTTGGGGTTTAAACTATGGGCAGCTACGGGTGTGTCTTGCTTGGGTGACTTATTCGATGGGCATATACTGGTGTCTTTTGACCAGTTGGCTCAGAAATACAAGTTGCCCAGTAGGGACCTATAGATTCCTATAGATCTGACATGGAGAAGAGGGTGTTGAGTACTGAGAACACACTTTCTGTCTGTAATATCTATCACCTATTGGGAGAGGGTCCCTCGGAAGAGTCTGAATGGCTCCGTAAGGAATGGGAGATAGAGCCAGATGTTAAGATCTCTTCTGAAGTATGGGAGAATATCTGGGAAAATGCAAGGATGATCTCAATCTGCAGCAGGACCCACGCCTTGCAATTGAAGATTCTCTACAGGGTCCACTTGGCTCCAGATTGCCTTTCAAAATTTAAAGCAGGAGTATCTCCAATGTGTCCTCAATGCAAGATGAGTTTGGTTATACTCACTCATTGTCTCTGATCCTGCCACAGGCTGAGGGCATACTGGAGTGCTGTGGTAGGTGAAATAGAGAGGGTCTTGAGGACAGAGATGGCGATGAACCCTGTATCTCTTCTGCTTGGCCTTGTTCATCCACTTCCATTAGATGCGCGCAAAAAAAAGGCTTATCAGTATCCTCACTTTTTGTGCGAGAACAAACATTCAGTTTAGGTGGGTGTCTGAAAACCCCCTGCGGCTACTGGGCTGGTGTAATCTACTCATGGAACACACCCCTTTGAACTTCCTTACAAAAATGGTGCACCGTAAAACTGAGAATTTTTATAAGGTGTGGTGACCCTTTCTGGACTACTTGGATACAGATTTGTCTGCCATACCAAAGTACAGCCATAATGATTCTGTTTAATGAGTCTGGTATCCAGGGAGGAGGAACTACAAACACATCAATATGTAGAAATTTATGCACTTGATGGTCGAGGATGATTACTTTGCTTCATTGAGCTGTATTATTATTATTATTATTATTATTATTATTGTCATGATTTTGTTTAGTTAGTTATTAGTTATTGTTTATTTCTTTATGTAATTAGTGGGGGTTTTTGTATTGGCTTGAATTGTTTGTTTTGTATTTGTTGTAATATCCAAAACCTTTTCTTCTCTTTTCAATAAAAATATATTTATAACATTCAAAACACAATGTCAAAAATAATCCTATTAATCTCAACAGCACTCCGTTATTGTACTCACACCAGAAAGAATCCCTTTCTTTATCACAACCGCAGGGCTTAATTTGACCGTCTTTCCAATTCCCAGAATTGAGTATTTGGTAGCCCCTTACCCGAGTCTTCATAAAATGTAGCTTAAATTTCCTCAGCTTCAAAGAACTCCTTCCGGATTTTAACCAAGTATTTCTGGTTTAGAACTTTCAAACTAAACTCCTTATACTGTAGTATTAATAGTTCTAAACTATCACCCTTCTTTAGCAGCAACTGTCTTACCTATCCAGCTTCAGCTAAGACTTAAAGTCATTGAGTCATAGAATCAAACAGCACAAAAACAGACCCTTCAGTTGAACTTGTCCTTGCTGACCAGGTATCCCACACTTAACTAATCCCATTTTCCTGTATTTCGTTCATATCCTTCTAAACATTTCTTATTCATGTACCTGTCCAAATGTCTTTTAAATGTTGTAATTGTGCCTGCCACTACAACTTCCTCTGGCAGCTCATTCCATACATTCATCACCTTCTGAGTGAAAAAGTTGCCTTGTCAGTCGCTTTTAAATCTTTTCCCTCTCACATTAAACCTATACCTTTTGGTTTTGGACTACCCTTTTCTTGGAAAAAATTATGGCTGTTTACCTTATCTATGCCTTGTCATGATTTTATGAATTAATATCAGCCTCCCATGCTCCAGGATAAAAGTACCAGCCTATCCAGCATCTCCTTATAGCTCAAACCGTCTGGTCCTGCCTACAACCTTGTAAATTTTTCTGCACCTTTTCTAGTTTGAGGATATCCTTCCCACAGCAAGATGACCAGAATTGTACGCAGCATTCCAAAAGTAACCTCACCAATGTCTTGTGCAGCTGTAATAAGACATTCCAACTTCTATATTGAATGCTCTGACCAAGGAAGGCAAGCATGCCAAACACCTCCTTCACCACTCTGTCTATATGTGACACCACTTTCAAGAAACTATGAGCGTGTACACCTAGATTCCTCTCTTCAATCACACTTCCCAGTACCCTACCATTAATTGTGTAAGTCCTGCCCTGGTTTACCTAACCAAAATGCAACACCTCACAGTTATCTAAATTAAACTCCATCTGCCACTTCTCAGGCTATTGGTCCATCTGATTAAGATCTCTTTGTACTCTTTGATAACCTTCTTTACTGTCGACTATCCTGTCAACTTTGGTGTCACCTAGAAATTTACTAACCATACCTCATACATTCTTACCCAAATCGTTGATATAAATGACAAACAACAGTGGAACCAGGACTAATCCTTGCAGCACACCTCTGGTCACAGGCCTCTAGTCCAAATAACAATTATCTATCGTCACCCTCTGTCTTCTACCATCAAGCCAATTTTGTTTCCAATTGGCTAGCTTTCCCTGGTCCCATGTGATCTAACCTTACTAACCAGTCTACCATGTGGGACTTTGTTGAAGGTCTTGCTAAAGTCCATGTAGACAATGTCTACTGTTCTACCTTCATTTGCCTTTTTGGTAACCTCTTCAAACAACTCAATAAAATTTTTGAGATTTGTGATTTCCCATGCACAAAGCCATGTCTTAATCAGCCCTTGCATTTCCAAATGCACGTAAATCCTATTTCTCAGAATCCCTTCCAACAACTTACCCACTACTGAAGTCAAATTCACCAGTCCATATTAAGATATGAGTGTTTCCCTCAGGCCAAAATCAAAACTTTGGAACCTGCTTACTGAAGCCTAATGCACAACTGTTTACTCTGTTCATTAGTAAAACTCACCCGGTGAAAACAAAACCTCATTACTGTTCAGGAAATCTCTGTTTTATACTGTTTTAAATTAAATCACCATCACTGCAGAAATACCTACGCGTCAATCACTAAAATCATTCATAGTCAGAGAAATCCCACATACTATTTGTTCAAAATCTAAACTCTATAATAAATAATTTTGAAATATATTCATATAAATAACACATCTCACACACAATACCATATCAGCAACGGATTCTAAGATATGCAATCAGCTTAGGTTGTATGACATTATTACCAATCATGGTACTACCTTGCAATGAACCAGTAGCCAACTCAGACCAAATGCTTGACAAGACAATAATAAACAAAGAAACACAAGAAAAAAAGCCCAATGCAATGAGTGCATGATGCTGCTGAGTGATATCAACAAGCAAGACAATCAAGTTGACAGCCAAGAGTAACTGAGAATAGCATGCACCTCTCCAAATGGGTAAATGATCACAGATCAAATGAGTAGGCAAATCTCCAAAATGTTCCATCGAAATTTGAATTATTAATCTTGTTATCTGTATAATTGTTAAATTGACAATATGCTTCAATAGCTGAAAATGTGTTGCTGGAAAAGTGCAGCAGGTCAGGCAGCATCCAAGGAGCAGGAGAATCGACGTTTCGGGCATGAGCCCTTCTTCAGGCTCATGCCTGAAATGTCGATTCTCCTGCTCCTTAGATGCTGCCTGACCTGCTGTGCTTTTCCAGCAACATATTTTCAGCTCTGATCTCCAGCATCTGCAGTCCTCACTTTCTCCTAATATGCTTCCATACAAAGATGTATATCTGTTTAGGATTTCCTTTCTTCAAAAACAGGGGAATGTTGTGTTATGACTCGCAGCAGATATATGATATATTTTTAAAGAACTAGCTCATGATGGCATCACTATACCATGATATGTGACCTAATGGTACAAAGATCTCAGTCTCCATCCTACTAAGTCCTCTTGCAGGATGACACACTGACAGAAGTGTGCTGCAGTACATCAAATACATCCAAATTGCTTTTGCTTTAGCCTAGACATCCAAGTGCCTGTGATTGTACCATATATGTAGATACCAAGTACTGTACTGCAAGAAAAGTTCATTGTATTTTTAGTACTACATGATTCACATCTCATGTCAGTAATGTAAATGTTATCTCTGTGTAGTTGCCAGTCGTCAACAATTATGTCATGTCAAATCATCTAACCCAGCAGAAAAAGTGGGCTTTCAACTCATTTGGTTTAAATTGTGCCCACACTGTGAATCAGATAAGCAAAAAACAGTACAATAAGCTACTGTACCATTCTATTCGACCAGTGGAAATCCTTCTATGAAAGAGTGCTTGCTGTTCCCAATAAAAAACATCTTCCCATTTTGACCCTGATAAATCTTCAGATTTTATAATAATCTGAGTAAAATTTAAATATTGGTTTAATTATTCTACCTCAGTTCATACTTCTTCTACAATATGATGCTAATTATTTCTGCATCCTCAGTCAGGCATGAAAACAATGCATTGAACTCTCAGTATACCTGTCAAGGAAGATTTTTTTCACACAGTACATCTCATGCTAACCTACACCATTATCAATGTCTATAACTCAACTAGGTTGTGCAATAATTATAGAAAGGAAAATTAACACTGGTTACTTTCCCTTAACATCAACATTTTGCTTAACCTTCAATGCTTCAAATTCCAAACATATAATTTAAAATCACAAATTACGTTTCTATATTTTGCATTTTTCTCACAAAATTTGATAATTGCACATTTCTCAATTTATATTTCTGGCCTCTCTTTTGAAATTTCAAAATGTCAATAACATTCAAACTAACAACATATAGGAACAATGTAGCAGATTTATGAAGGGAAGTACACAAGTATAGGGTCAGAGTTTTACATCAGGGAAAGAAGCTCTTCAGTCCATATATCCTCATCGGTCATCAGGCAACATCGACTCTAGTCCCATTTTCCAGAATTGGCCCCTAGCCTTGTATGCTATGGTGGTTCAAAGTGATCATCTAAGTGTTTAATAAATTTTAAGTTTAAATTTTGCAGAAAATTATATTTCCTCATCTATGTCTAAACCACAGTTTTACATATACATTTGAACGTTGAGAGAATGAGAGTAACATATCAGTGTGAAATCACTTTTACAGACTTTTAAATCATGTTCCTCCAACATACCTGTGGCAAAGCTTGCACAACTGTATCGAGTAAAGCCCTCATTCCAGTAGCCATCTTGAGTAGTTTCAGCACTAGAGATGTAAAAATTAATACGGAACACTTAATATACTAGTTATTATAAGTAGTGAATACACATGAAGAGTAAAAATATATACTTGGTAAGATTATTTGAATAGATGATTTAAGAAACACCATGACTGCACTTACTCCCTCCCTGGAGATGGTGAGGCAAGTTGTAAGAAGGCAAATAATTGGGAAGATTGGCCTTAATGTGCTACCAGCTTGATTACCTGCCATTCCTGGCAGGTGAGAAACGTGACTAGTTCTCTGAATCAGGAACCAGGTCAGCCTGTCTGTTGCATTAATAGGTGGGTAGAATGAGGATGGTTGTCCTCCATTCTCTCAATCCAGGACGAATTGGGAGCAGGGATGGAGAGACAAGGAGGTCGCTACTGAAGGTCACACACCCTGGTCTTGACTGTAACCTCTTTGAGCACTCTCTCCTGAAGGAAAATTGCCTATCCATTTACTCTTGGATCTCTGCTGATTGGCCAGCAGCTTCAAGCAAGGTAGAACTTCTACATCAAGGCACGTGATTTGCCTGGATGCTTGCCAATCAACTCTTAGAGTTTGATCTGGTGAGCTCTAACATAGATGGGGTAGGGAGGTAGTCACTACTGGAGACGCTCACACCGACACTTAGTGTTTAGAGCGCTGAACAGCCAAAGCCAGATGTTTTGTTGTTTCTCTGGTTATAAAGCATTCCCTGAGCAAAACTCAGAATTGAACATCAGTTTGGAAGGACACAGGTCCATTATACAGCCCACCTAACTCTCCTTCTGTTTTTTTAGTTACAATCTGTACAATCTGCCTCTATAGTATCTTTCCACCAGGGACAATACTTCTTCAGGTTGTATTGATAGAAATCAATTCAAATGTTTCAAACAAAAACAGAAATTGCTGGAGAAACTCAGCAGATCTGGCAGCATCTATGGAGACACAAACAGAGTTAACGTTTCAAGTTCAATATGACTTCTTCAAAAAGGAAAGGGCATAGAAAATGGAGAGCTGGGGAACAAATGGTGTGGAGGCCCAAAAGACAAAGGAGTTGCTAATTGGGAGAGAACATGAGAGAAAATCCACATTTACCTCTAACAATGCCATGGACTAAACCACTTGTAATGTTTCATTTGTTCTTGGCATAAATGTCATACAAAACTTTTCCATATTTCATAGAGTCATAGAGGTTTACAACATGGAAACAGGCCCTTCAACTTGTCCATGCCACCCAGTTTTCACAATTAAACTAGTCCTATTGCTCCATATCCTCCCAGACCTATCCTATCCATGTACCTGTCCAAATGTTTCTTAAATGATGAAACTGTACTCACCTCTGGCACTACCTCTCGCAGCCCATTCCAGACACTCATCACCCTCTGTGAAAAAAGTGCCCCTCTGAACCCTTTTGTATCTCTTCCCCCACACCTTAAATCTATGCCCTCTAATTTTAGACACCCCTACCATGTAGACTATCTACCTTAACTACACATCTCATGATTTTATAGACCTGTATAAGGTTACCCCTCAGTCTCCTATGCGCCAGGGAAATAAGCCCCAGCTTATCCAGCCTTACCTTATAACTCAAACCTTCCAGTCCAGGTAGAATCCTGGTAAATCTTTCTCCACTCTTTCAAGTTTCGTAATATCCTTTCTATGTATGGTGACCAGAACTGCACGCAATACTCCAAATGTGGCCTTACTGACATCTTGTACAGCTGCAACAAGACATTCCCACCTCCTATACTCAGTGCTGGGATCAATGAAAGCAAGCATACCAAAAACCTTCTCCACCACCCTGTCTATCTGTGACTCCATTTTCAAGGAGCTATGAACCTATAACACTCCAGGATTTCCCAGAGCCCTATTATTGACTGCGTATGTCCTGCTCTGTTTTGACATACCAAATTACAACACTTTGCATTTATCTAAATTAAACTCTATCTGCCATTGCTTAGCTCACTGCTCTAGTTGATCCAGATCTCATTGTATTCCCAGATAACTTTCAGTGTCCACTACACCAATCTTGGTGTCATCTGCAGACTTTCTAAGCAAACTTCCTAAGTTCTCGTCCAAATCATTTATATAAATGATGAATAATATTGGATCCAGCACCTGATTTTTGTGGCACACACCACTGGTCATAGGCCTCCAGTCTGAAAAACAACCCTCCACACCACCCTCTGTCTTCTATCTTCAAAACAATTTTGTATCCAATTGGTTAGCTTTCTCTGGATCCCGTGAGACTTAATCTTACCCAACAGCCTACAATGCAGTACCTTTTAAAAGTCTTGCAATGTCCATGTAGACAACGTTTACCACATTGCCCTCATTTATTTTCTTGATCACCCCTTCAAAAAACTCAATCAAATTTTGTGAGACATGGTTTCCCATGCACAATGCCATGCTGAGTATCCCAAATGAGTCTTTGCCTCTCCAAATGCCAACATTAGCCACCTTCCAATTTTCGGGCACTTCACCCTTGGCTGTCCATGATACAAGTACTCAGCACCTTGCAATTTACTCACTAGCCTCCCACAAAGTCCTCGAGGCACTTCATCAGGTCCTGGGGATTTATCTACCTTAATGCGTTTTAAGACTTCCAGCACCTTTTCTTCTGTAAAGTGGACTCTCTTCAAGACATCACTATTTATTTCCCTAATTTCACGAGCATGCATGCCTTTCTCGACAGTAAATACTGATGACAAATATTTATTTGGGATCTCACCCATCTCTTGTGGCTCTGCACATAGATGGTCTTGCTGGTCTTTAAGAAGTCCTATTCTCTCCTGATTACTCTTCTGTCATTCAGGGATACTTGTAGAGTCTCAATGCATTCTTCTTTACCTTATCTGTCAAAACTATCTTATGTCCCCTTTTAGTCCTCCTGATTTCTTTCTTTAAGTGTATTACATCACCCTCTATACTCCTCAAGGAATTCACTTCCTCCAGCTGCCTATACATGTCACATGCCTCCTTTATCTTGACCAGGGCCTCAATAACTCTAATCATCCAGAGTTTCTTACTCCAGCCAGCTTAACCCTTTACCCTGACAGGAACATGCTGGCCTTGAACTCTCATGAACTCACTTTTGAAAGCCTCCCACATATCAAATGTCCTTTTGCCTGCAAACAGCCTCCCCCAATCAATTTTTGAAAAATCCTGTCTAAGACCATCAAAATCGACCTTGCCCCAATTTAGAATTTCAAATTGAGGACCAGACCATAGGTATTTTAAAACTAATGGAATTGTGGTCACTGGTCCCAAAGTGCTCCCCCACTAACACTTCTGTCATTTGCCCTGCCTTATTTTCCGACAGGAGGTCAAGTTCTGCCCCTTCTCTAATAGGCCATCTACAGACTACATGACAGATTCTTCTTGATCATACTTAATAAATTTGTCTCCATCCAAGCCCTTAAAACCATGGCAGTCCCAATCGATATTAGGAAAGTTAAAATCCCCTACTATTACAACCCTATTATTCTTGCAGCTATTTGCATTGTCCTTCCATATTTGCTCCTCAATCTCCCACTGACTCCCTCAATCTGGTAGTAGCAATCAGGTAATAATTGTAACAGGAGGTTCCATTCCTCTGCTAGAGCAGGTGCTAATGTCCAGTATCCTGATTTCAATGGGTCTGCAGGGTGGAGTGCATTCTTTTCAGGTATCTGGGTGCCACTTAGTCTAGGTAGGCTTTGTGGGGCTTCAGGACCTGAGGAGACTGGGGATGCCCTCGGGGCTGCAGAATTGGTGATGCTATTGTGAGGTAGGAAGTCTATTATCAGATCATTTAAGGAGTATATTCCTTCAGTCTTGAAGCTGTTTAGGGAACGTCTTGTTTTGCTGTTTAGTTCCTGAGCTGGCTGAGGTCAAGTTGAGGTATTATGGGTATGCTCTGTTTAGCTAAAAACAGACATGGTTTCTGTGAACAAGTAGTAGGCAGGTAGAGTGATTTATTTTTCTCCCACAGTCACAAACAACAAAGGTATATCCCAGTGAGGAAGAAGAATTCTAGGAAGGAGATAAACCAACCATGGTTAAGCAAAGAAGTTAAAACTTGTGTCAAATTGAAAGAAAGAAACAACACAATAACGAAAATATTAGTGGTATTATAGAGGATTGAAATTTTTTTAACACAAACAAAAGGTAACTAAATAAATAATAAAGAAGAAGAAAATAAGTTTTGAGGATATGGGTTTCTCCCACTTTTCCTCTATTATTTTAGTATCCTGTTTTTTTTGTTTGACAGAGATGCAACAGCACTACTTTGTTTCAGTTGACCCTCAATTAAAGCTTGAAAAGCATTTGCTGAGGTCAGTTTGTTATGACAAATGTTGAAACAAAAATGCAATTCAAAGGTCACAAGACAGAAAATAAGAATAATGTGCATGTCATACAGAAAGTTTTAAAAACTTTATTATGTATAGGTTCTATCGCATTACTAGGTTAATTTCATCTGTAAAAACTAGCTGTACCTACAGTGAAATAAAAGTTTACCGGCCAGCTGGTCCACTCATTAGTTTCCTACTTCTTGCTTTGTCACTTAAAGTGAATTGAGTCGAAGGAATGCATTGCGAATTGGCACAGACAGCTACTGCTGACACAATTCAAAACCAAAACTAATTAAGGTATATACAATTGGACCGATATGAATTGTAGCAAATAATCATACCAGGAAGTAATGCAAAGATTGCCATCTAATATTGATGTTTAACTGTGAGTAGAAATGTAAATTAAGATTCTTCATCAGGTTATTTACAATAACTCCCAGGCATCCATTACTCTTTATGCAATGTGCTACTACTGATATAAAGTCCAAACAGAAAACGGGAACAAAGTTTGCCATTGCTTTTCAAAACACAATCTAGCACAATAAAGATAATTTTAGAAGTTATACTAGTAAGGGATAATATTACCTCTTGCAATTCGTAGCACCCTCATGATGCGAATGATTGTGGGGTTAATGGGCAGGGAGGCATTAATTTCAATTTCTTCCAAGGTTATTCCCATTATTGAAAGCAGAACAATAGCAAGATCCAATTGGTTCCATCTGAAAAAAAGAAATTGCTTTTGCATTTGTGTATTCCACGCACACTGTAATTAGTGAGATAGTGATGGTATGGGAAGTTTTATGACATACCACCTGCAATTTAACCAGTGTTGGCCCAGATCTTCTGGGTCTCTGGATCATCAGAAACTAGACACAAGAGCCAAGAAGCACATCAGGACCTGATGGTAGTCCAAATATGCTAAATCTATGGGAATTGGTGGGATATTTAAACTTCCGATGGTCAGTTCTTCTGCTTCCCCGAATAGATCAGATTTACCTATCTGGATAACTTTGGGCACTATTTTGGGGCGGCATGGTGGCACAGTGGTTAGCACTGCTGCCTCACAGCGCCAGAGACCTGGGTTCAATTCCCGCCTCAGGCGACTGACTGTGTGGAGTTTGCACGTTCTCCCCGTGTCTGCGTGGGTTTCCTCTGGGTGCTCCGGTTTCCTCCCACAGTCCAAAGATGTGCAGGTTAGGTGAATTGGCCATGCTAAATTGCCCCTTGTGTTAGGTAAGGGGTAAATGTAGGGGTATGGGTGGGTTGCGCTTTGGCAGGGCGGTGTGGACTTGTTGGGCCGAAGGGCCTGTTTCCACACTGTAAGTAATCTAATCTAATCTAATCTAATCTAATCTATATACCTAACTCTCTGGATGAGCCCTTAATCTGTAACTCGGCTCCTGAGCTCCTTACTCATCTACCAGACTTCATTAGTTCCTGACTATCATTGAACTGCGCCAATACTCCAACTCCCATGACCCAATACGATAGTCCCTGCCCAACTGCATTGAACTGCAATGAAGCATAGAAAGCAAGAGAACAGCCAAAACTGATAGTGATTGCTACTTCATGGAAAATCTGAGTTTCAACTTAATTTATGCCATGTATTTTAAAACAAGGACAAATCCTTGTCACTAGATTTTCTGTGAATACAGTACTCCTTTAAATCTTTCATTGAGATATATGTAAACTTCACCAAAATGCTCATCAGATAACATCTGTTTGCTAACTTTATTTTCTAGGATTGAAAAATAACATCACGTCTGTTCAACCAGATGTAACTCATCAGGGTCTTTTACTTCCACAATGACTGTTTGCAATTAACAAGAGGGAGTATTAACATTCAAAGCACAAGCATGACTTTGTTCCATGCTGCGAGCTTTTGAATCATTTCAATCTTTGATTTGTAAAATTTAAAGGGACTTGCAGAGAGCTGGACCAACAATCATTCGGTCAAAATATTCACACTTCCTATGTTTTGGGCTTGGACTGGAGAATTGGATGTTAATGAAAAACATTTTAGGTTTCATTCTAACAATTGTGAGTGGTAATTTACAGAGCAGTCTGCAGAGACTAAATGCCTACTGACAGTATAATACATTGAAGCAATTTTTATGACAAATTAACACATAAAAATTAGGTTCATGCTGAGTGACAAAGTAACACCACGCCTTTCCATGTATCCTTAGCCAACATTAGAAATGTTACATTAATGGAGAGTTTCTCATGAAATCCAAGTTAGTAAGAAAACCTAAAAGATTAACTTAGCAAATTCAAGCAAAAGAAATAGCTCAATAACATGCTGCTGCATTTATGTATTTGTGATTATACCAAGAGCATAATATCAAATTCTAAACTACTTTGGTTAATGGAAGAAAAAGGAAGTAGTATATTTTAATGATGATCACATTTATTTTGTACATTTAGTTTTGGAATGTATCGCTCGTAACATCAACATTTATTGTCCGTCCTTAGTTATACTTGTGCAAGTAGTGATGAGCCTCCTACACTGAGTGGTATGTGAATCTGCCAAAGGTGCATCTGCAATGTTCAATTTTTTAAAGTGTACAATTGGACATGGCTTATGTAGGCCAAACCTCAAGTACATCAGGTACGTGGACGTTGCTGTTTGGCTCAGCATTTAGTGTCCATCCCTAACTGCTCAAAGAGCAGTTATTTATTCATTCACAGCATGCGGGCATCACGTGTTAGGTCAGCATCTATTGCCTGTCCCCAATTGCCTAGAGGATCAGTTAAGAATCAACCACATTGCTGTGGGTCTGGAATCACATGTAGTCCAGACCAGGTAAGGATGGAAGTTTCCTTCCCTAAAGGACATGAGTGAACCAGATGGGTTTGCATTCAACTTCACTGCTGTGGGTCTGGAGCCACATGAATGCCTGATCAGGTAAGGACAGCAGTTTCCTTCCTTCGAAGATATTGGTGAACAAGACGGGTTTCTCCCTGATAATGAACAACTAGTTCATTCTATTTTAATTCACTTCATTTTATTTCCAGATTTTTATTGAATTCAAATTCTACCATCTGCCATGGCAGGACTCAAATCCCAGAAAATATCCTGTGTCTCTGGATTGATAGCCTAGCAACAAAACCACTTGACCGTTACCTTGCCTTGAACTGATCCCTGTACCAATGAAGTATATATTTTGCTTACAAGGAAGTATGTAGACCCATGGAATGTGATGGTTGTCTTTAGCTCATGGTTCCAAATAACCTTCTGGCCTTTTAAAAAATGTAATCTTCTCAGAACTGAAACCAAAACTCACCTGCCCCTATTTTAACATTCATATCCAAAAGGGTAATAATACATTATTTGGAAATTTAGAACATAGAAAAGTACAGCTCAGAACAGGTCCTTTAGCCCATGATGTTGTGTCGAGGATTAATCCTAATGTAATGTAAAACAAAATAACTTAACCTATGCACCCCTCAATTCACTGCTAACCATGTGCATATCCAGCAGTCACTTAAATGTCCCTAATGACTCTGGTTCCACCACCACCGCTGGCAACGCATACCATGCTTTCACAACTCTCTGCGTAAAGAACCTTCCTCTGACATCCCCTCTATACTTTTCTCCTAATATCTTAAAACTATGACCCCTTGTGCCAGTCAATCCTGCCCTGGGGAAAAGTCTCTGGCTATTGACTCTATCCATTCCTCTCATTATCTTGTATACCTCTATCAGTTCACTTCTCTTCCTCCTTCTCTCCAGAGAGAATAGCCTGAGCTTAGTCAACCTCTCTTCATAAGGCAAGCCCTTCAGTCCAGGCAGCATCCTGGTAAACCTTCTTTGCACTCTCTCCGAAGTCTCAGTATCTTTCCTAAAGTAGGGTGACCAGAACTGGACACAATATTCCAAGTGTGGTCTCACCACTTACTTGTAGAGCTGTAGCAAAATCTCGGAGCTCTTAAACTCGATCCCCTGTTAATGAAAGCCAAAACACCATATGCTTTCTTAACAACCTTATCCACTTGGGTGGCAACTTTGAGGGATCCATGTACTTGAACACCAAGATCCCTCTGTTCCTCCACACTGCCAAGAATCCTGTCTTTAATCCTATATTCAGCATTTGAGTTCGACCTTCCAAAATGCATTGCTCCGCATTTATCCAGGGTGAACTCCATTTGCCATTTCTCAGCCCAGTCCTGCATCCTGTCTATGTCGCGCAGCAGCCTGCAATAGTCCCCAATGCTATCAATGGCATCTCCAACCTTTGTGTCATCTGCAAATTTGCTCAACCTCCTCATCCAAGTCATTTATAAAAACTACAAAGAGCAGAGGCCCAAGAACAGAGCCCTGTGGGACTCCACTCAACACTGACCTTATTACAAATTTCATCACAAACTTTGTAAATTACATTAGACTAAATGAGATTGGAGTTAATATAGTATTATGGATTGAGAACTGGTTAACAGACAGAAAGCAGAGAGTAGGATTAAATGGATCATTCTCAGGATGGCAGGCTGTTATTAATACATTACCACAAGGATCATTTCTAGGTCCATAGCTGTTCACAATCTACATGAACAATTTGGATGTGAGGTCAAATTATAATATTTCTAAATTTGTTAATGTCACAAAACTGGCTGGGAACATAAATTGTGAAAGGAGCTAAGGAGGTTTTGAGGTAAATTGTATAGGCAAAGAGAATGGGCTAGAACGTGGTGGATGGAATACAATGTGACTAAGTCTAGAGTTATTTAGTTTGGCATATAAAAAACAAAGCCAGAATACACATTGTGATATTTTAATTTGGAATATTAGCATTTCAAGTCACTAACTAGTAGGCCGCATCTTGTCTCCACATTAATGAGTTCCTAATTTTATGCAGGTCATAGAGTGATGAGTAATATGAGAAAGTAAACTCCAGGATTTTGCCATGACACTGAAGGATCAGCAATATAGCTCCAAGTCCAAGTTAGGATGGTTTGTAACTTCTGAGTCTTTAGAATTCCTTTCCTTTCCTTAACAGGATGTGGATGCAGAGTCTTTAAATCTTGTTAAGGCGCAGGTAGATAAACTCTTGATTACCATAGGGTGAAAGCTTTATCGGAGGTATACAGGAATGTAGAGTTGAGATTAAAATCAAATCAGCCATGATCCAATTAAATGGTGGAGCAAACTCAAAGGGCTGAGTGGCCTCCTTTTGTTTCTTGTTCGTATGTTCAAAGTATGTCATTTGAAGGGTACTTTAGTTAAGAAAGCTAATTACCTAACTTTCTGTGACATATTTAATGGGAAATTACCATAAAGTCCAGCAAACATTTAGAAGTAATGGGAAGGCAAAATGTCTGATACAGTTTTTACAAAACAGCATGTGAATGCCACAAATCAGCCTTCAAGTTCTAAATAGATATCATTCATGCCATATAGCTTAATCATCAGATTTACTAGTCAATGTACAGGCTAATAGTATTGTTGATATGGCATTAATTTTTCAAATAAAAATGGCTCACCCTCATTGTTTCTTTTAAAAATGTCATTATATCATCATGACATCATATATTTTGGTTTGGCACACAGTTTGTTTTTGCAATGTTCCCCTCATGATTAACAATAGAAATGCTTCTTTTCTATATAGTCAAAGATTGATTTTGATTTTGTCAGCCCAGAGAAGCTTCGATAGGCATCTCTATTCTGTGTTAATGAGCAATCCTTGATGTAACTTTCCGAAAATGGCAATTTGGATGCAATCTAACCACTTAAAGTACCTTTTAACAGCATTATCACACTGGGTTTCTTATGATAGGTTCCCTGGATGCCATTAACTTCTGTTGCAACTTTGCATATAAAAGTTCCCAACTTCCCTACTTTGACATAAGTTTGACAGAGCAATGAACTAGCGATTAGCTATTTTTGATGTATGTATAATTAGCTGATCATATTTATACATCCTGTATGTGTGATGTGTACATCAGTATGTAATATCAGCAGTATAATATCAATATAATGTCAATACACAAGAATTCCTCCAAGCAAGCTCCAAATGTCCCTTAAAATAAATTCCTAATTAATCAGTGAACTCCAATTTTCCACTCCAACATAGTCTTAATTGCTTTCTTTACCCAAATTCCATTTCTCCCATCTCCAAATGTTCCTGTGCAGCATCCAACCAATGGCTTTTTAAAAAAAATCTGTGAATACCATGTCCATTGCATTTCCTTCCTTTCACCAAATGTTACTTTCTCAATGAACTGTATGGGTTCTATGAAACATAATCAGATCTTTTGAGATCTGTGCTAGTTACTTTTAATATATTCTCTCTAATAACTCATGTCGAATTAATGTACCTGAAGTTATATTGGGACACATGTTGATCAAACTAGCCTGTAATAACTGTCTCATTCATCTAAATTCCTGTATCACATTGATCCTCTGACTAAAAGCACACACAATAGAGTCCGAAAACAGATGTTCAAGATTCTTTGCCATTTCCTTTCACAGAATCTCAGGATGTTTTACTGAGGTCCTGTTGGTTTTTGTTTCCCCTTTGGCCTAACTCAAAATTTATCTTTGATACATCATAATATTGTTCAGCTTGCTGTCAACCAATTCAGAATTCCTCTCCAATGTCACTCTCTAAAAAACATGCAAAGTGCTCATTTAACATCTGTCAATATTCTACAAATTGAGAATTTTTTTTCTCTCATTTTTAACAGTGTTTGTTACTTTTTATACACTTTTAATATTCTTTCCTTATATTCCCTCCTGGCTTTGCTTACAATTTCTGTCTCTTCTAAATTTACTACATATTGTAATCATTTTCCATTCTTTCCCAGTTGGCAGTCAGGTTTGTGTTCTGTTTTGATGTAGACATTAAGTAATATAATTTAGAAAGTAATTAATTAATTGGAAATCAAGCATTTGAGAAAATGAGCAGAAAAACAAGAAGACTTTAGATAGTTCCAGTTAAACTGTTAGCACCAGCCCAAGTGTGATGTACTGAATAGAGTGCTTTGGGCTGCCATTTCTATAGGGAAGTAAGTAAAAAAGTGTCTTACCTGTCTTTAAAGAATCTCCTGAAGCCAAATGCAATGAGTTTAAGAATAGATTCGAAGACAAAGACGATGGTGAACACGTAGTTACAATACTTTAGAGCTTCTTCAAGCGACTGGTGGAAAGCAAGTCAATAATAAAGTATTACAAGAATACAAAAGTCAGTATTTTGCTTAATGGGTGATGAAATGTTATTAATACCAAAAGAACAAATACTAACAGCTATTGGACATGTCCCAAAATTGACAATGATTCACTAGTTCCAAATGTATAAACATGTTCTTTCACATATGGAAATAAAAACAGTTGTTGCAGTAGAACACAACAATCTTATATTTGAGCAATGGTTACATTGTTGTGTTAACAATGATTTATCCTATACAAGAAGTTGGCCTTTCAATTAAGCAATGTAAGTTCTAGAAATAACTGGAGAAACTCAAAGTTCGAATCTAGCCATCTAAATGGTATGCAAGATACTCTTTGCCTGCTATTTGAGGAGAATTGGAATGACCTCAATCCAATTTCTGGTTCAGCATTACTTGCCATTTTACTCAATCAAAAATACAGCAATGAGCTAGATTCTGTAGAAGACCACTGCAGTTGCAACTTTAGAAGTGGTGGAACATGAATCATGGTTATTCTATAGGCAACCAAAAAGAAAAAGCATCCAGGAACCATGTCCAATTATAGATCCCTAAATAGATGGCCTATGGCCATAGGTGTAGCTCTTTAGCATCTAGGGTTCATGGATGAGATCTAAAGCAGCATTAAATGACCCTCATCTTCACTGGGAGTGCTGTGTGCCACCAGGAAGGCCCTTGCCACATCATCAATTTTTCCACAAGTGGAAACATAATTGAAATTAACTAGCTACCCGTCTCTGCCAGGGAAGATTGCTTGGAGATGTGATCATGTTAAGTTATTTAATTTTCTATTGCTCCTGCCGGCAGATTTATTTCCCAGGAACCAGGAACATTCAAGTCCATTGTCCCTGGAGAGGTCAATGAAAACTGTCACATTTGTTAAAATGACAAATGCAGCTGCACTCTAAAAGCAGGAAGCAACTCAAATTAATTGAGCAATGCAGCAAGAGTATTTTCTCCACCTAATGTTTCTGGACCAGCACTAATTGTGCTGTACATGAGCTTGGTAAATTTAATTGTTGCATTGCATCCCTAAAATATAAAATATTGAATGAGTTGATATTTGTGTTTGCCAATCTTTATGAGAATAAAACTCAAATAAACATTTACTTTAAACTGTGCTTTTTAAAAGCTCATGAACAACAGGGCTATGCGTTATCACCAAATTATCTTTTTTATAATTATTAAGAAAACCAGAAGTTTATGTTCATTGGTTTATGGCCCATACAGACCATCTCATAGCAAGGTTATACATCTGCATTCCTCCACACACTTACAGGTGGCTGGTGGTAGTGCTCCATGGACATTGTGATAACATTTATACCAATAATGAATGTGATGAATAGATCCAGATAGTGGTTGGTGCACAACTTATGGATGTAAAGTCGAGCAGGGGAGTAGTCAGCATAATAGGGTCTGCGTTGGGCTTCTGACAGAGAGAAAAATGGGAGAAAACAAAACTTGATTACTTTCAATTTTCACAGGGAAAGTAGTAAACAACAATGTTCACAAATGTGCAGGGAACATTTATATATTTAATCTACTAAAATCATTTAACTTCTTGGCTATTTCTGGCATGAGTTAGCATCATCTAATGCCCATTTACAGGTTTAATCTGAATTAAAGTGTAGATTACATTAGACACACACTGGATGTTTTCATTATTTTGTAGACCAAGAAACTCAAAATTAAATTCCAGAATCTGTAGATATTTACTCATAGACCATGACCCCTCCACGTCATCAATGTGAAACCTGGAGGGGAGGAATGGTCAGTGAGAGTGAAAACAGAGATGAGAGGCTAAAGTTATATCATTTTCATGCACTTAAACCACCAGTTGAATGGCCTTAGGGTTGCATGCAAATAAGTATGTCTAGTCTAGCGCATCTTACAGCTATACAGCAATGTATGCGTGTAAGGTACACAAGAGGAGAATGAACTGTTTGTTTTAGAAGAATGGAAATTAATAGGTCAGTTGTTAAAAATTCACCCATGCAATGTTTTGGTCTTCCGTTAAAGACATTTTCGAAATTATGTAATAATTATATTAGAATTGAACAACAACTTTGCTCTTAACACTAACTTTCACATAGCAAGAGAAGCTTAGTCATGCTAATAACCCTGTTTCTGCTATGAAGACAAATAAAATTAATATAAATATTATCAAATGCATTAAAGCCAAAGCAACAATTACATGAGTGGATCTTATTCATGATGTAGGTCTAATTTGTTATATTGCAACTATTGAAATGAAATATATACCATGCAGTTAATACATGCTCATTTTGCATTAACACATGCAATTTACCATGCACTGCTAGATTGCACAGTGCGAGGTTAGGGAGGAATTGCTATGGGAAGTTAAAACTAGGAGAACAGAGAATAAAGTAAGTTAATTATATAACAGGAGATTTATTCAGAGTCTTTCAAAACAAATGGTGTACGTGGACACTTCCCTTTCTAGCTCTTTAGGTGAAGTAAATTTGCACTTTCCTAGTATTAAGGGTATCAATATAAATGCAAGTTGTAAGTAACTATTATTATTTACAATAAAAGGTTTGTACTTAAACTGCTAATATAAAATATGGAAAAGACACTCAGAATCTAATTCGTTCAGAGTTCATCTGAAAAGCATTTTATTCTTGACTCAATGGAGAAGCACAAATTAAACTTGGATTTGTCATTGCTCTTATTGTTTAAGTTCCCCTCAGCTTGTACAAAACAAAAATTATGCCCTAATTCTGCCATTGTTTTAGCCAGTAATAACAATTTTTATTTGCACAATGGTTACTCTTATTCAAATTTATTTATTGATATCACTAGTCATTTTGCACATTATTGCACATTTCTGTATTTTAATAGCAGTACTAAAATTTAACTAACTCTACAGTTTGTAGCAGTAACACAAAAGTTGTTGATCTCTCCTTGCAGGGTACAAACTAGTAGAGTACACTCTTTTCCAGTAATTATATTCCTAGTGAGAATGACAGGAATAATTCATAAAAGAATCAGGATTCAACATGCAGGCCCAAACTTCCACCACAGGGATTATGAAATATTAGCACAATGCCAGTTTTGGTAAGATTTTCGAGTTACAATTTTAAAGAAGAAGCAGTGGGTAACCGCCTTCAGTGAATGAGTGACCTTCATGTTTGACATTTCCAGTTTCTTCCAGGGGCAAGGAAGTGGACTGAACATCCTGAACTGTGGAGTCCAATTCTTCTTTAATGAAAAGTTTATGATTCTGCAATGCCTGAGCTAAAATATGTCATGAATAGTTTTATAAGAAATTATGTTTCATAGTGTGTGATTGCAGAAGTCGACACGCTGATCATACTACCCTCTGGGGAAAGAAGTGGGGAGAAGCAATTTTGTTTGTTATTTGTGATCAAAATAACTAAATGCAGAAATATAGCATAAAAAGCAAAATTTTCAATAATTCAATGAAACTGCCTAGGAAAGATGCAAGAGGACACATTCCTTCTAACCACAACATCTATATGGTAGAATTTTATAAACAGATTGTGACAAAAGGACAGCACTAAAACGTACAGCACACACTACACATCTTTCTGAGTCTGCCACATTCAGCCAAAACTTTGGGACTTCTCCAGGTACTGCTTTTGGCAAACGTGAACTGGAAGAAATAATATCTTTTCTTTACAATCAAGTATGTTTTCCTATTTTTCTCTATCATCTAAAAATATCTTTAGATATTAAAGACATCAAGGGGTATGGAGAGAACACGTGAATATAGAATTGAGATAGAGGATCAGCCATGATAATGATGGCACAGCAGCCTCAACAAGCTGATTTGCCTACACCTGCTCAAAGTTTCAATGTTCTCTGTCAATGTCTAATTAAGTATTTGTTGTACATTAACATGAATTTTCTACAAATAGCAATCAGGCAACGTACACTTGTGAAAAAGTTTTGTGAAGTCCATTAAATAGCTAGTTACATTATGTTTGAATATTGTCAGAAGATATAATTATTAACATCTTATTGGAAAATAAAACAGATGCTTTATACTTGACTGGCACTTAAGCTTGTATCACTTTGTCCCATGCCCCTCTGCTGCTCCCAGGACCAAAAAACACTGTAGGTGATTTTATCTGAAAGAACTAGGATTTGGTGTCTGGTTTAAAACAAAATTGAAATAAATTAAACCTTAAAAATTGCAATGCAACCAGTCTTTTCAGGTCATCATGCAATGTGAATTCAGCATGCACTAGCATGCTACAGGAATCACATTTCCTTCCCAGTTTGGAAACAGGCAGGGCTCAGAAAGATTAAACGTACTACCGACCAGCCAGGCACAGTTCCTTACTCCTGCGCTTTTTTTCCAGCCTTCGCAGACGTTTCTCCTCCCGCCGGCGTGCCTCCTCAGCCTCCTGGTGCTGCCGGCACTTGTGGAAGTTCTCCACCACCACCCCAACGAACATGTTTAGCACAAAGAAACTCACAATCAAGAGAAAGGAGATGAAGTACAGGAGCATCCAGGGATTGTGATTTCTTTGCGGCTGTCGATTGGATAGGAATGTGCAGGACAAGGAAAGGAAGGAGTGGAAGTAGAACAAACAAATAGAACAAACCAATTAACGTTCACAACCATTTGGCATAAAGATAAAGGGAACATTTTTGATTTCAATCGTTTCTATTTACTGGAACAGAACTGTTTCACAAAAGATTAATGTAAATGAAGATTACACAGAATTTACAGCATAGTAACAGGTTATTTGGCCCAACCTGTTTGTGCTAGTGCTTATACCATATAAGCCTACTCCTGTCCTATTTCACTTACCCATTGCTGTTTACCTTTCTCATTCACTGACATGAAACGTTAACTCTGTTTCTTCCCTTATAGATACTAGCTGATCTGATGAGCATTTCCAATATTTTCTGTTTGTATTACTTCATGCACTTATCTATCTTCTACTTAGATGGATCAATGTTAAGTCTCTTTAACTTTGTGGTATCAAATTTAACATTCTCACAACTCTGTAAAAAAAGTTTCTGCAAGATTCTTTATTGGATTTATCAATAACTATCTTATATCTGTGAACCCAGTTTGGACTCCCGCAAGTGGAAATATTGCTAATAATCCTGAAACAGAATAACTTGTATTATTTCAAAAGCATCATTAGTTCTGGTGTATATGGTAAATATATTTTAACTCATTATGAATGAAATGTAAATAAGCAGCACATTGAGTTCAAATTGTCACAAGCGGATGACATAGAGTGTTTTTGTTTTACCTGCTTATCAATTCCTATTGCATCGAGACCATCATACATTATATTTACCCAACCATCTTTGGAGGATAAAACAAAGAGTGACATCAATGCCTAAAAAGCAAAAAAGAAACAGTTATCAGTCTTTCTAAAGTATTTGGTTTTCTTTCAAAATGAATACAAAGATTAAAAATTAAAATATGTACAAAACTGTCCAAAAACCCAAATGATATTATTTATTGAACGCCTCAGAATTATTACCAAATGACAATGAAGGATATACTGTGATCCTCATTTTCTGCATGTCCACATTAAATAATTTTGCAGAGAAATTAATCAAGTTATTACACCAATTTCAAATTCCACAAAACTATTACCAGTAATTTATTGGAAAATGAAATAAATGGAGAAGCAACCTTATAATTTCTATGCTTTTCTCTGAATGCATTTGAAAAGAAGGTATATTTGTATCATGCCAACTGCAACTATTATTCCATTAAATGCAGAACTTAAACATACCTGTCCCAGATTATCAAAATTGTATTTACGGCGCACCCATTTGTAATTAGCTTGGACACATTCTGACTTATTTGTAATATTCCTGGTATCATGTCCATCACAGTGGTAGAACTTGCCTTTAAACAACTGAAAAACATGAACATATAGATTTATGAAGAAGAATTTTAGACCCATTCAATCCGCATAATGATTAAAAAGCAGTCATGGTCCTCTTCAACTCCTTGGTCCAAAATGTTCCCCACCAATTTTCCAGGAACTTATTGAAATCTAATTATTGAAATTTCCTTTCAGAGGGGTTGTTCCTGGAGTGATGACTAACATCAATAATTCAGATTAAATGTGATCTGTGATTCAGATTAAACCCATCACACATTTTCTAAGACTTTTTTAGTTTCTGGCCTGCAGACTCAGAGAAGGGCACGGATGAATCTCTAAGCCATAAAGTTTTCAAACTGATTTTTTATAAAGGCTTTCAGCTAGAAAGTAGAAAAATTCACGTAATCCTGGAAGGGTTAACAGGTAGGAACAGAAGAGATTCCCCTCTCTAATGTTTGGCCCAGTTTATTGTGATTTGAAATATGTACACCTTCAAAGGGAGTGTTTCTTAAACTACTACTGTACATCTCAGTGTAGTTTGATAGATGATGTGACATGGACAAGACACAGCAGCAGTTCTAGTATGGGGTCTTATGTGCAAATAAAGAACCCACAATATTCATGTATTTATCCTTGTTGCACAATTGGTACTAATAAACAGAAGAATGCAAGAGAGATTACAACACATAATTGAGAGAGAATAGAACAATAGGAAAGAAACTATGGTAACTATAAAAGCATTGCACTCATGATTCTGCTTTTCTTGAGACACTTCAAATCTTTTATAAGGAATCATAAGTAAATATTTCCTCTGGCTAAATGTAGTATGATAATAATTTTTGCTTATAATTTCCTGTGACACAGCTTAACTGCTCTCTCAAGAGGCAGTATTGGTTAATACCTGTGATGATTAACTCCTAAAGATACACAGTGCAGTTGAAATAATCAGTTCTCAAACAATATAGTCTTCAGGTAGCATTGCAGAATTGTTATGAATTGGATTTTGCAAAAGAGCAATGCATTACTTTTTATCATAGTGATATTAGATGGAAGTGTAGTGATGTGCTAATTCTTTGTGGTTTAGACAGTTTTAATGCATGTTTGGAACGAAGTTGAGAGAGATCTTGATGTGCATACTTCTATGAAGGCAATACTCTTTTAGGGCATCACAATCTAGTTTACTTTTCTGATTGTCAAATTCAGCTTTAGTTATTTGAATATATAAAGTCATATTTCTGGGGAATAATACTTTGACCTTTCATTAATAATCTCATATTTACCTGGACCCCCAGGATTCCGAAGATGATGAAGAAAGCACAGCAGATGAGTACGATATTTCCGATGGGTCTCAGGGAAGTTATTAACGTTTCTACTACCAGTTTTAGGCCTGGAGCTCGGCTGATGACTCTAGCAAAAGGGACAAATTGCTGTCAGGAATTATAATCAATAGTTAACAGAGTTTCTAAGAATAAGTGAGAGAAAATGTGCTTGGATAGCTTTTCCCATGTGATCATACAGAAAGTGACTACAGCAAAAGTATTAAGTATGACTTGTGGGGCGAATGTAACTCGACCCATCCAAATTTGAGTCATATCATGCTTAAGATTTTTTTAACAAGTCTCTTTGGATTTCTTGCAATGGAAAATCTGTCAGCAATTCACCCAAACACCTGAATTGTAATTTTCTCGCTTAAAATATTTCAAAGCATGCAGCAACTGTGCATGTTTGAAAGTAAGTTTGAATATAAAATATTTACCCCATGAATCAGTAGCTTCCATTTCAGCAGCTGGTGACAACAGAGCACGAGCCGGGGCAGCCAGGAAGGTATGTTTATTATAAATTACTTACCTCATTAATCAATGGAGCGAAGGCTGAAACAGTAGCGGAAATGGACAAGGGGACTGCTGGGTAAGTGAACTAATATATTCAGGTGGTGGCTAAACGCGAAACACTACATGTGTACAGTTTCCCACCAATCCTCCTCGTCTAACCAAAAAAAAACTCTTTGTGGAGGGTTAGTAACGTAAGGCTTTCTTTTTACTCTCTTTTGGCAATTTAAAGCAGAAGCGATGGAAGCTATGGCAGTTGCATGCTCCTCTTGCAGGATGTTGGAGGTAAGGGTCACCACTAGTGTCTTGCTGACTTCACCTGCGAGAAGTGTACCCAACTCCAGCTCCTCACAGACCATGTTAGGAAACTGGAGCTAGAGCCGGATAACCTTTGGATTATTCAGGAGGCTGAGGGGGTGACAGAGAGGAGTTATAGGGAGGTAGTCACACCTACGTTACAGGATAATGGTAGCTGGGTGACTGTCAGGAGAGGGAAAGGGAATAGACAGACAGTGCAGGGATCCCCTGTGGCCGTTCACCTTAATAATAAGTATACCGCTTTAGATACAGTTGGGGAATGACCTGCCAGGGGAAACCCACAGTGGCCAGGTCTCTAGCACTGAGCCTGGCTCTGTAGCTCAGAAGGGAAGTGAGGAGAATAGGAGCGATAGTGATAGAGGTTCAATGGTTAGAGGAACAGACAGGAGATTCTGTGGTCACGAATGAGACTCCCAGATGGCATGTTGCCTCTCCGGTGCCAGGGTCAGGCATATCTCGGATCGAGTACACAGGATTCTTAAGGGGGAGAGTGAGCAATCAGAAGTCGTGGTACACATCGGTACCAATGACACAGGTAGGAAAAGGGATAGATCTGAAAAATGAATATAGGGAGTTAGGTTGGAAGCTAAAAGGCAGGATGAGCAGAGTAGTAATCTCAGGATTGCTACCAGTGCCATGGGCTAGGGAGGCTAGGAACAGAGAGCAAATGCAGCTGAACATGTGGTTGCAGGGCTGGTGTAGGAAGGAGGGCTTCAGGTAGTGGATCACTGGGATATCTTCTGGGGAAAGTGGGACCTGTACAAGATGAATGGGTTGCACCTGAACTGGAGGGGCACCAAAATCCTGGGCGGGAAGTTGCCTAGAGCTCTTTGGGAGGGTTTAAACTAGTTGGCCGAGGGATGGGAAACAGAGTTATGGATCAGAGGATGGGTAGCTGGTGAACAGGCAGATACAGTGTGCAAAGAGTCTGTGAGGAAGGATAGACAGTTGATAGGGAAAAATTACAGTCAGTGTGAGGGTTGAAGTGTGTCTATTTTAACACAGGAAGTGTCAGGAATAAGAATGGTGAGCTTACAGCATAGATCAGTATTTGGAGCTACTATGTTGTGGCCATTATGGACACTTGGATATCACAGGGAATGGTTGCTTGATGTTCCAGGGTTTAGATGTTTCAAAAGGAATAGGGAGAGAAGGAAAAATGGTGGGGGAGTGGCATTGCTAATCAGGGATAGTATCACAGCTGCAGAAAGGGAGGTCGTCGAGGAGGGTTTGCCTACTGAGTCAGTATTGGTGGAAGTCAGAAACAGGAAAGGAGCAGTCACTTTATTAGAGTTTTCTACAGACTCCCCCATTAGCAACAGAGACATGGAGAGCAATTGAAAGGAAGATTTTGGAAAGGTGCAGAAGTAACAGGGTTATTATCATGGGTGACTTCAACTTGCTTAATATTAATTGGAATCTCCTCAGTGTAAATAGTTTGAATGGAGCAAATTTTGTCAGGTGCGTCTAGGAAGAATTTCTGACTCAATATCGGTGATAGTGATCACAACTCCCTGAACTTTACTACAGTCATGGACAGGGATCGGAACAGATGGTGTGGGAAAGTATTAATTGGGGGAGGGGAATTACACTGTTGTCAGGCAGGAACCATAGAACATAAATTGGGAACAGATGTTCTCAGGGAAATGCACTACTAAAATGTGGAGGTTGTTTAGGGAGCATTTGCTGCAAGTGCTGGATAGGTTTGTCCCACTGAGTCAAGGAAGAGATGGTGGGATGATGGAATCTTGACTGACAAAAAAATCTGGAACATCTAGTCAAGAGGAAGAAGGAATCTTATTTAAGGTTGAGAAGTAAGGATCATACAGGCTCTAGAGGGTTACAAGGTAGCCAGGAAGGAATGGAAGAATGGACTTAGGAGAGCTAGAAGCTGGCATGAAAAAGCCTTGGTGGGTCAGATTAAGGAAAACACCAAGGTATTCTACAGTTATGTGAGGAACAAGAAGATGGCCAGAGTGAGAGTAGGGCCAATCAGGGATAGTGGAGGGAACTTGTGCCTGGAGCTAGGGGAGGTCCTAACGGAATACCTTACTTCAGTATTCACTACTTACAGGGTCCTTATGTTTGTGAGGACAGCATGAAACAGACTGATATGCTTGAACAGGTTGATGTTAAGAAGGAGGATGTGCTGGAAATTTTGAAAAACATGAGGATAGATAAATCTCCTGGGCCAGATGGGATATACCCAATGTTTCAACAGGAAGCGAGGGAAGAGATTGATGCGCCTTTGGCAATGATCTTTGCATCCTCACTGTCCACTGGAGTAGTACCAGATGATTGGAGGTCGGCAAATGTTATCCCCTTGTTCAAGAAAGGGAAAAGGGATAATCCTACAAATTACAGACCAGTCAGTCTTATGTCGGTAGTGGGTAAATTATTGGAGAGGATTCTGAGAGACAGGATTTATGATTACTTGGAAAACCACAGTTTGATTAGAGATAGTCAGCATGGCTTTGTGAGGGGCAGGTCATGCCTCACAAACCTTACTGAATTCTTTGAGGATGTGACAAAATTCATTGATGAAGGTAGAGCAGTGGAGGTGATATATATGGATTTTTAGCAAGGTGTTTGATACAGCTCCCCATGGTAGGCTCATTCAGAAAGTAAGGAGGCATGGGATATAGGAAAACCTGGCTGTCTAGAATCAGAATTGGCTAGCCCATAGAAGACAGAGGTGGTCAGCATGGAGCTTGGTGACCAGTGGTGTTCCGCTGGAGCCTCTGCGTTTCATGATTTTTATAAATGGCTTGGATGGGAAGGGTGGTTTAGTAAGTTTGCTGATGACACAAAGTTTGGTTGAGTTGTGGATAGTGTTGGAGGGCTATTGTAGGTTGCATTGGGACATTGACAGGATGCAGAGCTGGGCTGAAAAGTGGCAGATGGAGTTCAACCTGAAAAGTGTAAAGTGATTCATTTTGGAAGGTGAAATTTGAATGCAGATTACAGGGTTAAAGGCAGAATTCTTGGCAATGTGGCGAAACAGAGGGATCTTGGGATCCATGTCCATAGATCCCTCAAAGTTGCCATTCAGGATAATAGGGTTGTTAAGAAGGCATATGGTATATTGGCTTTCATTAGCAGGGGATTGAGTTTAAGAGCCACGGGGTTATGCTGCAGCTCTATAAAGTCCTGGTTAGTCCACACTTGGAATATTGTTTTCAGTTCTGGTTGCCTCATACAGGAAGGATGTGGAAGCTTTAGAGAAGGTGCAGAGGAGATTTACCAGGATGCTGCCTGGACTGGAGGGCATGTCTTATGAAGAAAGGTTGAGGGATCTATGGATAAAAGCAAATTACTGCAGATGCTGGAATCTGAAAACAAAAGAGAAAATGCTGGAAAATCTCAGCAAGCATCTGTAAGGAGAGAAAAGAGCTGACGTTTCGAGTCTAACTGACATTGGTTAGGCCACTATTGGAATATTGTGTGCAATTCTGGTCTCCTTCCTATGGGAAAGATGTAGTGAAACTTGAAAGGGTTCAGAAATGATTGAAAGATATAAAAGAGACCTAAGGGGCAACTTTTTTCACGCAGAGGGTGGTATGTGTAGGGAATGAGCTGCCAGAGGATGTGGTGGAGACTGGTACAATTGCAACGTTTAAGAGGCATTTGGATGGGTATATGAATAGGAAGGGTTTGGAGGGATATGGGCCGGGTGCTGGCAGGTGGGACTAGATTGGGTTGGGATATCTGGTCGACATGGACAGGTTGGATCAAAGGGTCTGTTTCCGTTCTGTACATCTCTATGACTCTATGATTCTTTCTCAAAGGGTCAGTTAGACTCGAAACGTCAGCTCTTTTCTCTCCTTACAAATGCTGCCAGACTTGCTGAGATTTTCCGGCATTTTCTCTTTTTTGGTTTGAGGGATCTATGGCTTTTCTCTTTAGCGCAAAGAAGGATCAGAGGTGACCTGATAGAGGTGTACAAGATAATGAGAGGCATAGATAGAGTGGATAGCCAGAGACTTTTTCCCAGGGCAGAAATGGCAATCGTGAGGGGGCATAATTTTAAGGTGATTGCAGGAAGGGTTAGGGGAGATGTCAGAGGTAGATTCTTTACACAGAAAGTGGTGGGTGTGTGGAATGCACTGCCAGCAGTGGTATTAGAGTCAGATACATTAGGAGAAAGTGAGGACTGCAGATGCTGGAGATCAGAGCTGAAAATGTGTTGCTGGAAAAGCGCAGCAGGTCAAGCAGCATCCAAGGAACAGGAGAATCGATGTTTCGGGCATAAGCCCTTCTTCAGATACATAAGGGACATTTAAGCAACTCTTGGATAGGCACGTGGATGATAATAAAACGAAGGAATGAAGGTTAGTTTGCTCGTAGAATAGGATAAAAGGTCGGCACAACATCGAGGGCTAAAGGGCCTGTACTGTTCTATGTTCTAGTTCTAAACAGTAGTTGAAATAAGTGTTACAGCAAGCTTCGTTTGAACTGACACCTTATGAACTGGCACTCTTGATAAACCATTAAAAATTAAATATCATAAATACCGGAAGTTTACTGTATTATCACAATTTCAGAGTAATCATTTGAGATTATAAGGGAGAAGGCTCTCAGCTGGTAGGTTTTATTTAAGGCAAAGTTGCATTATTATTTATACTGTAAATAAAGTGTAGCAGTGCATCTGACTATACCCTGTATTTCACCTCTATTACTCAGTGTGTTCTTTTAACATTGATTATGTGGACCTGTTGATCAACAAGCACACTCATTGTCTCATTGGCACCAGATAATAAAATAAATTCCTGTATTTCCAAGAGGTTTAATTCCATGTGAGATTAATTTTGGTACCTTAGGGTAGAATATTACAATACATTCAAATATACTTAGGCTCAACTTTTCTTCCCATTATTTAACGAAGCATCTATTTATCCTATGGTAATATAGAGCTTTCTTTTCAATTTCAGTAGCAAAGGTAAATTGGCCATAGACTTACCGGACCATCAGACTGTCCTCTCCTTAGAGAAACAGATGACTGATGGGTGGTTTAACCTGGGGTTGCCACACATCAGGTGAGGGCAGAGGTTGAAGAGTGTCCTTCGTAGCAACCTCAGCTGACATAAGAATTGAACACATGCTTTTGGCACCACTCTGCATGACAAACCAGCCAGCCAACCAAATTGAGCTAACCAAATTCCTGTTACCAGAATGTTCACCAGTTATACACCCTGCATAATTTGCCTTCTTGCTAACTTCAATGGCAAGAGTCTTCAAGTAGGCGCATAATGAGTGGGATATAAAATGGACAGAAAATCTACTACGATCTATTCTCCAATATTAAAAGTTATCTTCACAGTCTTCCTCAAAAATATCTTAAGAGACCTCCTGTTGGGGTTCACCAATACCCACCACCTACAACAATGGTTCAGGACTGCAGCTAGGATTGCTAGTTTAACCATAAGTCTGAGAAATTGTCAGCTCATGGTTGATACTTCTTGGTAATTATAGCTTTATTTCACCATAAGGAATAATGTTGAACTGAACTGAAACTCATTGCTTGCTAGTGGGTCTGATTTCATCTCGTTGTTCTTGTTCATGTGCTCTTCACAGACAAATGTGGAAGAGATTTCATTTGCTTGGCACTTGTTACAACATTGTGAATGTATTCTTCCTGAATGTAGTTTAAGGCTCATTACACGTATCAACTATAAGAAATCCTCTCATATTGATTACTACAGAAGACCAATTCATCATAGAATCCCTACAGTGTGGAAACAGGTCATTTAGCCCAACAAGTCCAAACCGACCCTCCAAAGAGGAAGCCACCCAGATCCATTCCCCGACCCTATCCCTGTAATCTTGCATTTCTCATGGCTTATGAATGTAACCTACACATCCCTGAATACTATGGGCAATTTAGCATGGCCAATCCACCTAACTTGCACATCTTTGGACTGTGGGAGGGATATAATCCATGAAACTAAGTGTATTTACTTCACCTTGACAAGATTTATGTAGTCTTATGCCATCATTTTTCTTGCTTGTATTCTGAAGATACATTAAAACCTGCAGGCATAATTCCCTCTCATTCAGACAGCCAGTTTTTAAGCAATCAAATTGCCATGTTTCAAAATGACTCATTTTTTCTATAGATCTTGGAACCAGGAGGAAAAGGATTTTGAATGCATTAATTTTGACATCCAATGGTTTGTAGTTTTAGTTGCCTTATCTTTCACCCTTGTTGGAATGGACCTAGCCTGTCACTGAAATATTTCCTCTTTAAAAGTCACTCATTGTTTCATTACAGTTTTCATGTCAATATCCGGTTTTACTTCATCTGAGCTGGATCTCCTCTCAGTCCATTCAAGTTAGTCCTCTTCGAATTTAGAAGATTTTTAAAAATTGTTCTGTGCTCTTTTTCATTACTAATCTTAATCTTATGATAAAATAATCACTCTTATGTAAGTTCCCCCTGTCAAACTGGTAGATAGTGAGTGAATATCATACATCACAACATCTTCCACCACTTCCGCCACCTACAAACGGATCCCACCACCACAGATATATTTCCCACCCCACCCCTTTCACCCCCACCTCGGCTCCCGTCAAACCCTTGGTACTCCTGAGTTGTCTGTACCCAGCACAAAATCTAGCAATGACTCCTTATCATTTAATTTAAGGAAAGAAAAGGATTTTGAATTTAATTTAAAAAAAATACAATGTTAGAAAATATATCAAATTTCAAATTAAAGATGGAAGATGGAGAATAAAAGACAAGGAAATGACAGAAAGAGTGAAGACCATTCCTTGTTCCAATTAAACTGATTTTTTTTCATTATTTAGTGTTCACATTGCAGTGCTAAAGGTGTTCTTGATGTTTGAGTATGTGACAACTCAAGGATAGAGGAGTTCTGCTTGCCATATTGGCTGTCTAAAAGTTGAAATATCAATGGAGCTTACCTCAGTGGTCGAAGGGTTCGCAAGAGTCGTAATACACGGAGAATACCAAGGATCTTTGCTCCTCCCGCTGATGCCAGGGAGACAATTATGTCAATTACGGAAACAAAAACTAGGATGCCATCCAATATATTCCAACTGCTTTGGAGATATGCATTCTCACCAGAAAAGAATCCTAGTGCCATGACCTGAGGACAAACAAATGCTATTATAGCAGATTATCAACAAAAACAATATTTTGCTATTGACTAAACTTAGATTCCAGCCTGAGGTGTAGTGGAAGTATCAGCCACATTAGAAATAAGAACAAATTGGAAAAATAAATGATTTATATAATTTATCAATGGTAACGAAGCAGCTAATAGATTTTAAGGAGACCTCAGATTCTCAGCAGACATGTCCTTGGGGGTGGCTATTTGTGGACTGAATAGAGTTGATAGAGTAGGAGGTGACCAAAAGAAATGACACTGACAGCATGCATCATGATGTCTCACCTTGTTCCTGAATCTACTGATTTTCAAGAAGGTGACAGGAGAGATAGAAAATGGTTGTTGTATTTACTTTTACTTGCTTGCCTTCCAAATGTCAATATTTCCATGGGCTGGGCCATGATTGAGAGCTGCATAAAGCTGAACAAGGGCAGTTATCGAATACAGGGTTAACAGTCTGGCGAAGTTTTATTTGATATAAAACAGTGCAAGTTTTAAATAAAAACTATTCCACAGTAATGAATTTTTAATAAAATTAATATTGTCCTATTCTATCCTGGTTCTAGCTCTCCACTGCCCTGGTCAATTTGAAGATTCAGATTATTTCACATTTTCGAAGAATATAGAAAGAGCTATGCATTGGGTTTAGAACATGGGCTGTTTCACTGGAGTCCACCTCCACTCTTGCACCACCGCTAAACCAACCCTTCCTGGTTGCGAATTGGCTGCCATTCCCATCTCCTCATGAAGCCTTGCCTCCAACATAATCAAAAACTTTGAGTTTTGACAGGGGCAGGTTCATGAACTGGAAATAAATCAGCCCTGTGAAAGCTGCTTCTTCAGCCAAAATCCAGTCCCAAATATCTCAAGCAGACACAATGCAGCAACAGTAAAACAAAAGGGGTTAAATACAAGCCAAATAGTAGATTGAGAATTAGAGAAAATAATAATCAACTCTAGACTGCTCTGGTTAAAATGGCATCCAGAAACCTGCATCTAGTTATGGTTCCCCATGAATCTAGGGGGACATTTAAGCAATACAGGTAGTGCTGAGAAAAGTCACAAAGCAGGCCCTCAGTGTAAAGACATTAAAGAGTTATAAAAATGGATAGAATGGACTTGGACTTACTGTCTGAAAAGAATGCACCTGAGAAATGCCCTTAAAAAGCTCTGCGAGACTGTTAAGGGTGTAGAAAAAGGTAATTTAGCAATTTACTTCAAATGAAACTGGGAGCATTTTGGGAACAGTGGTCATAATTCCATAAGTTTTATCAGGATGCAATGGCCTAGTGATGTTTTCACTGGACTGATAATCCAGAGATCCACATAAAGAACTGGGAACCCAGGATTAAATCCTGCCACAGTAGGTCGTGGAATTTGAATTCAATAAAAATCTGGAACTGAGTCTACTGATTATCATGAATTATTACTCATTGTTGCTTGTTGGAAAAACCTATCCAGTTCACTAATGCCCGTTAGGGAAAGAAATTTCCAGTTTAACTGGGTCTGGTGTCCAAACCCTTAGCAATGTGGAGACTCATAATTGTCCCCAGGGCAAATAGAAATGGGCAATAAATGTTGGCCTAGCGATGCCCTTATAAATTAATGAAAAAAAGTTTTAAGATAGTTATAGAAAAGAATGAGACTAGTGCTAAAGTGGTAAATTAAGGGAGGGTTCATTCCAACGGTATTAGGCAGGAACTGGACATATTGGACTGGGGGCAGCTATTTGAAGGCAAACCCACATCTGACATGTGGGAGTCTTTTAAAAGCCAGTTGACATGAGTTTAGGTAAAAACGAGGTAAAATCTGATGAAGGGCTTTTGCCCGAAACTTCGATTTGGCCTGTCCTCGGATGCTGTCTGAACTGCTGTGCTCTTCCAGCACCACTAATCCAGAATGAGTTTAGGTAGCCTGTTCCTTTGAAGATGAAAGAAAGTGAAGGCAAGATTTGGGAATCTTGGGTGGTGAGAGATGTTGTAAGTTTAGTTAAGAAGATAAAAGAAACATTTTTAAGGTTTAGGAAACAGAAATCAAATAAGGCTCCTAAGGAGTATGAAGGAAACAGAAAAGAAATTTTAAAAGAAATTAGGAAGGTTAGAAGGGGTCATGAAATGTCCTTGGCAAGCCTGATTAAGTGAATCCCAAGGCATTTTATACATTTATTAGAAGCAAGAGCGTAACGAGGGGAAGGGCAAGACCACTCAAGGACAAAGGATGGAATTTATGCATGGAACCTGAGGAAGTAGGTGAGGTCCCCAATGTGTACCTTGCATTGGTATTCACCAAAGAGAAAGTTAAAAATCTCACAACAACAGGTTAGAGTCCAACAGGTTTATATAGCAGCACTAGCTTTTGGAGCGCTGTTCCTTCATCAGGTGGAGGACAACCACCTGATGAAGGAGCAGCGCTCCGAAAGCTAGTGCTGCTATATAAACCTGTTGGAACTATAACCTGGTGTTGTGTGATTTTTTAACTTTGTACACCCCAGTCCAACACCAGCACCTCCAAATCATGACCAAAGAGAAAGACATGGATGATGAGAGGGATGTGATGATACTCTAAAGCATGTTGGTATAAGGAGAAAGTTGTTGGGTGTCTTGAAAAACATTAAGGTAGATAAGTTCCCAAAGCCTGATGGGATCCATCCCAGGATACTGAAGGAGGAAAGGAAGGAGATAACTGAGGCCTTGATCTCTGTATCATCTTTATACACAGTCGAGACCTCAGAGACAGCAGAATCGCTAATGTTGTTCCTTTGTTCAAGAAGGGCGACAGGGATATCCAACATAGAGTCATAAGAGATGTACAGCACGGAAACAGACCCTTCGGTCCAACTCGTCCATGACAACTAGATATCCCAACCCAATCTAGTCCCACCTGCCAGCACCCGGCCCATATTCTTCCAAACCCTTCCTATTCATATACCCATCCAGATGCCTTTTAAACATTGCAATTGTACCAGCCTCCACCACTTCCTCTGGCAGCTCATTCCATACACATACCACCCTGTGTGTGAAAAAGTTGCCCCTTATGTCTCTTTTATATCTTTCCCCTCTCACCCTAAACCTATGCCCTCTAGTTCTGGACTCCCCCACCCAAGGGAAAAGACTTTGTTTATTTATCCTATCCATGCCCCTCATAATTTTATAAACATCTATAAGGTCACCCCTCAGCCTCCAACACTCCAGGGAAAACTGCCTCAGCTTATTCATCCTCTCCCTATAGCTCAAATCCTCCAACCTTGGCAACATCCTTGTAAATCTTTTCTGAACCCTTTCAAGTTTCACAACATCCTTCCGAGAGGAAGGAGACCAGAATTGCACGCAACATTCCAAAAGTGGCCTAACCAATGTCTTGTACAGTTGCAACATGACCTCCCAACTCGCATACTCAATGTTGTGACCAATAAAGGAAAGCATACCACACACATTCTTCACTACCCTGTCTACCTGCAACTCCACTTTCAAGGAACTATGAACCTGCACTCCAAGGTATCTTTGTTCAGCAACACTCCCCAGACCACACCATTAAGTGTATAAGTGTATTACACCCCCACACGCACCAGCCAATTTTGAAACAGTTTCTACCCTACTGTTGTTAGAATACCGAATGGACGCACAAACTCTTAGTATTCGCCTGTACCTGTGTTTTTGTTTTTGCTGCTGTTTACCTATTATTTACTTATTTATGCTACTTAACTATGTGATCTGCCTGTATTGCTCACAAGGCAAAGATTTTCATTGTGCCTCGGTACACGTGACAATAAATTCAATTCAGTTCAATTCAATTCAATAAATCCAGCTCGGATTTGCCTTTCCAAAATGCAGCACCTCACATTTATCAAAATTAAACTCCATCTGCCACTCCTTTAGCCCATTGGCCCATCTGATCAAGATCCCGTTGTACTCTGAGGTAACCTTCTTTGCTGTCCACTTCACCTCCAATTTTGGTGTCATGTGCAAACTTACTAACCATACCTCCTGTGTTCACATCCAAATCATTTATATAAATGACGAAAAGTAGTGGACCCAGCACCGATCCTTGTGGCACACCACTGGTCACAGGCCTCCAGTCTGAAAAGCAACTTTCCACCACCACCCTCTGTCTTCTACCTTCAAGCCAGTTCTGTATCCAAATTGCTAGTTCTCCTTGTATTCCATGAGGTCTAACTTTGCTAACCAGTCTACCATGAGGAAACTTGTCGAACACCTTACTAAAGTCAATACAGATCACTTTAACCGCTCTGCCGTCATCAATCCTCCTTGTTACTTCTTCAAAAAACTCAATCAAGTTTGTATCACATGATTTCCCATGCACAAAACAATGCTGACTATCCCTAATCAGTCCTTGTCTTTCCAAATACATGTAAATCCTGTCTCTTAGGATTCCCTCCAACAACTTGCCCACCACCAATGTCAGACTCATTAGTCTATAGTTCCTTGACTTTTCCTTGCCACCTTTCTTAAGTAGTGGCACCACGTTAGCCAGCTTCCAGTCTTCCGGCACCTCACCTGTGACAATCGATGATACAAATATTTCAGTAAGGGGCCTAGCAATCACTTCCCTAGCTTCCCACCGAATTCTTGGTTACACCTGATCAGGTCCTGGGGACCCAACCACTTTTATGCGTTTTAAGGCATCCAGCACCTCCTTCTCTTTAAATGGATATTTCAAATTATGGGCTGGTGAACCTTATATCAATGGTAGGGAAATTATTGGGGAAGATTCTTAGGGACAGGATTTACTTGCATTTGGAGAAGGCCGGACTTATTAGGGATAGTCATCATAGTTTTACGCAGGGGAGGTCTTGTCCCACAAACTTAATTAAATTCTTGAAGAAGTTACAAAGGTGATTGATGAGGGTAAGGCAGTGGATATTGTCCAAATGGACTTTACAAAGCATTTGACAAGGTCCCTCATGGTAAGTTGGTCGAAAAGATAGATCGTATGGAATCCTTGGTGAGTTGGCAAGCTGGATATAAAATTAGCTTGGCTCGGAAAAAACAGTGTTGTTGTGGAGGGGTTTTTTTCCTGACTGAAGATTTATGACCAGTGGTGTTCCAGAAGGATTAGTGCTGTGATTGGTGGTAAATGTCAATGGTGTGATTGGTAAGTTTGTAGATGACATGAAAATTGATGGAGTTATGGATAGCAAGGAAGAGTATGAAAGGATGCAGCAGGATATAGATCAGCTGGAAAGTCGGGACAGGTGTGAGGTGATGCATTTTTGGAAGTCAACTGCAATAGGACAGTATACTGTAAATGGTTCGAAATTCAGAAGCATTGATATACAGAGCGATCTTGGGGTCCAAGTCCATAGCTCCCTGAAAATCGCAACACAAGTAGATAAGGTGGTAAAGAAGGCAAATGGTATGCTTGCCTTCATAGGTTGTGGCACTGAGTATAAAAGTTGGCAAGTTATGCTGCAAATATATAAGACTTTGGTCAGACCACATTTGGAGTATTGTGTGCAGTTCTGGTCATCATACTATAGGAACAAAGAACAAAGGACCTTCCAGCACAGGAACAGGCTCTTCGGCCTAAAAGCCTGCGCCTATCCAGATTCTCTATCTAAACCTGCAAACTATTTTCTAAGGATCTGTACACCTTTGCTCCCTGCCCGTTCATGTATCTATCTAGATACATCTTAAATGACGCTATCATTCCCACTCCTACCACTTCCCCTGGCAATGCATTCCAGGCACCCACCACCCTCTGCGTGAAAAACTTTCCATGTATATCTCCCTTAAACTTTTTCTCTCTCACTCTGAACTTGTGACCCCTAGCAATTGAGTCCTCCACTCTGGGAAAAGTTACTTGCTATCCACCCTGTCTACATCTCTCATGATTTTGTAGGCCATAATCTGGTCCCCCCAACCTCCTTCTTTCCAATGAAAATAATCCTAATCTACTCCTCTCCTCATAGCTAGCGACCTCCATAACAGGCAACATCCTGGTGAACCTCCAAAGCATCCACATCCTTTGATAATGTGGCGACCAGAACTGTACGCAGTATTCCAATGTTCCAAAAGTCTTATACAACTTTAACATGACCTTACAACTCTTGTACTCAATACTCTGTCTGATGAAAGAAAGCATGCTGTGTGCCTTCTTGATCACTCTACTGACCTGCGTTGCCACCTTCAGGGAACAATGGACCTGAATATCCAGATCTCTCCGTACATCAATTTTCCTCAGGACTTTTCCATTTACTGTATAGTTTGTTCTTGAATTGCATCCTCCAAAATGCATCACAAAGGATGTGAAGTACTGCAGTAGGTGAAGAAAAGGCTCACCAGGCTGTTGCATGGATTTGAATGTATTAGCTATAAGGAGAGGTGGGACAAACTTGGATTATTTTCGTTAGAGTGCCAGAGGCTGAGGCAATCTGTTAAAAGTATCTAAAATTATGAGGACATGGTTAGGGTGGATATTTGGAATCTCCTTCCTGGGGTGGAAATATCAAGCACAAGGGGATGGGTTTGAGGTGAGAAGGGTCATATTTAAAGGTGATATGGCAGGAAAGTTTTTTTACATACAGCAGGTACCTGGAATGCACTGCCAGGGCGAGTGGTAAAAATAGATATGAAAGCATTAGTTCAGGGACATTTAGAAAATCACATGAACAGGCAGAGAATAGAGGGATATGGACCACATTCAGACAGATGAGATTAGTTTAGAAAAAAATAGCTGGTGAGATTTTAGCATGACATCACGGTCAGTACAAACAGGGCCTGTGCTGTACTGTTCTATGGAAAAGGAGATAACTTCAAACCAGTAAAATAATGTTAGAACTGATCTTGAAATTCCTTGGATAAACAATAATTAAATGTGCGGATTAAGTTTCCAGATACATAATGAGGCTCAAAAGCTTTAAAACAATTAGATGCTTCAATGATGGTTGGGCGGGGTAAGAGAGAGAGGTTGGAGGTCAGGGTCATTTTGAGGCTGGATTAAGATGGATTGAATAGGCTCCCTCATCTCAGACTATCTTGTGATCAACGTTTCCGTTAGAATTCAGTTGTTAAACAAATTCCATTCTTTTCAGTGCATGATTTCTTTAAATCTACTTGTTGGTTCTCACAGAACACATCCTGTGCAATTTTTTAAGGCTACTGTGTGGCTACCCACCCATGGAGCATGAGAACACTGGATGCAATCTTGCAGTTTTCCAGAATCTCAGAGATGGTGAATGATCACCAAACTGGAATATTAACTCTTCTTTTTCCATGGATGCAACCTGACCTGTTCAGTATTTTCATCTTTTTAGGCAAGCTTCCAACTACTTCAAAAAAAGTGTCAAAGCACACAGGGGGCATTACCTTAAGAGCCATTTCAACAACAAAAATAGCAGTGAAGATATGATTTGAGACACTCAGAAACATCCGTTCCTGTTGAGGAAGGAAATAAAGCATTAAATGAGCTGTGAATCATTACATGACTAATTATTTTAAAAGATTTCTAAGCATCTGACTGAAACACTAAGAAGTCTTGAGAGTAACAAAAGCAATTAGCTGAGCGCTATTTATCATACACATAAAACCATATCAAGGGAAAATGTGAAAATTGGTAGCTGAGCCTGCATGACAGATACTCACTGTACTGTTTGGGTCAATCTCAGGTCTTTCAAGAGCAATTGTAATGCAATTGAGAAATATAAATACCAGAACTACATGGTCAAACATCTTGTGAGCAATAATCTTCTGGCACATGATGCGGAACCTGAAGGTGATGGAAACAAGGATATATCACTCATTCACTTGCAAGTTTTACCCAGAAACGGTATTACATTAAACGGTATTACATTGCATTCAGAGCACAATAATACGCCTTTCAGCCCAACAGTTATATGCCTGCAAATGGGGCTACTCCCATTCTTCTTCACTTGCTGCCATCAATATATGTTTTTATTTCCTGGCCAATTATCAATGTCATTGTTTTGATACAGGAAGTATATAATAATGGGTATAAAGATGAAAAGCTGTACTCAGTCATTGAAGATAATTTACATATTTACATACTGAATACTGTTATACACAACTTGACAGCAGGTCATTACATATCGGTGTATATATGTTATCTTTTATATCACTGATGTTATGTCGCTAGTGTTAAAAGTATGAATGAAAAGTAATCAAAAATGAAATACAATGTACCGGTTTTGAGGAGCAAATAAATAGAGCGCCCAATCCTCATGCGTTTTACACCAAGTTGGTTTGTATGGCTCCAGAAATTGCCACACTCTAAAACAGTAACTCTGTAATGAAAGGAAAATAGATGGCTCACTCTCAATTCAAGTCAATAATTACAATTAGCTTGTAAAATACTAGTATCTATGCAGATTTTTACACTTAATTAATAACCAAAGTTAAAAGACAATTTTTATGAAAGGTATACCAAAATCAGGTTTTTAGAAACAACTGACTGTTGCTTTAAATTTTAAAACTATGTGTAAGCCTGAGACATTGGAAATTACAACGTCAACTAGGCTGAATAAAGAAGTGAAAGAAAACAGGAGTTAGTGATTTAATGATAGCTGAGTTGTGAAAAGTAATCATCTTTGAGTTAGAAAGAATAGACATGAATTTTTTTTCCCTTGTGACAACAACCAGGCATTCACTTGCATGTGTTTCAGTACCTACACATGAATGAAGTGTGAGAAATTTGAGCTTTAAGCTTACAAAAAATGGATATAGCATCTGTAATACTTTGGGAACATCTGTCACATATTAGGGGTGCAGAACCTTTTGCCATAGGTGGCGGGTTTCCAAATGAAAATTGATGATACAGATGCACAGGCAAGAAAGGTCAGAAGTCAAACAACACTAGTTATAGTCGAACATGTTTATTTGAAATTATAAGCTTCAGGAGCGCTGCTCCTTCATCAGGTGGAGCAGCATTCCAAAAGCTTGTGATTTCAAATAAACCTGTTGGACTATAACCTAATGTTGTGTGACTTCTGACCTTGTCCACCCCAGTCCAACACTGACATCTCCACGTCCTGGCAAAAAAGGCAGGCTATCACCACATAATCTCTTTGGTGTGAAGTATTTTGATGCTCCTCAGAATAAATCAATAGTATAGATGTTCAAGACTGTGACCACATTGTCAGGCAGTTACAAAGCTGCCCCTGGCCTGTAATTTCCCTGAAAATCTTGCATGAGGGATGGTATATTTAAGATTTTGATAACGTGTTGCTGGAAAAGCGCAGCAGGTCAGGCAGCATCCAAGGAACAGGAGAATCGACGTTTCGGGCATGAGCCCTTCTTCAGGAATGAGGAAAGTGTGTCCAGCAGGCTAAGATAAGAAGGGAGGAGGGACTTGGGGGAGGGGCGTTGGAAATGCGATAGGTGGAAGGAGGTCAAGGTGAGGGTGATAGGCCAGAGTGGGGGTGGCGGAGAAGTCAGGAAGAAGATTGCAGGTTAGGAAGGCGGTGCTGAGTTCGAGGGATTTGACTGAGACAAGGTGGGGGGAGGGGAAATGAGGAAACTGGAGAAATCTGAGTTCATCCCTTGTGGTTGGAGGGTTCCTAGGCGGAAGATGAGGCGTTCTTCCTCCAACCGTCGTGTTGCTATTGTCTGGTGATGGAGGAGTCTAAGGACCTGCATGTCCTTGGTGAAGTGGGAGGGG
>NC_057730.1:10917831-10922073 GCF_004010195.1 Chiloscyllium plagiosum
CCTATCACCCTCACCTTGACCTCCTTCCACCTATCGCATTTCCAACGCCCCTCCCCCAAATCCCTCCTCCCTACCTATCTTAACCTGCTGGACACACTTTCCTCATTCCGAAGAAGGGCTCATGCCCGAAACGTCGATTCTCTTGCTCCTTGGATGGTGCCTGACCTGCTGCGCTTTTCCAGCAACACATTTTCAGCTCTGATCTCTAGCAACTGCAGTCCTCACTTTCTCCTTGAAGATATTTAAGATTTTGCCTCAATTGTGACTCATAGTTCTCTAATGCAAATTTCCCTTGACATATCATGGTATGTGTCTTAATCTATACACACAGGTTGAACTAATTACAAAATATCCTCTTTTATGCTTTTTTTCATCAGCAAATACAGAGGCATCCTGAGTAGAAAGTTTATGACTATGAATGTGGGACTAATGATATTGAAGGGACTAATTGCCAAGTTGCCAGAAAATGCATGGTGAAGAATCAAATTATTGGACAGAATCTTATACAAGTTGCTGACACTGGGACAATTTCAAAGCACAAACTTCCCAGAGACAGTCAATTTATAAATAATCTCCGATTTAGGTTCACCATCCAATCAAGGAAATCGGGAGGATTTTGGGGTGAAAAATGTAAAGGAGGCAAAACTGAGCTTGTCACTTTGAAGCTATCTCTTGGTACTTATTGGACTTCAGACATAGTGGGGCCTGTCCAATATTGGGAAATTCCTAGCACTAGCAAATTGTTTTGAGTTAGTCCCTCATGTGGTCCTAACTGACTACCTGCCTCTGTTGACAAAATGATACACTGCACAACTCATAAAATTTGCTTCTGGTCCTACCTCTGAGAACATCCCATCTAATTAGTTTAAGGAGTGAACAAAATTTTCCCCAGCAATTACACAGGGTGTCTTTTCATTCCAAATTTCCCAAATAACAAAATAGCCCATTTGGGCACCTCCTATTATATGTGTGTGCACGGTGGGACAGTGGTTAGCACTGCTACCTCACAGTGCCAGAGACCCGGGTTCAATTCCTGCCTCAGGCAACTGTCTGTGTGGAGTTTGCACATTCTCCCCGTGTCTGCGTGGGTTTCCTCCGGGTGCTCCGGTTTCCTCCCACAGTCCAAAAATGTGCAGGTTTGGTGAATTGGCCATGCTAAATTGCCCGTAGTGTTAGGTGAAGGGGTAAATGTAGGGGAATGGGTCTTGGTGGGTTGCGCTTTGGCGGGTCGATGTGGACTTGTTGGGCCGAAGGGCCTGTTTCCACAATGTAAGTAATCTAATCTAAGTTGTTACTGCATTCCCAGTGATGTGCTGAGGGTACAGGAGAAAGCAGATGTTAATTGAAGTATATTTGCATTGCCTAATCAGGGGATTGCTCAACTTGAGCACTCAAATCCAAAGTGACTGTATAATAACATACACTTTACTGCAGGTGATCTGTGAGCTCGAAGCCTGTGCTAATATTGTGTACGCAGCTTACAAAACGTTGTACTAGTGATGTGCATTAATAGTTTCCTTCAACTGACTTGAAAATCTGAGTAATTAAGTCAACACTAACCTTCTTTAAATGATCTATGTAACAGGATATTTTTTGCAAAGGTAATATGCAGTATGAAAATATTCAAATAGATATCTCCCTCCATCAGATATTTTGGTATTTGAATTCAGCTTCACTTAAATAGAGATGTTTAGTCAAAATATTAAACATCTATCTGGGTTAGCAATAGGTGTGTTGAGTAAAAATTAAAAGAATTGAAAATCTGAACTTGTTCTGTGTAACATTGACACATTAATATATTTATACAAAATTTCTCCACTATTTCAACACAACATTATCCCATTTAAAATAATTGCAATTGGCATAAAGTGATTTGATATGGTCAACAGAACATAGCTTCACGAATTTCAAAGAGTTATCAAATTTGTTAAACTTACATTGTCAATTTCATCTTCATAATCGTTTGGATCATCTTTGAGATTATCCATTCGAGGAAAGATCTCATTTGAAATAGGCAAGGACTTGCCATTGCAATCTTGATAGTCACAAGGCATTGTGCTCATAGGATTAAAGGTCACAGGATGTCGCATTACTGGTACTTGAAGTAGCTCAGGCAAGTCTATGGATCCTTTGGTATCGAAAGATTCTGCACGATGGTGCAAGGAGCATCCACTGAGGCTGCCAGCTTTGCTAGACTTTGCATCTTCCGATTCGTCATCTTCACCACAACTTTCATGTCCTACACCCGAGAGCAGGGATTCCCTTTCATCCGACTGATTCTTCCTTTTTAGGCTGGGTGCCCTTCCAAGGCTATGCCAGCTTGAACGGCGACTACCCCAATTACTGTTGGTGCCCCAAGGGGCACAAGGTGAACTGCGAATGCTGGACTGGAAGACATAAATAGCAATGGAAGAGGAAGAAGATAGTCAAAAATTGTGAAATTATCAAATCCATTATTTCGATCATTATATATGGTAAATGGATTATTTTGCTCTTCTCCTGAATCTCCTACCCACCTCTAAATTCCTTTCTCTTCCTTGGCAATATACCAGTGTCTCATCAACAGCTTTACGTCTTGGGAGCCAGCCCCCAAGTCTTATCAGGCCATTTAATTGTGGATGGTAAGAAGTCTAGTCTATTTCTTTCCTCATTGATTGTCCACAGATAGGGGTTTATAAATTGTGATCTGAGAGGGGAATCTTTTGATTATTTTCCTCCTTCCCATTCTGAGGATACAAACTGATTTTAATATCCAGATTGTCATTCTGACTGAGAACACCTCAATCATCACAGCGGGAACTTTTCTAATTCGCACTGTTCAATGTCTTATAAGGTGATGTGCTTACACACGCAGTCACTGGGCGAGCTCATGGCAGTGTTTCATTCTAGTCCCAGTGTATGGCAATACTTTCTTTTCAACAGCACTGTCTTTCAACAGCACTGTCTTTCTTTTCATTTAAACATTTGGAGGAAGTATAATGTGTTTGAATGCAAATTGAAAAAGGTCATATTGCTAATATTCATGAGTTAAAAAACATACCCAACAGTGTCTTGACATAAACATTTACTCTTGTTGCCAATAGCAAGAGGATGGCTAAGCTTTCACTTCATCTGCTATTGTCAGAAATACTTCCATTGTGACAATTATACATATAGGTCGTTCTGCTATAACGCGACGGTTGTTTTCCTCAGCAACCTCTCACGATAGAAAATCGTGCTATGGAAAACTGTTACAGAAAATCACGCTGTAGAAGATCGCTAACAGAAAATTGTTATATCCGTTCAGTAGATAGTTTGCATTATCCAAACAATGCCCACAATTCATCAATCGCATTTTGGCCAATTCAGGCTAACAAAACCTGCATTATAGAAGAATGACCTGAATGTTTATCAACAAGTAAAATAGCCAAGGAACCTAGCTATTTATCACCTGTACATTGCTACTGTACTCAGTGACTGCACACAAAAGTTTTGGGATAACCTCCTGACTATTAACAGTTTTGGATTATTTGTTACTTTGGTTAGACGCTCAGCATGTACCTCAGCAATAACCTATCATGTTATTCCAGTCATTTGACTTGTCTCCAGCACCATCTTATCTTTAAATTTTTGTAATTATCTCTCTGCCTTAATTAATCAGATAATGGGCCATCCCTTCACTTGCTATTCAGCTGTTAACACTTCACTCACACCACTTGACACTCTTGATCACATGCAGAGACTTATTATTCAGCGTGTTGACACTCCATTCACACCATATGTACATCTTTTGATCTATCTGATCATAAATTTTGTGCCTGCGTGTCTCTCCTCACTTCACCTGATGAAGGAGCAATGTTCCAAAAGCTTGTGATTTCAAATAAACCTGATGGACTATAACTGGGTGTCGTGTCACTTCTGACAATTAAAACAAAATCAGTTTTAGTCCTGGCCTAGCCGAAATATTTTACCTTCAATTCTGTTAGATAACAACAGTTGACTTTTTTAGTTCATCATGCTATACGTATTGTGTTCTTTGTAATCATTAAAAACACAGAAATAGAGAACACAGACTGGATCATCAACGCCACACTCACAGGAATCCGATTCACTAGAGAGGAAAAAAAGGACAACCAACTCCCATTCCTAGATGTGATGGTACAGAATTCACCACAAAGGTATACAGGAAAGCCGCACACAGACCAAGTCCTAAACTACGAAAGCAACCACCCCAACACACACAAAGGAAGTTGCATCAAGACA
>NC_057730.1:10922089-10942095 GCF_004010195.1 Chiloscyllium plagiosum
TGGTTGTTCTCTGTTTGGCTTGTCCTATAATAGTAGTGTTGTCCCAGTCGAATTCATGTTGCTTGTCATCTGCGTGTGTGGCTACTAAGGATAAGACAGCTAACGATCCGCAACCATGAACACCAACTAGCCACGAAACGACACGACCAGCTATCCTTTATAGCCACACACGCAGATGACAAGCAACATGAATTCGACTGGGACAACACTACTATTATAGGACAAGCCAAACAGAGAACAGCCAGGGAATTCCTAGAGGCATGGCACTCAGATTCAATCAATAAGCACATCGACCTAGACCCAATATACCGACCACTGCAGCGGACAGCTGGAACTGACAACCGGAAGCGGCAGATTCAAACCACTACAAATGCCGGAGGAAAGATCATAGAAGCGCTTCACAGGGGGCTCCCAAGCACTGAGGATGTCACCTAGACAGGGGACGAAACGTCTGGCTCGGCGAACAGAACCACAACAATGAGCACCCGAGCTACAAATCTTCTCACAGACTTTGAATTGGAATATACACCTGCCACCATTCAGGAGTCTGCAATATGTAGAAAAGAGTGCCAGTTTTATCACTCATGCACAGTATGGCATTCAGGTAATTTGATCAACTATATTGATGAACACAATGTTTCTTTGTCAAACATCTGACAGAACATGTTTGTTTCTCACATAGAGTCATAGAGATGTACAGCATGGAAACAGACCCTTCGGTCCAACTCATCCATACCAACCAGATATCCCAACCCAAACTAGTCCCACCTGCCAACACCTGGGACATATCCCTCCAAACCCTTCCTATTCATATACCCAGCCTTTTAAATGTTGTAATTGTACCAGCCTCCACCAGTTCCTCTGGCAGCTCATTCCATATACGTACCATCTTCTGTGTGAAAAAGTTGCCCCTTAGGTCTCTTTTATATCTATTGCCTCTCACCCTAAACCTATGCCTTCTATTTCTGGACTCCCTGACCCCAGGGAAAAGACTTTGTCTATTTATCCTATCCATGCCCCTCATAATTTTGTAAACCTCTACAATGTCACCCCTCAGCCTCTGATGCTCCAGGGAAAAAAGCCCCAGCCTGTAAAGTATACATATAATTCATAATCATTCTTTCAAACCAAAGGCACTAATGCCAATTGGTTTTACAGAATTTTCAAATCCAGCTTCTTCCAAAGATTACATGCTCTTGTGTAACCACTGATTGGATATTATACAGTTCTACATTTGCTGTGAGTTTTAGAAATAAAACTGGTTCTTTTACTGCAACAGTCCAAAATTTCATTTATTTTTCAAACAAAATATATGTAATCCTGTTATCATTTCTTTTTAGAAAGGGTGTCCCAGTAATGAGTCTCCTTTTGCTTTGTTTACATTTATATAGCACTTCTCACATGTAGAAAGGCTTTTCTGAAGCTTTAAAAGATGAAGAGAAGAAAGTACAGCAAGAGGCAAAAATGCATTTGGAGATTGTGAGCCAAATCAAATGTTTTTTTCATCACAAGATTTCTGAAATAAGGCAGGACGTTAGTAAAACTTGTACCCTGTTTACCAAAACCTTCCCGCTCCCCACCCATGCACCCAGTCCACTCAACCCATGCATCCTAACTGTTCCTCCAGGTCTCCTTCCTAAATCAATGATCAAGCTCCTCCTCATCTGTTCTGAATACTATTGGGCAACGTGGACAGCAATTCCTGATCTCAATGTGTAGCTACATTCAAATTCTGCCTGTAGGAAAATAAAGTAGGAGAGTGGGAGTAAGACAGTGGGCAGAGTTAGGGATAAGGCAAACTTCCACTGACTTTGACTGGAACTCGAGTTATGTGACTGTATCCTGAACATGTTGATGGCTAGTACCTAAGAGTTTGGTGAGCAAAAGCCATTGGAAATGTGGCATGTTTTCAGTGCAAATATATTGTGGAATCAATGGCTGAGATGGTGGAAAGTGTTGCACTGCACTGTAATAGAGAAATTGAATGAGAAGGGCAGGAAACATTATGAACATGAGTGAAAATGCTGCACGAGAGATGAAGAATGATCCACAGTGACAGCAAAATTGAGATTGAAAGAGAAAATGATCATGGATATGCTGAACAAGAATCTGAGGATAAGAATAGTTGGACCAGAGTCAAGAGAAAGCAATTCCTGGGTGAAGAAAGAGAAAAAGTGTCAACCAGATGTCATGTCAAGTAAATCTCAAGGGGAGGACAACAAGATAAGTGGAAATAGAACAAAATGTAATGTTGAGAAAGTGTTTGTCACATGTTGGAAGCTAATAGAAGTGTGCATAATGGATACTCAAAACATTAGAAGTAAACAACATAGAAGGTGATAGTATGGAGAAAATAACTAACAAAAGAAAGGAAATAAAATTAGAAAAATAGATTAAGGGAAGGTGCAAGAAAAGCTGAGACAAAAGCAAATAGAGCATTTCAGGGTGTAGGTTTGCTCGCTGAGCTGTAGGTTTGATATCCAGACGTTTCATTACCTGGCTAGGTAACATCATCAGTGGCGACCTCCAAGTGAAGCGAACCTGTTGTCTCCTGCTTTCTATTTATATCTTTCTCCTGGATGGGGTTCCTGGGGTTTATGGTGATGTCATTTCCTGTTCGTTTTCTGAGGGGTTGATAGATGGTATCTAGATCTATGTGTTTGTTTATGGCGTTGCGGTTGGAGTGCCAGGCCTCCAGGAATTCTCTGGCATGTCCTTCCTTAGCCTCTCTCAGGATAGATGTATTGTCCCAGTCGAAATGGTGTTTTTTTTTCATCTGTGTGTAGGGCTACGAAGAAGAGAGGGTCGTGTCTTTTTGTGGCTAACTGGTGTTCGTGTTTCCTGGTGGCTAACTTTCTTCCTGTTTGTCCTACGTAGTGTTTGTGGCAGTCCTTGCATGGAATTTTGTAGATGACGTTGGTTTTGTCCATGGGTTGCACTGGGTCTTTTAAGTTTGTTAGCTTTTGTTTGAGAGTGTTGGTGGGTTTGTGTGCTACTAGGATTCCGAGGGGTCTTAATAGTCTAGCTGTCATTTCTGAAACTTCTTTGATGTATGGTAAGGTGGTTAGGGTTTCTGGCTGTGTTTGATCTGCTTGTCGTGGTTTGTTCCACTTTCGAGGAGCCCTATGAACCTGCACTCCAAGGTATCTTTGTTCAGCAACACTCCCTAGGACTTTACCATTAAGTATATAAGTCCTGCTAAGCTTTGGGGCAGCATGGTGGGACAGTGGTTAGCACTGCTGCCTCACAGCGCCAGGGACCCGGGTTCAATTCCCGCCTCAGGCGACTGTCTGTGTGGAGTTTGCACATTCTCCATGTGTCTGCGTGGGTTTCCTCCGGGTGCTCCGGTTTCCTCCCACAGTCCAAAGATGTGCAGGTCAGGTGAATTGGCCATGCAAAATTGCCTGTAGTGTTAGGTAAGGGGTAAATATAGGGGTATGGGTGGGTTGCGCTTCAGTGGGTCGGTGTGGACTTGTTGGACCGAAGGGCCTGTTTCCACATTGTAATGTAATGTAATCAAAAAAAATGCAGCACCTCACATTTATCTAAATTAAACTCCATCTGCCACTTCTCAGCCAATTGGCCCATTTGGTCCAGGTCCTGTTGTAATCTGAGGTAACCCTCTTTGCTGTCCACTACACCTCCAATTTTGGTGTCATCTGCAAAACTTACTAACTGTACCTCTTATGCTCGCATCTGAATCATTTATGTAAATGATAGAAAGTAGAGGACCCAGCACTGATCCTTGTGGCACTCCACTGGTTACAGGGCTCCAGTCTGAAAAACAACCCTCCACTACCACCATCTGTCTTCTACCTTTGAGCCAGTTCTGTATCCAGATGGCTAGTTCTCCCTTTATTCCATGAGATCTAACCTTGCTAATCAGTCTCCCATGGGGAACCTTGTTGAACGCCTTGCTGAAGTCCATATAGATCACATCTACCACTCTGCCCTCATCAATCCTCTTTGTTACTTCCTCAAAAAACAAAATCAAGTTTGTAAGACATGGTTTCCCACGCATAAAGCCATGTTGACTATCCTTAATCAGTCTTTGCCTTTCCAAGTACATGTACATCCTGTCCCTCAGGATTCCCTCCAACAACTTTCCCACCACCGACGTCAGGCTCACTGGTCTATAGTTCCCCGGCTTGTCCTTACCACCCTTCTTAAACAGTGGCACCACATTAGTCTTCTGGCACCTCACCTATGACTATCGATGCTACAAATATCTCAGCAAGAGGCCCAGCAATCACTTCTCTAGCTTCCCACAGAGTTCTAGGGTACACCTGATCAGCTCCTGGGGATTTATCAACCTTTACCCATTTCAAGACATCCAGCACTTCATCTTTGTAATATGGACATTTTGCAAGGTGTCACCATCTATTTCGCTACAGTCTATATCTTCCACATCCTTTTCCACAGTAAATACTGATGCAAAATACTCTTTTAGTATTTCCCCCATTTTCTGCGGCTCCACACAAAGGCCGCCTTGCTGATCTTTGAGGGGTTCTATTCTCTCCCTAGTTACCCTTTTGTCCTTAATGTATTTGTAAAAACTTTTTGGATTCTCTTTAACTCTATTTGCCAAAGCTATCTCATGTCCCCTTTTTGGCCTCCTGATTTCCTTCTTCAGTATACTCCTACAGCTTTTATTATCTTCTAAGGATTCACTCGATCTATCCTGCCTATATCTTAAACAGGCTTCCTTCTTTTTCTTAACCAAACCCTTAATTTCTTTAGTCATCCAGCATTCCCTATACCTACCAGCCTTTCCGTCCACCCTAACAGGAATATACTCTCCCTGGATTCTCGTTATCTCATTTCTGAAGGCTTCCCATTTCCAGCCGTCCCTTTACCTGCGAACATCTGCCCCCAATCAACTTTTGAAAGTTCTTGCCTAATACCGTCAAAATTGACCTTTCTCCAATTTAGAACTTCAACTTTTAGATCTGGTCTATCCTTTTCCATCACTAATTTAAATCTAATAGAATAATGGTCGCTGGCCCCAAAGTGCTCCCCCACTGACACCTCAGTCACCTGCCCCGCCTTATTTCCCAAGAGTAGGTCAATTTTTGCACCTTCTCTAGTAGGTACATCCACATACTGAATCAGAAATTTTTCTTGTACACACTTAACAAATTCCTCTCCATCTAATCCTTTAACACTATGGCAGTCCCAGTCTATGTTTGGAAAGTTAAAATCCCCTACCATAACCACTCTATTATTCTTACAGATAGCTGAGATCTCCTTACAAGTTTGTTTCTCAATTTCCCTTTGACTATTAGGAGATCTATAATACAATCCCAATAAAGTGATCATCCCTTTCTTATTTCCCAGTTCCACCCAAATAACTTCCCTGGATGTATTTCCAGGAATATTACAGCACAGCTATAATGCTAATCCTTATCAAAATCACCACTCCCCCTCCTCTCTTGTCTCCCTTCCTATCCTTCCTGTAGCATTTGTATCCTGAAACATTAAGCTGCCAGTCCTGCCCATTCCTGAGCCATGTTTCTGTAATTGTTATCAGATCCCAGTCCCATGTTCCTAACCATGTCCTGAGTTCATTTGCCTTCCCTGTTAGGCCCCTTGCATTGAAATAAATGCAGTTTAACTTATGAGTCCTACCTTGTCCCTGCCTGCCCTGACTGTTTTACTCACTCTGTTCTCAACTGTACCAGTCTCAGATTGACTTCTTTCCTCACTATTTCCCTGGGTCCCACCCTCCCACCTTACTAGTTTAAATTCTCCCCAGCAGCTCTAGCAAATTTCCCTGCCAGTATATTAGTCCCCTTCCAATTTAGGTGCAATCCGTCCTTCTTGTACAGGTCACTTCTACCCCAAAAGAGATTCCAATGATCCAAAAATGTGAATCCTTCTCCCATACACCAGCTCCTCAGCCATGCATTCATCTGCTCTATCCTCCTCTTCCTGCCCTCACTAGCTTGTAGCACCTGGAGTAGTCCAGATATTACTACTCGAGGACCTCCTTTTTAAATTCCTGCCTAACTCTCTGTAATCTCCCTTCAGAATCTCAACCTTTTCCCTTCCTATATCATTGGTTCCAATGTTGACAATGACCTCTTGCTGGCCCCTCTCCCCTGTGAGAACATTCTGCACTCTCTCTGAGACATCCTTGATCCTGGCACCAGGGAAGCAACACACCATTCTGCTTTTTCTCTGCTGGCCACAGAAACATCTGTCTGGACCTCGGACTAGAGAATCTCCAAGCACAATTGATCTCTTGGAACCCAATGTATCCCTCATTGCATTAGAGCTAGTCTCAATACCAGAAATGTGGCCATTCGTGCTACGTTCCCCTGAGAATCCATCACCCCGTACATTTTCCAAATCAGCATACCTGTTTGAAATGGGTATATCCACAGAAGACTCCTGCACTAGGTGCCTACCTCTCTTACCTTTCCTGGAGTTAACCCATCTATGTGACTGCATCTGAGAGTTCCCCCCCTCCCCCCCCCCCCACGTTCCTATAACTGCCATCCATCACATACTGTTGCTGTTGCAAATTCCTCATTGCTTCTAACTGTCTCTCCAACTGATTCACTCGAACTGATAAGATTTGCAACCAATAGCATTTATTGCAGATATAATCCGCAGTAATCCTTAAACTCTCTTTAAACTCCTCCATCTGACAAGAAGCACATACCACTTTACTAAAGGCCATTTTTGCTTCTTCACAATCTACAGACCCAGAAAATAACACCGTCTTATTCCTCTACAAACACTGCCCCAGGTTAAATTAATAGTTATGGCTTATATTTTAAGTTTAATCAAGAGACATACCTCCAAAAACATATCATCAAGAAAGAACCCACTCTACTCACTACTGCAGACTTTCTGTAGGCCACTTAAAATAATACACTTATCTGATTCTCGCTGTGAACTTCACCCAAACAATTCCTCCAAGATCAGTTGTGAATTTCACTGTTTGTTAATTTTCCCAGATGCACTTCGATGTCCAGTGATACATGAATTCAAACAGCAACGGCAGTGTCAGTTTCTTTCTCTCTCTCTCCTGCACTGACCTCACCATGTGCTTCCTTTATCTGTTCTTCTCCCTTTTAAAATTGCTGTTGTTTAGACCTTTTTTTCCCAGGTTCTAAAACAACGCAACAGCATATAAAACAGTAATTGCTGCTCCTGGAATTCGAGGAAATCACCTCCAGCACCTAAAATACCTCAAAAAAGAGGCAGCTGTTGCAACCAGAAATTTTCCCCATCCTCCATCTTGGATTACCCAGAATCCCGTTCATTTGTGTAAAATTAAAAGAGGGATCAATGAGTACAGATGTCATCATCTCAGCATAATACACCCTCACCAATAATGCTGCTAACAAATGTGTGCGCCTCAGATACGTTTGGAGCTCCAAATGCACATATAGGCCTATATGTCACATGTAAATGGTCCCAATTTCTCATCGTCAGTGTTGAACAACAGCAGTTTGGCCTCTTTTAGAAAATGTAGTCAAGGGTGTCATTTTATTGTTTGCTGAGGTGTTCAACATGTTTCCTTTAAGAGTAAAGTCAACTTTAAAATGTGGACTTCAAAATGAGAAAAGACGCAGTTGAAACCAAGAAACTGCAGATGTTGTTACAGGTTTTAAAAAAAAAATCAAAGTACTGGAATATTGTATGTTGTATCTATAATAATGCCTTATTCAATCAGTGGGCAAAGGATGCTTCAGCTCTGTGGGGTGTTTGTAGCGGTGCATGGATGTGGGTGGGAGGAGCAAAGTGTATATGTATGTGTACATATGTGCATGTGTCTGTGTCTAATTTAGAGAGCAAAATTGGAACTGAATTGAGAAGGAACTTCTTCACCCAGAGGGTTGTGAATCTATGGAATTCCTTGCCCAGTGAAGTAGTTGAGGATTCCTCATCAAACGCTTTTAAAGCTATGATAGATAGTTTTTTGAACAGTAAAGGAATTAAGAGTTATGGTGAGAGGGCAGCTGAGGCCACAAAAAGATCAGCCATGATCTTTTTGAATGGAGGAGTAGACTTGAAGGGCCAGATGGCCTACTCCTGCTCCTAGTTCTTATGTTCTTATGATCTCGCTACCTTAATTTGTTTGTATAGTTTTGGATTATTTGTCACTTTAGTTAGACCCTTGGCATGCAACCACTATACTTACCGTGTTATTCCAGCCATTTGGCTTGTCTCCAACACCATCTTATTTTTGTAATTATCTCTCTGCCTCAATTAACTGGATCATAGACTATCCCTTCACTCGCTATTCAGCTGTTGACACTTTACTCATATCATCGGATACTTTTGAACACCTGCAGAGACTTATTATTCAGCCTGTCGATATTCCACTAACACCATTTGTACTATCTTTTGATCTATCTGCCAATAAATTCTGTGCCTGTGTCCTTCCCTTCACTTCATCTGATTAAGGAGCGGTGCTCCAAAAGCTTTTAATTTAAAATAAATCTATTGGACTATAACCTGGTATATGACCTTGTCCACCCCAGTCCAACACCAGAACCTCTACAATATCAGCTAAGATCAACCGGTTTTTTTTATTGACTACAGAAACCCCGCTTAACAGAACTACTGAGGAACCTCGATTATCCAGCATTTGATAATCCGAATATCGGATTATCCGGCAAGATCGCAAGGTCTCGCTGCTCGGCTAAATTATGTTAGCTGGTATTCGAGTAACTGAATGAAATACTGTCCGCCCGTGTCCTTCGGATAACCAAAGTTCTTCTGTATCTAAAAATGCACTAATATTGCCAAAAAATAAATGCATAAATGTTATGCAACTCAGCAACTTACCAAAGACCTCTGGTCATAATTTGTAGGATCAATGGAAGCACTGCTGCCTCTTCTGGATTCTAAGTAAGTATGAACTGAATCCATATATGGTGAACTCTTTGGTGTAGGCATTGGTGTAGCAGCAGTATGCATGATAATTGGTGGTGGTATGCTGCTTCGTGAATCCAAATGTCCATTTGATGTCATGACGACCGAATACATTTTTAAATCTGCAAAGAATAGAACAGGTCAGAATAAAGGCAGCAAGCCAAAAAGGGAAATTTCTCAATATACAATCAGTAACAGTTATTTATAGTCACTCTCACCAGAAGAATGATCTTTAAATCGCTCACACTCCTCATCAAAATTAGCAGATGTTTTTTCTTCATCTGTATCTGATCTGTTGGCATCACCCTGAAACATTAATTCAATATGTGAAAAGAACTGTCAAAAATAGGTAGTAACTTGTCAAAACTAATATAAATTTAGAAAAACAAAATAGGTTAATACTTCATAATTTCAGCCAAACAATTACCTGCTTATAGCTTACAGCCAAACCACCTCTCACAAAATAATTACCAAGCTCTAATGTTAAGACTTGTACTTGTCTTTTTTTCTACCCCATTAGAATAAGTAATTTATCTCTATCTAATCATCTTAAAGATTTCAACTGGAGTACCCCTTGTGGAATTTTCACAGATAACCACACCTGGTATTTTGTGGTATTTGCCAACTTTACTATGATGTGATACTGGATAAGGGTTGCTAGAGGTAAATTTTTTGCCACCAATCCCCCTTTGTCTCACCATTTTCTCCAGTTCTATAAAGAAGGGTTGGTTACACTGGAAAGTTTTTCACTGGAGAGTAGGAGGTTGAGAGATGACCTTATAAACATCTATAAAGTCATGAGGGGTATAGATAGGATTAATGGTCATTGTCTTTTGCCTAGGATGGTTGATTTCAAGACCAGGGAGCACATTTTTAAGGTGAGAAGAGCGAGATTTAAAAACGAAATTGGGCAATTGTTTTTACACAGAGGGTGATTCATGTTTGGAATGAACGTCCCCAGAGGAAGTGGTAGATGTGGGTACAATTAAAACATTTCAAAGACATTTGGATAAGTACATGAAAAGGAAAGGTTTGGAAGGATATGAGCCAGGAGCAGGCAGATAGGACTAGTTTAGTTCGGGATTATGGTCGACATGGATTGGTTGACCGAAGGGTCTGTTTTCGTGCTCTATGATTATTTGACAATGACTCTATATTCTTATTCAAATGAATGTTTTCCAGATCCATAATACTGGTTCTGATAATCTCTTGCTGGTTTCTTAAAACATTCCTCACAAACAGGAAGATGTCTCAGGGAGCAATCAGTAAGGAGGTAAAATGTATGGTTGGCACTAAGAAGGGAGGAAGGAGATGGAGAATGAAGAAGCAAGGATTAAGATCCGAAGATGGTTGGTTTAGGTTTTAAGGGAGGCTGTTGTACAAAAGGGACCAAATGAAGGGAAGCAAGTCAAGAATTCCAAAAGCCAAAGTTGTAGTAGCTAAGTGCACAGCTACCATTAGTGGAATAGGGGACAAGACAGGAACAGAAGGCAGGTTCTCACTGAGAAAAGATGAAGGGAGATCACGCAAAGACTAAAAACAAAGTCCGGATACGACTTACCTCTGCTTGGAAGCCTTCCACAAGAATAGCAACCAGTAGGTTGAAAAGCACATAGTTGCCAAAAGTCATTAATGCCACAAAGTAGAGGGCAGCCCAGGGTGAGGTGGAGGCCATTCCATTATACAGGACTACATTCCAGTCCTCCTGAGTAAGGATCTAAGGACAAAGATCTTGACATTACCACACGATTATGAAGCTATGGAGTGTGTGAGATTGTGTGTATTTTTACTCCAGATTCCTTCCTTTTAGATTAGATTCCCTCCAGTGTGGAAACAGGCCCTTCGGCCAAACCAGTCCACACCGACCCTCCGAAGAGTAACCCACCCAGACCCATTTCCCTCTGACTAATGCACCTAACATTATGGGCAATTTAGCATGGCCAATTCACCTGGCTTGCACATCTTTGGACTGTGGGAGGAAACTGGAGCACCCGGAGGAAACCCACGCAGACACGGGGAGAATGTGCAAACTCCACACAGACAGTCGCCCAAGGCTGGAATCAGAACCTGGGACACTGGTGCTGTGAGGCAGCAGTGCTAACCACTGAGCTACCTTGCCACCATCTTTCCTCTTTTAGCTTTTCCAAAACTGCACAGTTACCACAATGCTGACGAATCAATGATGTGCTTACCATCAGTTTCTGAATCATGTGGTACCTGCTGTTAACCCTGCCTCTGCATCTGGGTAGGGAGCCAGTATTGATACACACTGCCCTGTATTCTTTATCCAAGTTGTTAGAAAAAATTGGTTTTGGGCTTATAGTACAGGCCCATTTCAATTTAAAAACATTACACCAGATCATCATAGACTTTATGTTATTTACCCATGCAACGCGGTATTATTCACCATCTCTGCAGGCAACTGCTGTAGTACATCTGGTAATAATCATACGTTTATAAATGCAATAATAAATGTGCTGATAGAATAAACAATGATAAAATAAACAATGTGGGTGGCATGGAGGCACAGTGGTTAGCACTGCTGCCTCACAGCGCCAGAGACCCGGGTTCAATTCCTGCCTCAGGCGACTGACTGTGTGGAGTTTGCACGTTCTCCCCGTGTCTGCGTGGGTTTCCTCCGGGTGCTCCGGTTTCCTCCCACAGTCCAAAGATGTGCAGGTAAGGTGAATTGGCCATGCTAAATTGCCCATAGTGTTAGGTAAGGGGTAAATGTAGGGGTATGGGTGGGTTGCGCTTCGGCGGGTCGGTGTGGACTTGTTGGGCCGAAGGGCCTGTTTCCACACTGTAATGTAATCTAAAAAAAATCTAAAAAATTGTGCTTACTAATTAAAAATGAAATATGTATATTGTGACTCTAAACAACAGCGATCAAACAACATGCTATAAATATGTAACACAAAGATTGCTACTGGAAAGAAGAAAACAATGTTATCAATCACATCATTGATTCCAGATAGCAGCAGCACAACTTTTGCTTTAGTGGAATAGCCTCACCTGAAATACAGTGACAATTGCCCACAACAAAGAATCAAAATTCTTCCTGTCTGGTATTGTGTCTCCATTCTCCATCTTCAAGCTGAATTTACATCCAAACAGATGCATGCCCAGAATACTGTGGGTGAAAGCAGAATAATCTTTACAAAATTTAGATTAACATAACACATACGAGGCAAAAGCACATCACTGCTAACAACCAGAATGCTTTAAAATAAAGATTCTTAGATCACTAAGAACACAGACCTAATCTTTTTTTTAAAGCTCTACTTCAATGTTGAAGATTTATGGTGAATGGTAAAAGAACCAATGATGACAAGAGGAAAGTCATTTTAAACAAGTGATGGTTAGGATCTGGAGTGCACTGGCTGTGAATGTAGGGAAGCAAATTCAATCAAGGCTTTCAAAGAGAATTGGATGATTGTTTCGGGGAAAACATTTTCAGACTTTGAGGATATGATCATTCCATGATTCAAGAAGAAGCTGATAGTGGTCATTACTGAACAAAGATTCTATTACACTTTATTTATACTGATGCGATGTAGGAATGAGCTCATGCACTTTGGGAGGAAGAATCAAAATCAGGTCATTATTTAAATAGAAAGAGATTCCAACAAGTAAAGTGGCTAGAGGTTTAGCACATGAAACACAAAAAGCATGCAGATACAGCAAGTAATTTAAAAATCAAATGAAATTTGGCCCTAAATGCTAGGAGGTAAGCATTTAAAATAAGGAAATCTTATTACAATTCTACAGCGTGTTGGTGAGGTTACACCTTAAGTACCGTGTACAGTTTTGGTCCCTGTATTTACCTGGCATTGGCAGTTCTTTAAAAGAGAGTCACCAGACTGATTCCTGGGTCGAAGGAGTCAACTTATCAAGAATGGCTAAAAGGTTAAGCCTTTATTCATTACAGTTTAGAAGAAAGATGGATGATCTTAATGATACACACAAGATTCTAAGGGGCCTTGAAACATTCAATATGGAGAAGATGTTTCCAGTAGTGGGGAAATCTCAAACTAGGGGGTCATCAATACAGAATAAGGGGACATTCACTTATAATGGAGATGCAAAGGAATTTCTTCTCCCAGACAATAATAAATTTCTGGAATTCTCTACCCCAGAGAATTGTGTAGACTAAGACACTGAAATTGTTTAAAGGAGGAGTAGGAGAAAGTGAGGACTGCAGATGCTGGAGATCAGAGCTGAAAATGTGTTGCTGGAAAAGCGCAGCAGATCAGGCAGCATCCAAGGAGCAGGAGAATCGACGTTTCGGGCATGAGCCCTTCTTCAGGAATGAGGAGAGTCCTCATTCCTCATTCCTGAAGAAGGGCTCATGCCCGAAACGTCGATTCTCCTGCTCCTTGGATGCTGCCTGACCTGCTGCACTTTTCCAGCGACACATTTTCAGCTCTAAAGGAGAAATAGACATACTTTTGAAATAGTAGGGAGTTGACAGAAATGCTGAACTGGCATAAAAGAAAGTTGATGCTTAGGGCAGATCAGCCATGATCTTATAGGCCAATTGGCCTACTTCTGCACCTCTTTCTTATGTTATTATGTGATCCATTGAGGACATTGGAGACGAATGTTCCAAGAGAATGTTCTCCTTGATTGGGACTGGACATTCCTTTGTTAAAAGAGGTTCTATGGTTACAGTCAGACTGGCGTTGGGGGAGTGGAATGTGTATTGAATATAGGTGGGTAGCTGAGTAAGTGTCGAGTTATGATGCTCCAGTGATCACGAGTTTGGGACAGGCACCATTGAGCACTTGATCCTTTCCTATCTACCGTTTTCATGAGTAAAAGCTAAATAGGCATGCTGCAATAAAACACATTTTGCTCAATTACAATGCAAATTAATGTTTGTAATCACCTGAAAATAAATATGAACAGCATGAGCAGCATGCAGAATGTAGCCACGTTGTCCATGGTTTTCATCAGAACCACTAACTGGCGTCGCAGTGCAGGCAGGAAACGGACTAGCTTCAAAACTCTGAGCAGCCGGAATGTTCTCAGCACTGAAAGGCCACCATCAGACTGACCAATAATTTCCCACACACTAGTAATAACAGGAAAATAATGTTGATTGCCTTATTTTCAGGATAAGCAGAAGGATCAGTCCCTCTCTAAGACTTCTCTGTTTTCTTGTTTACAGATTAGTAGCTTCTCATGCTCAGGTGAATGGGTCAGAAGGTTTTATAACAATGTGGTATTTGCTCACATAGTTGTAATTGATCGTTATAGAAAATACGTAAAAGCAACTTATGAAAAACTGGGACCAGGCATGAAGAAACAGCTAATGAATAAATACAATGTAACAGTAAACGTAACGTCAAACCATCAAATTTAAATCTTTCAGGAATGAAATTGCACTATTCAATTATAATATCAAATGAATTAATTGGTTAATAAACGTGAAAGTGCTTTCTTTAAAAAAGTAGACAAGGGAATCTCAGAAAATATCTTTAGCAATAACATCATATATGATTATTTCACATTATTGATTTATTGCATTGGAACAATATCTAAAATTTGTGATTATTCTTCTTTCCTATCTTTAGAGTTCAAATTTTCTATCAATCTAACATGGCTCTCATTCTATGTTAAGATACAGGAAGTTACAGTCAGATGAGGAGTTCAAGATTGAAGAATAGAATTTGAATGTGAAGAGCAAGGCTTGGAACCAAAGAGAAAGTAGGTCTGGCAATGAACAGAGAGAACTTGAAGCTGGAGAGGAAGCAAATCCAGATGCCGGTTATTAGACCAGCTCATCTTCCTCCTTCAATCCAAAATGTGGACTGCCAACTTACTCCAAAGAGAGAACGAGTGAGGAAGCCAATGACTAGGAGCAGTCATTGAGCACATGGTCAAGCAAAGCTACTCCTTAATTTCATGTGCAACATCTCTCTAGAAACCTCTGAAATAGAATCAGCAATCTGCTCCATGATGCAACTCAGGCTTATCATTTGATTTTTTATTCTGCACATTTTTGTGCATATAATGGTTCTGGAAGGTTTAATATTGGAGACTACATTAAGCCTCACTCATTGGAGGATGACACACAGACATGGGAAGGGAAATCGAGAGAATGGCTTTGGATCTTGAAGGGAACAGATGTGTCATCTATGTCTCCAAGCATTGACAATATTAACGTAGCTAATGTAACTTGTACCTAATTGCTACCATGCAACAAGTTAAAACTCATTAAGATTCCTTCTTACTGAGACTTACAAGTGGCCATTCCTTTACCACTGTATTCCAAACAATCCCTTAAAATAAGTCAAGGGATGAGGAATGGTTTTAACATTCTTCTGCCTACAACCATTTGTTAAATTGAAGGACATACTATTACATCTGAACACTGATTTTTTTTATTAACCTCTAATAGATAGTTGAAGACATGCTGAATCCCACATGGGGACAGTGAATGACAAACATTTAATTGCCAACACATTGCTTTAAACCCCAATTTGCAAGCAATAGCAAAGTACCTTAATTGAACAAGTAGAAATTCAAACATCTACCAGAAAAAAATGTTAACGAGAGAAACAAATATTGTAAACCTACCTGATAATGACAACAATTCCATCAAAAATATTATATGGATTTTTAATGTAACCAAAAAGACCAAATGCAAAAAGTTTAAGAATCATTTCCAAAGCAAACATGCTGGTAAATACAATGTTGCTGATCTCCAGGGCATTGGTAAGCTCTTCAGGCTGTGAAAAGATTTGAAATGATCTATTAGCAAATCATTTAAATCATTTCATTGATGGATATTAAAAAGAACATTGATTATGCTTAAATGGTGTCATGATTTAATTCAAAATAATACTAGCCTTGCACTTTGTTGAGTGAAGAAAGTTGAGAGGTGACCTAACTACAATGTTTTGCATGTCTATAAGATTTGATGGTGTAGAGAGAAACCACTTCTTTTCATAAGGAAGCCCCCAGAAGGAGAACAATAGCAGCATTACATAATGCCAGTCCATAATTATGCTTCCTTAACCTAACAGCAGGGCTTGCTTGAAGAGCTTGTGGAAAAGGCCCTGCGTGAACAATTTCCTCTTCACCTTATTATAGCTGCCCCCTCCCAGCTCAAAAGTGAGAACAGTAAAATAGTTATTAATGACTCTGTAAATATTTACTATCCATTCAATATTGATTGTTCATTATTTACTTTATGTTTAGCAGAATAATCTGTCCTAGCATGTAGGGTAGAGCTTCTAAGATTTTTAAAGCCTGACATTCTGTTCCACGGGTATATCAGTTACAATCAAAGCAATTATAGGATGGAGCAAAACTATTCAGATGTTGGAGCAGTTTTTCCATCTTGCTGATCAAAGGAAAGGGAAAAAAATCAGTACGACAATCATCTCAGCCAGCCCTCATGATATTGTTTCACACAGTTTTACAATGATTTATAATTATATTACAAGCAGCCTTTACACATTAGCACACAACAGAAGAAGCTTAACTATGATTAAACATGATTCAGAAGCATTACGGATAGAAATGAGTGAGTATAAATCTGGTAAGCATTATCAGTACCTCATGTCAACAGTCAAGTATCACATTTTCAGTCAGGCATCACGGTTTCTTGTATTAACACAAATTTTTTTTATACAACAAAATTTACACATCCATATAAAGGAGATATTTGTGCACCTCAGCATTTAGGTGATATTTATAGGTCTGTTAAACAGCTTAGGCCATCGTAAAATCTTTCCATGTGCAATTCCTCTTTAACAATTGTCAGCCTGTATCAGGTACTATACTGTACTTATTAAGGAAGAGTGGAATATTGAATCCACTGACACATCTCTCCAAAACCAGCTTTACAACTTTAATCCAAAATTCTGATTAATTATTTGCTCCCAAGTTTTCTGATGGTAGCTGGAACACTGATAATGGACAAAATCAACATTTGACTGCAAATCTCTAAAAATGGTTGGGATCTTTGCTTTGAAACATCACAACATTTGCATTATAAATAGACTGAGTAAGAGAAACTCTGGAACATCACAATCAAAATTACTAAGGGCTTCTGTTCACCCATTGATTGCACCTAATGATACTCAGCAGATGGATATATTCACATTCCATTAACATGTATCTGGTAATTTTCAAAAGTAAAATCCGAATTTAAACTTTTATAAAACTTATATATTTTTTGTCATGAATATCAATTTTGAGGTTGCATAAAGTCAACAACATAGTTTAAGGTTTCTATTCCTTCCTGACCCCACAATAGTAAAACTTTTATAGCTGACGAGAAGTATATAAACTAAATTGGTTAATGTAACTATTAAAATGGGAGTTGAAACAGAGATAAACATGAGAAAAAAAACTGCATACTTGTCTGACTAGATATAAATGGCATTACAAAAGAAATTCAAAAAATATTCCCCTAGAAATTGACACTTCAAGACTATTTTATCAGAACCGATGTCATGCAATTCTATGAATGTGACACAAAATGGATATACTGAACACTAGTGAGAAATTAATCAAGAAGAATTATAACTTCGAACTCAAATGTTATGTGATAGGTGAGAAAAAAAGAGCCTCACTATTATGGTGATTACTGATTTGAGAAATCTTCAGCTGCATGTTTTGTGTTAGATGGAAATGATATAACCAAATATGCTGGCAATGCATATAAATGTCATGAAGTGTTGAAATTCAAAATAAGTCTCATTTTCTCACCAGGTACTTGTTAGTTGCAACATATAATTTTTAATCCAAAAATGGAACCTTTGGCTTGACAATTAGTCACTCAAAGGAATAAACACTAGCTACATTGTCAACACAATGTACATTTGAATGGAAAGCTCGTGGTGAAATGTCAAGGAAAAAGAGTATCATCAAAGACTTTAGATTGAAGAATATTAATCATCACATGGCAGGTGATGCAGAATGTGTAGGATATATGATAAACAGAGAGTAGAAAGAGTGCTACCAGATGAAGGTCAAAGTGTGTACCCCAAACCGTGGTCACCAAATGCCTAGAGATCATTTAAGATAATTTATTAAATTTCTTTCATGTTTTCAAACACATTCTGTGGAAATATTTTCTACTCCTCGTTACTTTTGCACCGATAAAGCTAATGGAAATAGCAATAACAATTGCAGGGAACTGCTCACATCAAGTGGTAAATCAAATTCAAAATTCACTTGCTAAACAAGCTACAAATTAATTTGAGTAATTAATGAATTTAATTAATATTCCATTAATTCATTTCTGAAAAATATATACTTTGTTGAAGTATTTTGTCTTGCTCTCATCAGGACATTCAGAAGAAATACTGGTGCAAAGAACAATGTCTGAAACAATACAAGAAGACTGTCCTGATTGGCTTGTAAATTGAGTCTGATTAAGATTAGTGTTGCCATGGATAATGCACCAGTTAGGTAACAATTGACAATTAAGCTTTGTAAAGTAAACTAGGCAAGGGTCAAGTCATCAGTCTGAACCAAGTAGTAGATGTTGCCTATTTTGTAATGATGTAATGGGTGCAATGTATGTACACTATCATGACTCACTGGAATAGTGTGCTGGAAAAGATCTCTGAGTTATCTGTTAAAGTCACAGCTTAAAACAACTGCTGAAGGAAAGATGAACTGCTTTTCTGCAATTTTAACATCATTTATGACTCCAGACTGAAAGTCCTTGTACTGATGGAAATTAAAATGCAGCTATTCAACTTGTTCCCAGCCCCAAGCTGTTCAGTTACCCCAGAGCCAAACATACAGTTATTGGCAGGCAAAAAACTTTTGTCATCAATAACGGGTCACTAGTCCATAGATCAATCGACTTCTTGCTGCCATTTAACTGTATCTGTACTCAAAACCCTTCAGTTCCTGTTCATCTGCAACTATTTCAATTACTGCTTGTTCAAACAGCTGTTTACACAATGCCTGTCACCTGAGTGCCAGCTTACTCGTTTTTCAAACCAGGCAGCAATCCTTTAAAACAGGTCTATTTCATCTAGGATTTTAAAAAGCATACAAACAAAAGGATATAGTCCTTTCAACATGTTCTGATTGCCTACAATGAACAAGACCTTTCTACTGATACCCTGTATATGTCATTTCTGGTATCTACACACGTGCCACATTGTGAACCTGACTAACAATCTTAAACTCGAGATTAGAGTGGTGCTGGAAAAGCACAGCAGTTCAGGCAGCATCCGAGGAGCAGAAAAATCGACGTTTTGGGCAAAAGCCATTCTGTGTAATTCTAAGCACATTCAGGACTATTTATTAAATATTGATAAATTGTGGGATCATGTGCAATGTTGAACATTTTTGTGGGTTTTGGAAACAGGAGCTGCTGGGGTACTTCAGCGATAGCTAAAGGGACATGCTATTTAACATGATCTGCAATTTTTGGGGCATACAGCCTACTTATCTTGTTCACCTGGGTAAGTTGCTGAGTTAATAAATTCAATGAATACTGATTCATATGATGGTGATGGGTCCAGAACACCATCAAGCTGTGCACAAGTACAAATGCCTATGGCTTCCCTGAGTGATATATTGACAAATAGGCTATACTCAACTGACCACGTAGATGTGGCTTTGCTATCAAATGCAAGGCCTTTATGCTCCTTGCAAATGTGAAGGATTCCTCCACTGTATATATGGAAATCTTGTTTAAAACTAACTGTAGCAAATTGTCCAAACATTTGACTAAAACACATTGTGTAGCTCAGATAGGGTGTAAAGGGACATCACTACTAGATGCCTTGGGTTGCCCGCGCATAGGCAGATGCATAGGAGTCATGAGAATGAAACGTCACCCAGCAGCCTGTTGTTCTTGTGCAAGTCTGAGAAGCACTTTTTTTTAGCTTATCCTTGAGTAAGACTGTCCAATCATGTTGGTAAAAACAATGACTGCAGATGCTGGAAACCAGATTCCGGATCAGTGGTGCTGGAAGAGCACAGCAATTCAGGCAGCATCCGACGAGCAGCAAAATCGACGTTTCGGGCAAAAGCCCTTCATCAGGAATAAAGGCAGAGAGCCTGAAGCATGGAGCGATAAGCTAGAGGAGGGTGAGGGTGGAGCTAGGCAGGTCGGACAAGTCCGGACA
>NC_057730.1:10944927-11017626 GCF_004010195.1 Chiloscyllium plagiosum
GGAAGTGGTTGTGGGAGTGGCCATGATGGGGGCTGAAGTGACATCATCAATCAGCGTGGGGGTGGTAGCTGCATCAGCCGCATGGCTAATGGTGTTTCCGAGGCCAGGGGAATCTTCTGGAATGTTTGAGGAGCGCTGGTTATGGAGGTGGGTGGATAAAAGTTTGTTGTACTTACAGTTTTTGATGTTTGAGATGGAGTTGAAATACTGTTTGTTGAGAGTATGGATTCTCCTGAGGATGTAGTACAGAGTGGGTCCTTTGCAATTCTGAGAGAGTGTGGCCCTCAGCTGAGGCAGGGTAGACTGTAGAGAGGTTAGGTGCCGGCGCATTGCTGCGAGCGTGGAGCGGAGGATCTTGAAGGAGAACTGTTGCTGGTGTTTTTGAATCTGTAGTCTGTACTGTTTGTCCTGTTCGGGTCCAAACTCTACTGGTTTAAAGGTGGTCCGGAGTCCGTGTGGGATGAGTTGGTTACGGAGGCATGCACTGAGGAAGCAAATGTGGCTGTGGTACCGAGTTTGTTTCGCAACATGTCCAATCATGTTGTAAAGCAGGTCAAATGGATATGGATTCAGCATGACATTAAGAATGACAGGCATTTTGTTCTTATAGCCATACCTGCTAAGGATGCCTGTTCTATTCCCACTGTCAGGTTTACAGATGTGAATGGCAAGATTAGCCTTAAGGACTTGCTATGCTGCCAGACATGTGCACTGTACATAGAAATCATACAGTCACTCAGAATTTTGCAGAATGCATATGCTAAATCAACTAGGCGTGCTCTCAAGGATTTGGCATCTTCAGCAGATGCTGGTTTGTGACAGGACAGCTGGGAATAGAGGAGTTGGGAAGTCATGTTGGGGTTATACAGGACATTGGTGAGGCTTCTTCTGGAATACTGCGTCCAATTCTGGTTGCCCAGCAATAGGAAGGATATTATTAAGCTGGTGTGTGTTCAGAAGAGATCTACCAGGATGTTGCCAGGCATGGAAGGCTTGTGTTATAAAGAAAGGCTGGATAGGCTGAGACTTTTTCACTGGAGGGTAGAAGGTTGAGAGGCAACCTTATAGGACAATGAGAGGTCTAGACAGAATTAATGGTCATTGTCCTTTCCCTAGGATGTGGGATTTCAAGACTAGGCGGTACATAGAGTCAGAGAGATGTACAGCATGGAAACAGACCCTTTGGTCCAACCCGCCCATGTTGGCCAGATATCCCAACCCAACCTAGTCCCGCCTGCCAGCACCCGGCCCATATCCCTCCAAACCCATTTCTATTCATATACCTATCCAAATGCCTCTTAAATGTTGCAATTGTACCAGCCTCCACCACTTCCTCTGGCAGCTCATTCCATATACATACCACCCTCTGCGTGAAAAAGATGCCCCTTAGGTCTCTTTTATATCTTTCCCCTCTCACCCTAAACCTATGCCCTCTTGTTCTGGACTCCCCCACCCCAGGGAAAAGACTTTGTCTATTTATCTTATCTACGCCCCTCATAATTTAGTAAACCTCCAGAAGGTCACCCCTCAGCCTCTGTCGCTCCAGGGAAAACAGCTCCAGCTTGTTCAGCCTCTCCTTATAGCTCAAATCCTCCAACCCTGGCAACATCCTTGTAAATCCTTTCTGAACCTTTTCGCGTTTCACAACATCTTTCCGATAGGAAGGAGACCAGAATTGCATGCAATATTCCAACAGCGGCCTAATCAATGACCTGTACAGCCACAACATGACCTCCCAACTCCTGTACTCAATACTCTGACCAATAAAGAAAAACATACCAAACACTTTCTTCACTATCCTATCTACCTGCGACTCCATTTCCAAGGAGCTATGAGCCTGCACTCCAAGGTCAGCAACACTCTCTAGGACCTTACCATTAAGTGTATAAGTCCTGCTAAGATTTGCTTTCCCAAAATGTAGCACCTCTCATTTATCTGAATTAAACTCCATCTGCCACTTCTCAGCCCATTGGCTCATTTGATCAAGATCCTGTTGTAATCTGTGGTAACCCTCTTCGCTGTTCACTCCACCTCCAATTTTGGTGTCCTCTGCAAACTTACTAACTGTACCTCTTATACTGTATCCAAATCATTTATGTAAATGACAAAAAGTAGAGGATCCAGCACCAATCCTTGTGGCACTCCACTGGTTACAGGCATCCAGTCTGAAAAAACAACCCTCCACCACCAACCTGTCTTCTACCTTTGAGCAAGTTCTGTATCCAAATGGCTAGTTCTCCCTGTATTCCATAAGATCTAACCTTGCCCACCAGTCTCCCATGGGGAACTTTGTCGAATGCCTTATCACATCTACCACTCTGCCCTCATCAATCCTCTTTGTTACTTCTTCAAAAAAACTCAATCAAGTTAGTAAGACATGATTTCCCATGCACAAAGCCATGTTGACTATCCCTAACCAGTCCTTGCCTTTCCATATACATGTACTGAGAGGAGTGAGATTTAAGAAAGAAATAGGGGCAATTTTTATTACACAGAGGGTGGTTTGCATTTGGAATGAATTTCTCCAGAGGAAGTGGTGGATGTGGGTACAATTACACCATTTAAAAGACATTTGGATAAGTACATGAATAGGAAAGGTCTGAAGGGAAGTGGGCCAGGAGCAGGGAGGTGTGACTAGTTTAGTTTGGAATTATGTTCGGTATGGACTGGTTGGATCAAAGTGTTTGTTTACATGCTGTACGATTCTATGACTCTAAAACCATTTTTTAGTATTACTCAAGTTCTGTATTACAAATGACAATTAACAAATTAGTTATTAACTTTCAATATCAATTAGAGACATACATTAGAGATGTACAGCACGGAAACGGACCCTTCGGTCCAATTCATCCATGCCGACCAGATATCCTAAATAAATCTAGTCTCATTTGCCAGCATTTGGCCCACATCCCTCTAACCCTTCCTATTCATATACCCAGCCAGATGCCTTTTAAATGTTGCAATTGTACTAGCCTCCACCACTTCCTCTGGCAGCTCATTCCATACATGCACCACCTTCTGCGTCAAAACGTTGCCCCTTAGATCCCTTTTATATCTTTCCCCTTTCATCGTAAACTATGCTCTTTAGTTCTAGATTCCCCCACCCCAGGGAAAATACTTTATCTATTTACCCTATCCATGCCCCTCATGATTTTATAAGCCTCTAAGGTCATCCCTCAGCCTCCAATGCCCCAGGGAAAATAGCCCCAGCCTATTCAACCTCTCCTTTTAACTCAAACCCTCCAACCCTGGCAACATCCTTGTAAATCTTTTCTGAACTCTTTCAAGTTTCACAACATTCTTCCTATAGCAGGGGAAACCAGCATTGCACATAGTATTTCAATAGTGACCTAACCAATGTCTTGCACAGCCACAACATGACCTCCCAACTCAATGCACTGACCAATAAAGGCAAGCATACAAAATGCCTTCTTCACTATCCAATCTATGGGCGACTCCACTTTCAAGGAACTATGAACCTGCACTCCAAGGTCTCTTTGTTCAGCAACACTCCCCAGGACCTGACCATTAAAGGTACAGGTCCTGCCCTAGTTTGCTTTTCCAAAACATAGCACCTTACATTTATCTAAATTAAACTCCATCTGCCACTTCTCAGCCCATTGGCCCATCTGATCAAGATCCTGTTGTATTCTGAGGTAATCTTCTTTGTTGTCTACTGCATCTCCAATTTTGGTGTCATCTGCAAATTTACTAACCATACCTCCTATGTTCACATCCAAATCATTTATATAAATAATTCACATAATTAATATTTACAAGAACAGAGAAGCAGAACAGAAATCAAAACTCCAAGTAAAAAGTGAGCAAAAATGTCAGTTCAGGTTTGTTTTCAATAAGATTTCAAGAAGCAATGAAGGCAACTTTAACATAAAACAGAAAAATATTTTACTGCTGATATATTTACTGCATCATTATTTTATATTGTCCTGATGATAACATGCAAATTATAGTCAATTAGGCTGGATTACAACAGATTTATAAAGAATTCAGGCAAGTCATATCATATTCCAACTATTACAACATAGTTCAAAACAAAGTTAAAAATCACATAACACCAGGATATACTCCAATAGGTTTAATTGGAAGCACTAGCTGTCAGAGCGCCACTCCTTCATCAGATGATTGTGGAGGACACAGTTGTAAGACACAGAATTTATAGCAAAAAACAGGCATGGAAGAGCAACTTGTTTCAGCCAGACAAAAGGCCAATGATACCTCGAGAAGTGGCAGTATGATGATGTCACTGGCACTGTGAAGCAATTTTCAGAGATCAATTGAAATTGCTATGTCTAGGAAGTGTGTTTCAAACATAACAAGCCAAAGATGTCAAGCCAAATGCTTAAATTGCCTTTTCAAGTGTCAGAGATATAGAACATGGATATAGACCCTTCGGTCCAACTAGTCCACGCTGACTATGGATCTGAAAACGTAGTCATTTGAGTAAGAATACAGAGTCATTGACATATAAACATAGAGCATGAAAACAGACCCTTCGGTTCAACCAATCCATATTCACCATAATACCAAACTAAACCAGTCCCACCTGCCTGCATTTGGTTCACAACCGTCCAAACATTTCCTATTCATGTACTTATCCAAATGTCTTTTAAATGTTCTAACTGTACCTGCATCCACCACTTCCTCTGCCAGTACGTTCCACACATTTGTATAAAAATGTTGCCCCAACGACCTTTTTAAGCTTTCTCCTCATGATTTTATAAATCTCTGTAAGTTCACCCCTCAATCTCCTATACTCCAGTGAAAAAGGTCTCCCACAAGGGGACATAGCTTTAAATTGAGGGGTGATAGATACAGGGCAGATGTCAGAGGTAGCTTCTTTACTCAGAGAGTACTAGGGGCACGGAACACACTGCCTGCAACAGTAGTAGACCTACCAACTTTAACAGCATTTAAATGGTCATTGGATAAACATATGGATGAAAATGGAATAGTGTAGGATAGATAGGCTTCAGATTGGTTCCACAGATCGGCCCAACATCAAGGGCCAAAGGGCCTGTACTGCACTGTAATGTTCTATGTTCTAAGTCGCAATCTGTTTTTATAACACTAACCTCCATTCCCAGTAATATCCCACTAAGTGTTTTTCTCAATCCTCTCCAATTTAATAATATACTTCCTATAGCAGGATAACCAGACCTGTACGCAGTACTCCAGAAGAGGCCTCACCAACATCCTGTAGGAGCTCAACGTGATGGCCTGGATCCTATCGTCAAAGGTTTGAGCAATCAAGTCAAACATGCTAAATGCCTTCTTAACCACCCTGTCTACCTGTGATGCAACTTTCAAAAAACTATATACCTGAACCCTCAGGTCTCTCTGTTCTTTAACACTACCCAGGACCTACTACTAATTGTATAAGATCTGCCTTAGCTTATTTTATCAAAATGCAATATCTCACTTTTATCCAAATTAAATTCCATCTGTCACTCCTTAGCCCAATTGATTAAGATCTCTTTATAATCTTAGATAACCTTTCTTACTTTGCACTATACCACCTATTTTTGTGTTATTTGCAAACTTACAAACCATGCCTCCTATATTTTTATCCAAACCACTGGTCACAGGTCTCTAAAATGAAAGAAAACCCTCCAACACCCTCTGTGTTTCACATTAAGCTAATTTTGAATCCAACTGGCAAGCTCACCCTGAATCCTATGATCTAACTTTACTAATTAGTCTACCAAGCTAAACCTCGCCAAAGGCTTTACTAAAATCCAAATAAACAACATCTACTACTCTGCCCTCATCAATCTTTTTGGTTACTTCCTCAAAAAACTCAATCAAGTTTGTGAGAAATGATTTCCCTCAAACAAAACCACGCTGGCTATCCATAATCAGTCCTTGCCTCTCTAAATATATATAAATCCCATCTTTTGGAATCACCTAGAGCAACTTACCCACCACTGATGTCAAGCTCAGAGGTCTATGGTTCCCAAGCTTCTTCCTACAGTCTTTCTTAAATAAATTGGCCACCCTCCAGCCCTCCAGCACCTCACCTATGGTTATAGATGATATAAATATTTCTGCTAGTCCTTGAAGCTGAGGAAGAATTCAAGCTAGCAAGTTTCACAAGTCCTTGAATCTAAATCCGTTCTCTTCCAGGCCCTGGAGAACCGTACATCTCAAAACAAACTTCATGGGCTTTTTCTGGCCACAACTCCTGATATTACATCCACTTGGTTTCAGGCAGAGACCATGACTGATTGTTTAAAAATAAAGCACAAGAGTTGAAAAGATTCAAGTCTTTGTGGAGTATGTCACTCCCAGTCTATGCCATCATTTTCCCTGAAAGCTCTTTGAGTTAAAATTGATCTTGTAGGATTCCTGGTATTCATTAGAAAATACTGATTTCTTCCAACACAATCAAATGGGACATGTTCCAAAATTATAAATCAATTCGCAAGCAGTTAATAATAAGACTACATGGGGAGCCAACAAGAGAAATCAGAAGCTTAATAAATCTATTTCATGCATGAGTACTGTCATTTAAAACAGACTATTGAAAATAACATCCAAAAGTATTTTTGCAGCTTCATTAACTTTGTTAAATAAACAAAGAAGCCTTGCATCAAAAGAATGAGTGCCCCTTAAAACCTGTCACCTACATTCACCGAACATCTGCCCTGCCAATACAAAATATGTCAGACTCAACTAGATGTAACTTCCTATGTTGTATATTGCAACAATTACATGTGATAACAAAATGCCACAAAAAAAATTAAGATTGTACTTAACTATATACAAACTAACTGAGCAATACATTGAAATTAAATTTACTCTATATTGGTCAGCTACAGTAACAGAAACATGCAGGAAAATGAACCATTTTAAAATTAATTTGATAACACAGTTAAAATTCATGCTAGAAAAAAATTGTGCTCATGGAATGTTAAACTATTGCAAATATAAAATTAATTTATCATGGTTGTAGTTTCCAGCTAATTAAAAATTTATGCTATGAGTCACCTAGTAATGTATTCCCCTTAGACAATACAGAAATAATGAATCTTATCAGCATTGAATGTCAATAGACTAATTCCTGCTAATCTATATACTTCAACAAATGATATAGTTTAATGATATGCTGCAGCTTTGTTCATTTGGCGATGATTATGAGACCTTTACTATAGCCTGTGCTGAAGAATAAAAATAAATTGCTGTTAAAAAAAACTAAAATCCAATGATGAAAAATTACTTGTTTAAAAAAAAGGCTCAATTATTTTGGGTGAGCAATGGGTTTGAACACTAGCAGGCTTCTGGACATTATTCGGGATATATCATCTTATGATTGCCTGAATAAATGCCCTGTCACAAATAAAATTACAATTCAACAATTATAGCAATAATCTTCATTTTAAAATACAAACATTGCAGGGTACCTGACACATATGAATTGTTAAAATGTTTTATATATGTATTAGTTAACACAAGAAAAAAAGTTTCTTCCAAAATAAAAAAGCCGACATTTTGAAAGCCTGTCTATAAAATAAACTGAACCATAAATGTTATTGTACTAGCAAGTTTAGACTGAAACTCAAAACGGATCTTCAAATTCAATGACGGGCTATGCTTTTGTTGACAATCATCTCTGAACTGATGGAAGCAGCAAAATGCTGAGAACTACACATAAACAGATTTGTTTGTGAAACAGAGTCAGTACTGGAGGGCTGGAATGGGTTAGATATTTTTAACCACCAAGGGCACAATGTTCAAATAATATCTTTCTAAGCAATGCTACCTCTGAAAAGCCACTAATCAATCACACACTGTATGTGTGTGCCAATAGCTCAAAGTCAAAGGGTACAGAATTACCATATCACAAAAGAAAACATTTTGGGGCTAAAACAAACTAAATGTTATAAAAATGTCATACTTGAAGTGTTTTATCTACACTTGTGTAAACTGCAGATAGCACAGCAATGGAGTTTACAATCTTTGAGTCCCACTCAGTTGTAAAGTAAAAGAATAGGGGAGTGTCATCAATTTTTCAAGACCAGTTTTTCATTTTAATAAAGCAATGCCAGAAAATACAGAAAAGCACGCATGTGGTGGAAATTACAAACTTCTGGATATGGCTTATGTCATTATTTAATAAGCTGAGGAGGATAACCTGTTACCAGAATGATTGAAACTTACTGTCACTCCCCACTCCCCCATGGCACTTTCCCATGCAATCGCAGAAGGTATAACACCTGCTCGCTCACTTCCTCCCTCCTCACTAACCAAGGTCCCAGACACACATTCCAAGTGAAGCAGCGATTTACCTACACTTCACTGAATTTAGTCTACTGTATTTGCTGCTCACAATGTGGTCTGCCTTACACTAAGGAGATGAAATTCAGACTTGGCAATGGCTTTGCAGGACCCTGCATGAATGACTCTGATCTTCCAGTTGCCTGCCAATTCAATACATCACCATGTTCTCTGGACAATACCTCTGTCTTAGGCTTGCTGCAATGCACCAGCAAAGTTCAGTGCAAGCTGGAAGAACAGCATTTCTTTTTCCACTTGGGAACGCTGCAGCCTCCAGAAGTCAATATCAAATTCAATAATTTTAGGGCCTGAGCACCTGTCCTTATCCCAACCGCCACACACTAGACCTTGTTATTTCATGGGTCATCGACCACAAACAATCCATTGTCAGCCACTAATGGTGCCCATCTGCAGCTATTGATTCTCCTAGGTTGAACTTGACTCATTTCTTTGTCTGCCCAACTATTTTTCTCTCACTCGGAGCTCCATCTTCATTAATATCTTTTTCCTCCCCCCCACCCATCCAATTACCAGCATATTTTCCAAACTTTTCCTATCTAAAATGAGCTCTTAAGATGCTGACTGGACACCTTAAGATGGCTGACTGGACCCAAAATGCTAACTCTGCTTTATCTCCACAGATGCTGCCAGATATACTAAGTTTTTCCAGCAATTTCTGTTTTTGCTTATTATTTCCAGCATCCAGCATCAGTTCTTTGATTCAATTGCAAATTATTCCTGTAGAGGGAGTTAGTCATGTTGCTAATGGCAATTCTGTCATTCACTGGATAGGTACCTGGTTAATATGTAGAGAATCAACAAATTTGCAACTGAAAAAAGAACAAGACAACATTTTACTTGCAATAGGAGTGCAAGTAAATGAATTCTGAATAATGATATTTTTAATTCCATTATTTTATGTGGAAGAAAAAATATTAGTTAATGGTAAGGCAGATATAGTCATATTAGTGAGACAGAAATAATTCACTTCACCATATCATAAAACAAAGAGCAAGCAGCCTGTGGCAGATTGTGACAGTGCCCTCTATAAATGATGGATAAAACTAGTCAATAAATTGTGCATGGGAAATCATGACTTACAAACTTGATTGAGATTTTGAAGAAGTAACAAAGAGGATTGATGAGAGCAGAGTGGTAGATGTGATCTACATGGACTTCAGTATGGCATTCAACAAGGTTCCCCATGGGAGACTGGTTAGCAAGGTTAGATCTCACAGAATAAAGGGAGAACTAGCCATTTGGATACAGAACTGGCGCAAAGGTAGAAGACAGAGGGTGGTGGTGGAGGGTTGTTTTTCAGACTGGAGGTCTGTGACCAGTGGAGTGCCACAAGGATCGGTGCTGGATCCTCTACTTTCTGTCATTTACATAAATGATTTGGATGTGAGCATAAGAGGTACAGTTAGTAAGTTTGCAGATCACACCAAAATTGGAGGTGCAGTGGATAGCGAAGTAGGTTACCTCAGATTACAACAGGATCTTGATCAGCTGGGCCAATGGGCTGAGAAGTGACAGATGGAATTTAATTCAGATAAATGAGAGGTGCTGCATTTTGGGAAAGCAAATCTTAGCTGAACTTATACACTTAATGGTAAGGTCCTAGAGAGTGTTGCTGAACAAAGAGACCTTGGAGTGCAGGCTCATAGCTCCTTGAACGTGGAGTCACAAGTAGATAGGATAGTGAAGGTGTTTGGTATGCTTTCCTTTATTGGTCAGAGTATTGAGTACAAGGGTTGGGACGTCATGTTGCGGCTGTACAGGTCATTGGAATATTGCATGCAATTCTGGTCTTCTTCCTATCGGAAAGATGTTGTGAAACTTGAAAGGGTTCAGAAATGATTCACAGGGATATTGCCAGTGTTGGAGGATTTGAGCTATGGAGAGAGGCTGAACAGGCTGGGGCTGTTTTTCCAGGAGCGTAGGAGGCTGAGGGGTGACCTTATAGAAGTTTACAAAATGATGAGGGGCATAGATAGGATAAATAGACAAAGTCTTTTCCCTGGGATCGGGGAGTCCAGAACTAGAGGGCATAGGTTTAGGGTGAGAGGGGAAAGATATAAAAGGGACCTTAGGGGCATCTTTTTCATGCAGAGGGTGGTACGTGAATGGAAATAGCTGCCAAAGGAAGTGGTGGAGGCTGGTACAATTGCAACATTTAAAAGGCATTTGGATGGGTATAGTAATAGGAAGGGTTTGGAGGGATATGGGCCGGGTGCTGGCAGGTGGGACGAGATTGGGTTGGGATATCTGGTTAGCATGAACGAGTTGGACTGAAGGGTCTGTTTCTATGCTGTACATCTCTATGACTGTAACACATGCGTTAGCCAGTTTCAAGTGCTTCCATTGAACCATGTGGGAATTCTGGATACAAATTCATGATGTGGCACAATCTCAGACATCAGAATAATGCAACAGAAAGGCTTGCAACCCACAAAGAAAAACTCTTCTTCAGAAAATGAGAAAGTACTATTCCGATTAATTTTAAAGTCATCAATATAAAGGTTAAATCTTGAACACGGTAGACCAGTGGTATTCAACCAGTGTGCTGTGGTGTGCCGTGAGAACAGTCCAAGTGTGCTGTGACATTTTGTGCAAGGGTAATGAAAATCAATATAAAACAAACATTGTTTTGTCATTAACAATTTTCTATCCAAACAAAATTACTGTTCATAAAACCCATGAAAATTAATTATCGAATTAAAAGTGTGGCAATGCCCTTCTGATTCTAAAATGTGAACATTCTAAACGCATGTGGCCAAAAGGCAAATTTAACATGATCTGAAAAAGGTGGGTTTGCTATGGAATTGTTTGCCTCATTGAAGTGTGTCACGCTACTGAAAAGGTTGAAAAGCATCACTGTAGACAAGCATGCAGCCTTTAAAAGTAAAACAACTGTGAATGCTGGAGATCTGTAAGAAAAACATAAAGTGCTAGAGAAATTCAGCATGTTTAGCAACATCTGTGGAAAGAAAATCAGAATTAATATTTTGAGTCCTGTTCTGACACAGGATCACCAGACTTGAAACATTTACTCTGTTTTTCTCTTCACAGATGTTTCTCCAACACTTTTTGTTTTAGTTTCAGCCTTTAATAATACTGTTGTGTTCCTTCATTGTCTGTCCATTTGTTTCCATGTCAAACACTGAGTAAAGGCAACAAAACCCATTTGAAAACAATCACATACTGAAAAGGATATACATCAAACCTTTGTGAGAGGGACCTCCAAGTGGAACTAGATTCCAGGTTTGATCTATGGTCATTAATCAACTAGTTAACAAATATCATGTTTATATCATCAACACAGTACCAAATGACACTGCTGAAAGTCTGGAATCTCATCAATAATTGTTATAGCAACAACTGTATGGAGGATTAGGAGCAAAACTGCAGAGGAATTTAAATTATGCAGAACAAAACCTCCCTTCCCTCCTAAAATATGTACAGCACATTTTATGAACACGTTGAATATATTTTAGATTGTTGAAAAATTGAAGATCTCCAGTAAAGACATTTTTTAAATCAATGAGGCAAGGTCGTATCGCACCTTCTAACCCTAATAAAAACAGAGTAATAGTGTATTAATATTGAGGGACCTCAGTCCCAGCAACTTGGATTGGTGTGAACTGAATACTGGGTGCTTTTTTATGACGTGGAGGGTTCATTGATAAGCTGCTTTTGTGCATCGATAAGCAAGCAATTAGGCAATGATTATTTAGCTGATGGATTTGCATGGAGCTCAATGTTAAGAAAAGAGAAGCAGCACTATTCAAATCACAGGACAGAATACAAATAGTTTGGGTATAGGCTCGTCATGGTGGTGGTGCCCTTACTGCTGGGAAAAGAGGACTGGATTCAAATCCCACCTAGTCTAGAAGTGTGCAGCAACATCCTTGAGCAAATTGATTAGGAAAATACCCAGAAGAAATACTAAGCTGTGACTTTAAGGTTGTCTGACCAAGTTGAGTTCAGCTCCATTTGGCCTATTATGATGCTATGGTAGTATCCTTACCTCTGATGCCTGGATTCAAGTCCCACTTGCTCCAGAGGTGTATAAAAAAAGTAACAGGTTGACTAGAAAACAGCTACAAATCACCTGGGGCAAGGTAGCAAGTTTTTTTTAACTTCTTCCTACTAAAGCTTTGTCGAAAATATTCCTATTATAACATGAAAGTATTCTTAGGTTTGAAAGATGGGACTTTGTAAAATTTCTAAGAATTTACTACACAATAAACTTCAGAGACTTAGGTTAACAATAATCTTTAAAAACATTTTGTGTTACACAAAGAAGGTTTTTTTATCATAAACCTTTTCATTCCCAGTGGTGTGTAGCTTGTTGTGCATGGAATCAGTGAGAATTTTTCAGACCAAAAACACTACAGACTACAAAGAAAAATGCCAACACTAGGGAACATGAAGAAGTGAAGTTCTGAGTGCCTGACCATGTTAATTGCAAACAGACCAGCCAAATATGTAAAGAAAACAACTGGAAGGTTGCCAAAAAAATTCCAAAACAAAGTCACAGCCAAAGATAGTTATCAGTAATTGTGATTGACAGATTCTTTCAGAGTCTAACTTCAGATCTTCAGCATCTCCAGCACAAAGCCGTCTAAAACATAAAGTGAAGGGGTGACTACTACCTTATCAAACCTCTTTTTAAATTGTATATATTTTTAAAATGGAAGTCGGAAATAATTGTTGGAGTTAAGAAGTTCAGTATTGAATGTAATTTTGATGACATCGTTGAGGATAATGGCTCAAGAGGAGTTTCAATGCTTGACACTGGAACAGAATGAAATCTCTACATTATCACATCCAGAATTCAATCAACAATCTGTCTTGACTCAATATTTTCTCTTTCAGTTACTGCAAATGGTTCTACTTAGTAACCCCTTCTGCTCGATCTTCTGTTATTATGCCTTACTCTTAATGGCAACAGAAACTCAGCATTAACTGTTTGATTTAATGTTGGACTTCCTCTTTAAACTGCTTCCATCATTGTGCACTTAAATCTTGCTATCATGCTCCTGTCTGTAAACTAATACAAGACTGAAAGTGCTTAACTGAGTGTAAACAAAAAAAGTCTCAAGATCTTAAATTCATTTAAACTACTAGTTTCAAAAAACAACTGACTGACTGATTTCAGAATCAACTATAACACTAGTGAAAAGTTGTCAACTTTTCCAAGACCAGAGCAGGGTCAGGATTAAGATAAATCATGGTATTAAATTCACCATTCATGATCACAGTTCTCATTTAGATTTCTGCCAAGCTTTCAACATGCCTTCACAGTAAGGTATCTGGCCAACATGGAACTTGCTTGGTGTATAAACTGATGATGAAATTACCCAGACTAATTTCATGATGATTCCATCCAAATGAACAACAGAGTGGTAGGCGAGCATGCAAGAACAGGTAGGTTTCAGTGGTATTATCCTGTACTACAAACTTAAGTGACTTGAGGCCTACCCTGTTTTGCTAGCTTTTCCATCTCCTCTGCTCTTTCTTATGGTTACCTGATTTTCAATAGTCAGAACAAAGATACATAGACAATTTAGAATTGGGAACCAAATATAGTGTCCCAAAGTTTGCAGATGACACGAAGGTGAGTGGTATAGCAAAGCGTGCAGTGGACATGGAGAGCCTGGAGAGTGAGTTAGATTGGGTAAGTGAGTGGGCAAGGGTCTGACAGGTGAAGTCCAATGTTGAGTAAATATGAGGTCATCTATTTTGGTCGGAATAACAGCAAAATGGACTATTATTTAGACAGTGAAGAACTGCAGTATGCAGCTGTGCAGAGGGACTTGGGTGTCCTTGTGCATGAATTGCAAAGGGTTGGTTTGCAGGTGGAGCAGATAATTAGGATAGCAATAGGGAGATAATGGTACAGCAGTATAAGATGATGGTGAGGCCACACCTGGAATACTGTGTATAGTTTTGGTCTCCTTACTTAAGAAAGGATGTGCAGTGGAGGGTATGCAGAGGAGATTCACTAGGTTGCTTCTGGAGTTGAGAGAGTTGTCTTATGAGGAGAGATTCAGTAGACTGGGACTATACTTATTAGAATTTAGAATGAGTGGGGATCTTACAGAAACATATAAGGTTATAAAGGGAATAGATAAATTAGAAGCAGGGAGATTGTTTCCGCTGGCAGGTGAAGTTAGAATAGGGCATAGCCTCACAATAAGGAGACGCAGATTCAGGACTGAATTGAGGGAGAACTTCTTCACCCAAAGGGTTGTGAATATGTGGAATTCCCTGCCCAGTGAAGCCATTGAGGGTACCTTGTTGAATGTTTTTAAGGCAAAGATTGATAGATTTTTGAACATTAAAGGAATTAAGGATAATGGTGAGCAGGTGAGTGGAGCTAAGTCCACAAAAGGGTCAGATGTGATCCTATTGAATGTGAGAGCAGGCTTGAGGGACCAGATGGCCTACTCCTGTTCTTATTTCTTATGTTTTTAACCAAGACACATTAAAAAGTCTTGAGAAGGTAAGGCTCCATGATGAGCATGTTAGGCAATTATTAGCAGGAATCGGAATGAGGGGCAATTGAAGCTAAGAAGTCATGTGATGACACCCCTGGAAAATGTCCAGTCAGAGTTAATAATCTTATTAAAATACTCAAACATTGAAGATAACATTTATGAACCACAATCTTTCTCCATTATTTATTCCATTACTATCAGCTGAGATTAAAAAGTTAGCTGAAAACTGAGAAAATCAATTCAAGCAGACTTTAGATTAGATTAGATTACATAACAGTGTGGAAACAGGCCCTTCGGCCCAACAAGTCCACACCGACCCACCGAAGCGCAACCCACCCATACCCTTACATTTACCCCTTACCTAACACTATGGACAATTTAGCATGGCCAATTCACCTTACCTGCACATCTTTGGACTGTGGGAGGAAACCGGAGCACCCGGAGGAAACCCACGCAGACACGGGGAGAACGTGCAAACTCCACACAGTCTGAGGCGGGAATTGAACCCAGGTCTCTGGCGCTGTGAGGCAGCAATGCTAACCACTGTGCCACCGTGCCACCCACAATCTACTTTCAAGCTACTGTGTTGTGGAGGATCACATAGATATTGTACATGCAGAGATCTCCAGACTGAGCTTATAAGGTCAATTCTCATTGCAATGCCTTGTGACTACTGACTGTGAAAGGCTCAGTATGAACGATATCTGATACTGAAACTATCATCATCGGCGATCCCTTGCAGACGAGGATGACTCTCTTCCACTGTCAGGTTGAGTCCATAGGTGGCTTTACAGACTGATGCAGCTACCGCAGGCTGTTACACATAGGGCAGGTGGTGTTCACGGGAAGGAGTGGGTGGGGCAGCATGCTCTTTTCAATGTTTTCGTCTGGCTTCCATTTTTTTCCCAATGGCAAGTCTTGAGGTGTTCAATGTCTTCCCAGATTCTCCTCCTCCACTTTGGATGGTCTTGGGAAATTGTACGCAATTGCTAAAATGGTGACAAGCGACAACTTCTCAGTTCAGGTCAGAGTTCTCTAAGACCCCCCCGGTATCTCTGCTGCATGACAAATCCCTCACTGTACATTTTCTGATTTGCAACAGTCAGCTTTTAATAGAATGTTGCATTGAAAAAAATTTAGAAAGTCAGCATTACTTCTACTGACTCTCAAACTTGGGTATTCTGCAAATGTTATCAATGACAGTGGTAGACTTGATTGGAGAGTGTAGCAGTATACAATATTGCTGCTTGTTCATCTCTCTCACTGTGGAGCTTCTTCAGAAATGTAGCCTACATCTCCCATTATTAACTGAGGTGGTGCTGCAGAATCCTTTAATAATCGTACAATTTTAATATAAATCTGCTGGTATGTGCAGTCTTGTGAATTACTTTCTGCATGGTTAGGGCTGGAAGGGGGAATGAGTGAATGACACTGTGGTCTTCACTGTGCAGAAGAAAATAAATATAACAGGTCTGTGAGATATTGCTCGCATTTGTTAACACTTGCATAATGCAACTTTTCCAAGCATGAAATGAAAAGGTTTTGATAATATTTCTCCCAGCTTTCAAACAGATAACCTTAGAATGAATGTGTTAATCGCTACTCTACAAAAACATTTGAAACATTCCAGGAGCAGAGCTAGAATCTTAAACAGTGAAGACAAACTGTTCAGTAAATGGAATGGTATAAAGTTTGAAGTAGACAAGCATGAACGGCCCCAGTTGGGGTTTGAGTTTTCAGTGAGCAGGCAGCAAACCAATTGACCAAATAGTAATGCAGAACTGCCCTCCTAAATACTTACTACTTTTTAATTAAATACTTTTTTGATAAATATTTTCATTTCAAAAGTAATCAAATTTCAGAAAGCAGTAAGCTTCTGCAGATGCTAGAGTTTGAAATAAAAAGAAGAAAATCATAAAGAAATTCCGATCTGATAGCACCTGTGGAGAGAGAAATACAGTTAACATTTTGAGTGTAATATTCCAAAGAAAAGTCATTAGACTCAAAATTTTAACTCTGCTTCTCTTTCTTCAAATGCTGCCAGATCAACTGAGTTTCTCCAGCATTTTCTGTTCAAATTTCAGATACTAGGTCACATTGCTGAGGAGCATGAGTGATTTATACAAATTAGAATTATAGACCATTATTGAGAGCACTGTGATCACCAAGGACACATTTAGTATGAAATGGGCTATAGATCCCATGTCTGCTTCTTTCTATTACATATTTGACTGTAGTTCTTTACAGATTTGCAGTTAAGCAAATGTTACTCTCTCGAGTTGCCTTGACTTTGTTCCTGTCCTCAACTTTAACTTCTCTGTTCCCAGCTCCTGGGATTCCCACTGTTCCAAACTGGTTTACTTGTTTGATCAGTGCATTTTCAATGGTAGGTGGTACTACCTCTATAAGTGCAGTTTTTGTTTGGTGGTCACTGTTGTCATATAACTGATTTCCCCAGATGGATCGTGATGGGTGGGGGTTGAGGTTTAATGGGGAAAGACTTCGAATTAAAGGGAAAATGACTCAGCAAAGTTAAAAAAACAGACATTTCAGCTTTCTGGAGAAAAGTGTTTGGACAACAATTCACTGATGGTGAAAAAGAATATCTCGAGTCACCCTCACTATTCTGCTTAAGCTTTCACTCATTATCTGCACCTCCCTCTTTTGGATCAACATTAAACTAAAGCCCCATTCAATCTCTCAAGTAGACAGAAAATATCTTGGGGCACTACTTCAAAAGAATGGCAGAGGACTTTTGTGTCCTAGCCAATATTCATCCCACAACCAATATTAGAAAATTGGTTACCTGATCGTTATTACATTGATGTTTGTGGGACCCTGCCAAGGGTATATTATTCCCTGCATTTCAACACATCAAAATTACTTTACTGGTTGCAAAATGCTTTGGGACATCTCAGGTTGTGAAAGACTATATATAAAGAGAAGTCTTTCATTTTTTTCTATGTGAATTTTACTTCAATTATTCTCATTTGTCTTTTTCATTATCACTTCCACCAGTTAACGAGATCCTTCACCTACTTCTGCAGATTAGTTGATTTACTTTTTATTTGACTTTTGAAGCAATGCAGTCAGGAAAATTTATAATTTAAGATACTTGTATAATTTGTAATTATTCTAAGAATGTTTGAAAAAAGTCTTTTTAAGAGTTTGCATCAATCGTAAAGGGAACAATTGTAATTCCCTCCAATAAAAAAAAAAGAAAAACTAGCCCATGTAAATTGGTGATCCTTGACATGGAAGCAGTACTAATAAGAAAGACATTTTTGTGGATTAAAGAATTTTGGTTGATTAACAATTCTTACACTGCAACAGTAAGTCAACTTAAACACATTTTAGTGAATTGTAAAGTACTTTGGAATATCATTAAGTTGTGCAAGGTGCTATAGCAATGCAAGCTATTATATTTTCTTTCAAGATCTTGAATTGAAATGTGCACAATATCTGATGAATGAGAACACAAAACCGTTTTGTCTCAAGTTGTGCTTATCATCACACTTGCAAATAAGTTACAAAGTACAGTTGGTTCTGCTATAACGCGTGTTTTTTCAACGCGAATTGGCTTTAACACAATTGAATTATTTACACCGTTATCTGTAGGATGAGATCCTTCCTTACCAGTAATTGGCTGTAATGTGATTCTGGCCCCACTGGTTTAAAATGGCATGCATATTGCGCAATTTTCTTATAATGCAAGATTGCATGAGAATGGAACTATCACATTATATCAGAATTGACTGTAGCTGATTTTTGAGTATAACACATTGGTCTGCTTGTCATTTTAGTCAGAAAAATTAAAACAAAACTCAAGTCTACCTCAGCATGTAAATTCAGCTATTGTGAAAATTAGATTATAAATAATGATTACCTCCCCTGGTTATTTAGTCAATTAAGCACAGAAGCAGATGGCATTGCTGTTAAAACTTTATCCTAGATTCAATCTACTGCTTAATTTACCACATACAACATATAAAGAATACTGGGTGTGAACACTTGTTTATTCACAAGATAGCAACTCTCCAGGGCATACAGCAACATTTGTGTGCCTGTTGTTATTGTCAGGGAATTCTATGAGAGAAAGATGAAGATACAGAAATGTATTCATCTTGGTTATTGTGTTATTTTCAATGGATGTATTTTGAAATGCTTGATTAATACTCCATGGGAAGGCGGGTTTCTTGTTTCTAAGTAACTGTTCCCAGCTACCAGAAATTATACAGTTCTTAGTTGTCAAATTTTGCAATCGTTAAGTACAATATTTATTCCTTATGCTCAACCATTGGTACTTTTCTACAGACTGTTAGATTAAAGCTTGGCAACTGCCTGCTAATTCATTAATAGAGGATAATTAGACAGGTCTCTTGATCTCCACAACTTGTTTAAAGAACTTGCTGGAAGAAATTCAACTGTTTGTTGGGGCTATAAGTTGATTACAACTTTCATCATACTTCATTGAAGCAATGACATCCTGATGGATGGGGAGTAAACATGAATGGAATCCTATTAACCCAAGTTACCCAATGCTGATAAGATTGGACAGTGTGATGCTGTGACAGTCCATCTTATTTTACACAGTCATATCAGTTTCCCCACTGGGTGGGTTAGATTAGAGGTGCCTCCAAAGGTTCTAACATGAAGAAAGAAAAAAATGTTCAATAATGAACAATACAGAAAATAGATGCAAAATGAAGATTGAAATTATAAATGAAAAGGTGGTTTTATGAAAGTCAATGGAAGAGACCTGTTGGTAATGAATTAAAATTCAAAGCTAAAGTAAGTCAACTGGGAGGCAGCATGGTGGCTCAGTGATTAGCACTACTGCCTCACAGCGCCAGGGACCCGGGTTTGATTCCAGCCTCAGACGACTGTCTGCGTGGGTTTCCTCTGGGTGCTCTGGTTTCCTTCCACGGTCAAAAGATGTGCATGTTAGGTGAATTTGCCAAGCTAAATTGCCCATAGTGATCAGGGACGTGTAGGTTAAGTGAATTAATTGGGGAAACATAGAGTAATGACATCCTGATGGATGGGTGGGACACTCTTCAGAGAGGTGGTGTGGACTTGTTGGGCCAAAGGGCCTGTTTCCACAATGTATGAACTCTAATTCTAAAAAAAACTACAGTAATCCTGTGTTCTACATGTAAACCAGTTTTGTTTTGCATTGATAATAAATTTTCCAAAGATCTGATGAATTATCCTGAAGATCTGTGCACGATGTTCTACATTATTATTTCCATATTATTGCACAAATATCCCACTTGCAGACATTTTTAAATCATTTAATCCTCCACCTGTCTTAATATTATTTTTTGTGCTCATCCCTTTTCCTTTGGTACCAAAATGTATTTTATCATTTAATCATTCATCCCCTCTACCACAATGTTGACTGTCTTTTTCTCTTCAACACCCTTCATCAATAAATGCTGCCTCAGAGTGTTTCCCAGAGTTTTCTATTTTTATTTCCGATTTCTAGCAAACAATGCATTTGTTTTTGTGATATTACAAAGATATTTCTATTATATTCATTTTTAGTGGCTTCAATTCAGAATTAAAATATCATGGAATACTTACGTCATAAGACAGTATTATTCCTAAATCTTTACCAATTGTACTGAGTCACGAAATTAAACAATATAACTAAGACGTATTGAACAATACTAAAAGAGTCAATTATGGGGCCAGGGAGTGTTAATTTCTATAAAGCCTTTCATATTGACTCTTTGATACCAAAGAATCATAGAGTCATACAGCACAGAAACAGACCCTTTGGCCAACCATATCTATGCTGACCAGGAAATACTAAATATACAATCCCATTTACCACAGCCTACTTCTAAGTGCTAATCCAGATGCTTCTTAAATACTGTATAAGTTCCTGCTTCCACCACCTCACTGGCAGCATGTTTCATATTTCTACCACACTTTCAGAGAAAAAAACCTTTCCTCAAGTCTTGTCTAAACCACATACTCCTCACTTTAAATTTGTGTCCTCTGGTCTTAGACACATTTTCCATGGGGAAAAGATTCTCGCAATTTACCACCTATGCCACTCATAATTTTGTATACCTCAAGCAGATCCCTCCTCAGCCTGCTCTGCTCCAAAGAAAGCAAATCTCACTTTCCAGTCTCTTCTCATAACTGAGACTTTTCATGCCATGCAACATCCTGGTGAATCTCCTCTGTTCCGTCTCCAGTACAATCACATCCTCCCGATAGTGTGGCAACCAGACCTGCACACTGTATTACATTTATGGCCTAACCGATGTTTTAATTAAGTAGTAACAAGAACTTCCTTTCTCCTTTATTCTATGTCCTGGCTAAGGAAGGCAGGCATCCTGTATACCTTCTTTACCACCCTGTTTACCTGTGCTGACAACTTCAGGGATCTATGGATTTGTACATCCTGTATTCCTCAGTACTCCCTTGGAACCTACCATCCATTATATATATCCTTCCCTTATCAGACATCACCTCACACTTATCAGGATTAAATTCCATCTATCATTGCTCTGCCCAATTTACCAGCTGATCACTATCAGACTGTAGCGTGAGACCATCATCCTAACAACCAACTATCTGGCAAGAGAAATCACCTCAGCGTTTCCTTCATTAGCATTCTTCATTTGCACACTCTTAAATCATGCTCAACATTTTGATAACCTGTATGTATTTTGAACTAGCATAACATTATATAAGCTAACTTACATCATTTGCCTTAGCCAATAAAGCTATGGGGTGGAATCTTTAAGGGTCTGAGGCGACATGGGTTATGACAAGATTTGGAGCAGAATCAGTTGATAGAATATGAAATGTTTAATCTCAGGGTCCTGGGTTCGAAGTTGGGTGCCTTTATTTGGGGCAGTACAGTGGCTCAGTGCTTAACTCTGCTGCCTCAAAGCACTAGGGACCTGGGTTCGATTCCAGTTTTGCATGACTGTCTGTGTGCAGTTTTCACATTCTCACCATGTTCCACCAGGTACTCCAGTTTTGTCCAAAGATCTGCAGATTAGGTGAATTGGTCATGCTAAATTGTCCATAGTGAGTAGGAATGTGCAGGCCAGGTAAATTAGCTATGGTAAATGCAGGATTACAAGCATAGAGTAGGGAGCTGGGTTTGTGTAGAATGCACTTTAGATGGTCAGTGCAGACTTGATGGGCAGAATTCCTCTTTCTGCACTGTGGGAATTCTACGATTCTAAGTCTGACAAGACTTAGCTTTGGGAGCATCTTCCTGCATCTTTCATGCTATTGCTGAGTGGTGTGGCGAGTTTCTTGCTAGGTAGTGAAGAGTTCCCAGATAAGGAGGTTTACAGCTTATTAACACCACAACCACCTCATTAATATTCAGCTTCCTGACTTACCTAATACACAAAGAAGCTAGATGTCAAGAATTCTTGACCTGGAAATCAGAGTGAGTACCTGATGATTTAGCTGCAATACCAGCCTCTAGGATGGATATCAAGCACCAACATTTCATGGCATGACGGTCACATGCATCCCATGTCCAAGGACATTGGCATTCGACTAGCCTCTGAGAACCCTCATGGCACATCTCTAGTCCACTTACAGGCACTTGTGCAATTCAATGTTGTGCCTTGGGCTGCACCTGCAACTACCATTGTACTACTGTTTTAAGGACATTATGCTCTCAGAGACATGCACCCAGCATATCAACTGGACCATGCTGCATCTTCGTGTACTTCATTCGCTGTCCTGGGTGCTTGCAATATCCCTGTTTTCATTGTATGTGTTCAGCTTGCCCCTTCAGCCAAAGATACCAGGTTTCTATTACTTCGGTCTTGCCTTGCTGTTTAGCATCTTGTTAAAGGTTATGGAAAAAATGTGGTAAAGTAGACATGAGAATTCTTGGATCAGCCATAACACTAATGACTGGTGGAGCAGGCTCTTGTTGCTACTTATGCTTTCTGGTCAAAGCCAGGAAGTTGTCATAGTTGTTCACAAATCTCAGTCAATTCAAGGGTAATATCCTTCATTCAGGGGTCAAGGGCAGTATCCAATACCAGTCCTGAGGCTTGGACATGTTCAGTTAGCTGCTCAGTGCAGCCAGAGTCAGGAACCTCTTCACAAAACGGATGAGGAGCTGAATGTTGGCAGCCCACTACCTGTCTTGACTCTTTCTGCCCTGGAACAAAAGAGAGGCAGGTGTTAAGGGAAATGCAAGCAGGTGGCTTTTGGTGCAGGTGTGGAGTTGTCCCAAGTCAGTGGATAGGCAGTGGTATGGTACAGCAAGAAATCTTATTGGTCTCACAGCAAGAATTCCTCCAACTAACGTGGCATATCTCATAAATAACAAAAAGAAACATAATCTTCAGCCCTAAGATTTTCTAATCAGCAAGGGTATATATGTTAGCTTGCAAAGATCTTTAGTACTACTTTGGAGGCTGAAACTATTCCTTGAAAAGCTGGAATTACAACCATGCTACAAAGGATACTTTCTCAACTGCAGTTTACACTTAATTTTGCTTTACATAATTCTTATTAAATACACTCTGGCTATCAGCATGTGTACCAGTATCATTTAAGTTTTACAAGAGTTGGGAGAGAAAAGGGAATGGATAGGTGGCTCTGGTCTCCCCACTGGTAGGTCATGTACATGTGGGATTCTAAGAGAAATGCCAAAGAAATTTAGAAAATGCACCTGAAAAACTCAAGAGTCTCCTGAGTTAAATGCAGCAGGTTACCACCTGAACATGTCTATCCATAAATTTAGAGCTGAGCTGACCATCCATTCAGCATGAGATGCTTGATGTGAGAGATCCTGGAGGAGTTGGCTTCACACTGACTGTAGCTCAATCTGCTAACTGAATTTAGTGCCAAAAATCCAGCAGAGTCTTTATATTAAGATTTTAGCAGTAATTAGTGGCTCCTAAGTATAGTGCTGTACATTAACTACACATTCATAACTGTGTTGATTAAAGTGAGAAAACAGTGATGATATTGCAGCGTTGCCCAATCACACTGCTCTGAAAGTTTTAATGCCAGTATACGTGGGTAGCTACAGGATTATCCTTGGAACAGTACACAAATCAGGGAATTAGAGATACAAAAAGCAGTACTATTCCAAAATTAGGATCTTTTCCAACATCCTAGGACAAGCCAAACAGGGACACGCACGAGAATTCCGAGAAGCATGGCATTCCAACTGGAACTCTATCAACAAACACATTGACTCGGACCCCATTTACCACCACCTGAGAGAAAAAAAGGAAATGACATCACCATAGGAAATGATGTTAAACACAATCCAAGGAAACCCAAACATAAAAATAGAAAGCAGGAAACACCAGCAGTGCTTTGTCCGGAGGTTCACTGAAGATGTTACCTAGTATAGTGATGAAATGTTTGAAAATGAACCTTCCAGCTCCGTGAGCAAACCTAAATTTAGTACCTGAGCTAAAAGTCTTCTCAAAACTTGCTAATATATTATCCTGTATACATCAGATGTGTTCATCTATTTAAGTGTTTGAACACTTTAAACTTCAAGCCATGTCCTTATGACCCAATAACTGTGACAGTGTAGCTCTTGGTGTAAAATTTATTTGGCAAACGCAGATTTCCAGAGTAATTATATTTTTCTTTGCAATTTGAACTGGATAATCATTTGTATTACATGTACCTGCCCTGACAAACCCACAATGCATAAATGTGTCTTACAGGAAGTCAAAAATAATTAAAATGAAACAGCACTTTTTAAAGGTAGACAAGGAAATACTTGCTCAGACAATGTCACATATAAATTTGAAGCTGCTTATTTCAAAGCAAGTGAATATGCACATCAATAATGTGATCAGACTGATTTCAATTGCTACAAGTCATCTTCTCACAACAATTTAAAAATAACATACTTGTTATACTTTCACATCAATGGATAATTTTTCTTTGGCTTAAAATAAAATCAAGATCTTTCTTTTGATAATTGTGAAAACTGCCATTCTTATCTTCCTGTGTGAAGCTCTATCTAACTAGATATATTGCTAGGAGAAATGTTTAAGTCTCCTTGAACAGCAGGGAGGAGTTAAAATGGAACAACACCATTAATGCTCTTGTCCCACTGATTTCATTTTAGCAGCAATACTTGTGACAGCATACAAGCCTTTTGCTAGGCTTTGGTCACTTGAGTATTTTAAATCAGAACTAGTTTTAAAATCAGCCAGGTCATTTGCAAAGAATTTTTGCTGGATTGCTTTTGGTTTTCTCAATTTTTTTTTTATCAAGTAATAAAACCAGCTTTGCTATCTTGTGTAATTTGTTCATCCTTGCATCATTGACCAGAAAAAAGGGTGAATACCAGACAAAACGCTTGATACTGGAGCTATCCCAGTATAATGTTTGTAAATTGGTTATCATTTGCTGAGACAGGTTGAAGAATTGTTTGTCTACACTATTTCATGCACACCCTGTAAATGGGCATACAGGAATATAAAGGATAGGGCAGGGCATTGCAGGTTGTCAGGGGAAGGTGAGAGGTGGGGGGGGGGGGGGGGAAGTGTCCATTAATATATTGTTATGACTCCATTAAAATCCAGGGAGAAGGATCCTTCATCATATAAAGCAAATCACTGCTTTTAGATTAGATTAGATTACCCTACAATGTGGAAACAAGCTCTTCGGCCCAACCAGTCTGCACTGACACTCCAAAGAGTAACCCACCCAGACCCATTTCCCCCAACTAATGCACCGAACACTATGGGCAATATAGCATGGCCAATTCACCTGACCTGCACATCTTTGGACTGTGGGAGGAAACCAGAGCGCCCAGACTGAATCAAGATTTCAAAACAGTTTTATGACCTTCGATTTTTGCTGTATTTAGGTTAACTGTGAAAAAAAGTTCTCAAGCTATGTCTTGATCCATCAAGAGCTACTGTAAAAAAGGATGGACATCAGCACTCATTACACAATGTGACTTGCTTGGTTCTGCTGACTGATCATCTGAGCTGACAAGACAAAGGGGAACAAAAATTAGGAAACAAATAGCCCGTAGAAATAAACATGATAATAATTCTAATTCATTTTACAATAAAATGAAAATAATAATCAGACACTTTTAAATCACATATGCTGCTTGAAGGTGCTGAGGCATGATTTTTATTGTTAGGGTGCTAGAGATTAAAAATATGGAAGTTTTGTACAAGTTGTTGGTGAGGCTCCAGCTGGAGTAATGTATACATGTTTTGGTCCACATCTTTATGAAGGATATACTGACATTAGAAGCAGTTAATGAGATTCACTAGGCTGAATTCTGGAATGAAAAAAATCTACTTATCAAGAATGCCTAAACTGGTTAGGCCTTTATTTATTAGAGTGTTGAAGAATGAATCTTACTGAAGCATTCATAATTCTTATGGGGACAGACAAGGTAGGTGTTGAGAAAATATTTCCACTAGTGGGGGAATCTAATACTAGGAGACATAGTTATAGAATAATGGACATTCACTTAAACCAAAATGTGAAGGAATTTCTTCTTTCAGAGGGGAGTGAATGTTTGGAATTCTCTATGCTGCGGACGCTAAATCATTAAAAGTGTTTAAAAACCAAGGTAGATAGATTTTTTAAGTATTGAGGATCTGAGGGCTATGAGGAGCTGGCACAAAAAAGGAATGTGCCACAATCTTATAAAATGGTGGACGAGGCTTGAGGTGGTGAATGGCCTACTTCTGCTCCTATTTCTTATGTTATTATGTAAATCCTTTTCCAGAGTCTTGGTTAAATTTACTTAAGGGAAAATAACAATAAAATAATTGTTTTCTACATTAGACAGTGACTGGTTAAACAGCCTTTGTTTAATTTTAATATTTGCTACTCTGGGGACGAGATACGCAAAACCTATAAATTATCATGCAAAAAAAGTCAGGCATAACTGTGAGAGCTCTATTTTCTATATATCGATATAGCAAACTTCCTGTTTATCAAAAATGTGATTGTACTTATAAGCAATTTAATCCTTTATGCCAGGAGAGCTACACTTGACAAATTAATTTAGAAGTTGATGAAGCTTTCAAAAGATTGGAAGCGTGGAGCACTGACACCGACTGAAGAAAAGGCCTGCACAGAAAACGTTTACGATATGAAAGGCATATTAACCAAAGAGTTTCAAGAGGCAAGTCTGTCCAAATTACTTATTTAAACAAACTTGACACATTGTTGGCAAAATCATTTAGCATTCATGAATGTCTTATTAATCTGTACTCATAAGTCACTCTCAAACTAAGATAGAAGTGCAAATTCCACACAGACTGTCACCCGAGGCTGGAATCGAACATGGGACCTGGCGCTGTGAGGCAGCAGTGCTAACCACTAAGCCACCATGCCACCCTAGTGTTGATGGCTGAACTGTAATCAATGAGTAGGGTTCTTACGTAGCTGTTCTTGGTGTCAAGGTGTTCTAAGGAGGAGCAAAGAGCAAGAGATATGGCATCTGACATGGATGTATTGGTCTGATAGGCAAATTGAAGTGGGTCAAGAGTAGTGGGGAGGCTGGAGTTGATTAGTGTCATTACCAGCCTCGGGTGACAGTCTGTGTGGAATTTGCACATTCTCCCCGTGTCTGCGTGGGTTTCCTCCAGGTGCTCCGGTTTCCTCCCACAGTCCAAACATGTGCAGGTCAGGTGAATTGGCCATGCTAAATTGTCCATAGTGTTAGGTGCATTAGTCAGAGTGAAATGGGTCTGGTGGGTTACTCTTCAGAGGGTCAGTGTGGACTGGTTGGGCCGAAGGGCCTGTTTCCACACAGTAGGGAATTGAATCTAATCCCCTTGAGACTGATTACTAAACTTAGCAATCTTAGACTAAGTCCCACTCTCTGCACCTAGATCCTCAGTTTCCTGACCCACAGGCCACAATCAGTGAAGATTGGGGACAATATTTCATCCTCACTATCACTCAACAGTGCAGCCCCCTACTGTACTCACTGTATACCCAGGACTGCATTCCAAATACCAGACTAATGCCATTTACAAGTTCGCTGATGACACCACTATAGTTGGTCGAATCTCAAATGACGACGAAACAGACTATAGATGGGAGGTGGAAGACCTGGAAAAATGGTGCGCTGAGAACAACCTAGCTCTCAATGATAACAAAACCAAGAACTCATTATTGACTTTCGGTGGGATGTTACTCATTCCCCCTATACATTAACAGCACAGAGGTGGAATGAGTGGAGAATGTCAAGCTCCTGGGAGTGGTCATGCACAACAAGCTTTCTTGGACTCTTCATGTGGATAAAGTGAGGGCTGCAGATGCTGGAGATCAGAGCTGAAAATGTGTTGCTGGAAAAGCGCAGCAGGTCAGGCAGCATCCAAGGAAAAGGAGAATCGACGTTTCGGGCATAAGCCCTTCTTCAGGAATCCTTCCTGAAGAGGGGCTTATGCCCGAAACGTCGATTCTTCATGTGGATACACTGGTTACAAAGGCCCAACAAAGTCTCTTCTTTCTCAGGCAGATGAGAAAATTTGGCATGATAACGAATACTCTTGCCAACTTTTATAGGTGCGCCATTGAGAGCATTCTGTCTGGATGTATCATTACCTGGTATGGTAACTGTACCATTCAAGATCAGAGATGGTACAGGGACTGGTGAACTCAGCCCAGACAATCACAAAGGCCAACCTCCCATCTACAGAATCCATCTAACAGTCTCGCTGTCAAGGAAAAGCCACCAGCACTCTCAAAGATCCATCCCACCCTGGCAATGTTTTTCTATAACCTCTGCCATTGGGGAGAAGGTACAGAAGCCTGAACACACACACACCAGCCGATTTCATAACAGTTTCTACCCTACTGTTGTTAGAATACTGAATGGATGCACAAATTCTTAACATTTGCCAGTACCTGTGTTTTTGTTTTTGCCGCTGTTTATCTATTATTTACTTATCTATGCTACTTTAATATGTGATCCGCCTGTATTGCTCGCAAGACAAAGCTTTTCACTGTGACTCGGTATACGTGCCAATAAATTCAATTCAATTCAATTCATCCTCATAAATCTTTTCTAAACCTTCTTAAATTTCACAACATCCTTCCTGTAGGAGGGAGACCAGAACTACTTGCGGAACGTTTCAAAGAACACCTCTGGGACACCCGCACCAACCAACCCAACCGCCCGTAGCTGAAAACTTTAACTCCCCCTCCCACTCCGCCAAGGACATGCAGGTCCTTGGCCTCCTCCATCGCCCCCAAGTCCTTCCTCCCTACCTTTTATCTTAGCCTGCTTGGCACACCCTCCTCATTCCTGAAGAAGGGCTTATGCCCGTAACGTCAATTCTCCTGCTCCTTTGATGCTGCCTGACCTGCTGCACCTTTCCAGCAACACAGTTTTAAGCTCAATACTTCAAACCAAGATGTATATACATTATCTTTGTGCAGAGATAATTGACTTGCTCAGTCTGATCTCTATCATCCTATTCTTGTTGTAAATGCTCCCTATTTGAAAATGACGTTAATATTCACTATCGTTTTCTCTAAACATTAATACAGATTATTACAAACTTTAAATTTGTAATTGATCAAACATTCATGTTCTGAATTATTACAATTCTTATCTGAAATCTATTACTGAACAAGGAGAAAGTTCCTCTAACTCATTAATGTAAAAACCAAAGTAATTGTCTTCAATTTTTGCCCCTGGCTCCATCCACCTTCCTGGCAACCTTGTCAGTTTGCAGAAAAGTGTTCATAACCTTGGTGCCATACTTAACTTAAAGGTGGATTTCTCACCACATTTTTGTCTTAGATACTTCCATTGTTATTCCCAGGCTGTCCAGGATGCGCCCTCACTTTCCATTCTCCATAACTTTCTGTTCAACAAAAGTTCTGGTGTCAGTATCATACGTTCAGTCCTGTTTACCCATTGTCTTAATTTTCACTGGGCTACATTTGTTCCTGGTCCAAGGACATCTTAATTTTGAAACTTCCATCCTTGTTTTAACATTACTTTATGGCTCATATTTCTCTGTCTCTATAACTACCATCAACCTTGACTTGAGATTTCAAAGTTCCTTCTGATCCGGTCTCTTGTATACCCAACTTGTTAACATCTCCAGCATTGGTTGCAATTTCTGCTGAATATGCCTCTCTTCAGCTGCCTCATGTTTTGACCTCACAGAAAAGCAAAGTACTGCTGATATTAGAAGTCTGAATAAGTATTCTCGTTCCAAAGAAGATTCATACTGAACTTGAAATGTTAAATCTACTTCTGTCTCCACATATGCTATCAGACCTGCTGAGTTTCTCCAGCACTCCTGATCTCACCTTGCCACCTCTCCTTCCTTGAAATCTATCTCTTTACCCCATGTATGCAGCAGTCCCTCTATTGCCTGCTCTGTTACAGGAATGGATTAGTCAGTTATCCCACCCACATGCATACAGCCAAAGACACACAACCCAATGTACATCATTTTGATTCCTTACCCAAGAACATATGGTTCACAGGACATTGTGAGAGTTGTGAAACACAGGGAAGCCTCAGTGCCAAGCTGAAAACTAATAAGAGTCACCTACTCCTTGAACTGTTTCATTGACTGGCTTTGAAATACGAATAAAAATCTGTTTTTTTGAGTGGCACATCTGGATCAACCCTGGCTTGTTCCCTGAACCATTTCAGCCAACTGCTCTGTCTCGCTGCTGTAAACTCAATGTAATCAATTCTGCATTCTTTCCTAGACCTGTGAACCAGCATCTGCCCAGATTTGAATATGTGGTCCATTTTAAAAACAAATTAAACAGGACAGGAGAATTTTCTTTTAAATAGCACAGACACAGGCTTCTTTGAAAGATCCATGTTTTCACAAATGCTTTGAGACCATAGTTTTGAAATCCACATGCCAGACATCTCATTAGTTTGCCCTTTACCCATTTCTAAACACTTTGCAGTACTTTTGTCTTTTTTTTTGTTTCAGTAAGGGGAATAGAGGCAGCAGGCTCTGTGTACTGCTTTCCCTATTAAAATTAGAGACTGGTTGTCTGCCATAGTCTCTGGAAACAGATAAACAAAGGCAGAATGCTCTGCCTCAGTCTTTCATCACACATAGTAAAAGATATTACAACTTAGGTCAAGATAATTTATTTCTTCAATTGAGAATTTTTTTAACCATGCTCACATTCTCTCTCATTTCCACACATACTCTGTATTTTTCCAACAATCTAACATACTACATGCTCCTTTGCCTCCTTGTTGAATACTCAGTTACCGAAGCCTCCTAACACACTGCATATGGATTACGTTTTGTCCCTTGCTTCCTGCAAAACTGTCCTGAGCTCAAACATACTCCAGATTTTCTAACACATTATGTGTTAGACAAATACTGACCTGCCAAGCAGAATTATGTAGGATATACAGCACAGAAAAATATCATTTGGCACAACCAGTCAATTCTGGTCTTTACACTCCATTCGAGCCTCCTGTCCTTTTTCCTAATCCAAATCTATTATTATAGCCATCAATGTCTTTCTCCCTTTATACTTAAACAGAAATTGCTAAAGAAACTGAACAGATCTGGCAGGATCGAATGAGATTCTCCAGTACTTTGGTTTTATTTCAGTTCTCCAACATCTATGACAATACTCTGCTTTTCATCCCACCTATTTTTCCCATAATTTAGTTTCCCCTTAAAAGCTGAACTATTCACTTCACAATAAGCACACAATGTTCAAACATATTTTTCATTTCTCCTGATATCCTTGTCCAGAGTTCAAATATTTACCCACACCTCCAGATGCTGTGCATAGAACATGCTTCAAATATTATGTTTTGTTTCCTGACTTGACTGTATATTACTCAGTTAATATTGCATGCACACAAAAAAAACCCTTGTTTTCCAATACATGAACAATGAGCACTCTCTATCCTCCTCTTGGAGCTCTCATTCAGCAGTCAAACATTCAAACTCATCTTCTCGAGTGCTGTAAAGTACTCAAGTATCATTGAATGGAATAATAGAAAGGTTACAAAACCAGGGCATTTGATCCATTTATCCAATTCCAGTTCTTTGCAACAGCAATTTACTTAACTTCCCATCTCTTTCCCCATAAACCCACAATTTCTTTCCCTTTCAGGTGCTTTTCCAATTTCCTTTCAAAACATAATTGAAAACTCATCCTTTCTTTCCTAGTTAATTACTTTCCATGACCATGTGCCACTCAGCAGAGTACTCATTTTCTGCTGACTCACCCTGCTATTTAACCCACTGCTCAGTTCTCAAACATTCTCTGTCTTTTCACATTTCCCAGTCATCAACTTTTTGCAGGTCCATGCACATAGGTAGTAAATATGAATCCACTTGATCTCACATGACAGATTTTCACTAACATTAATAGAAGAACACATATCACATTATATTTTCATTCAGAATTTTGCGCAATGTGCTGAGTACCAATATGCAATATCATAGAATATCCTTGCAAAATAAATGCTTTATAACTACATTACAGCTAGTTCTGCTGTAACTACATTACAGTCAGTTCTGCTAGTTCTGTTCTTATGCAATCCCATGTTATAAGAAAATCTTGTAATAGCAGCACCATTTAAACTAATGGGGCCAGAATCACGTTATACCCAATACACGCTGTAGTTCATACTGTAGAAACACTGTCCCCAGTTCGTCAATCACATTATAGCAAATTCATGTGAACGGAATGTGCATTATAGCAGAACGACCTGTACAACAAAAGTCATAAATACATAAAACTTCATGTTAATAGCTGCAATGTCAGGTTGCTTATTCACATGAGGCCAGCCTACTTTATTCAATGGTGACACAGTCATTTGGGTGAAGTGAGCCTAGATTTATTTATTTGATAAGCACCCACTACCTTAACTTTCCCATATTTCCCACGTTGATCTGACGGTTAGCAGTATAAACATAAAATATTGGATAACCTGTAGCTTAATACTTTGCATACAATTTATACTTAAATTAATAAATGATGTTAAATAATTCTTAAATGCTTAAACAAGGCGACTCGATTCAATTTCCATGTGTTCCAATTGGTATTTTGCCCATTAATGTGTTTTGTTTGTTCATCACTTAATGGATAATCAATTTAGAATGTAAGTGATGCATAAAATACAAAGGTTATACCATTCAGATTTTCTGAACAGATATATGTGATTATTGTATAAAACATTAAAGGAACTTTAGACAACTTTGAATGATGAGTGCAACCAATGAATTAATGAAGAACATCTATCACATGTATATGATGTATAACTTCATATCCATAAGTGACACAGGAATGAGAATCTCATTACAAAAATGCACTAGATGAGGAACACAAAGCTTAACTAGCTGCATTAAAGATGTAATGTGTAGCATGTAAGTTTCAGTTAAGGTTATCCTATGGACATGTCAAGATCAGCAAGAGTAGGTGGGAAAGTAATAAAGTCAGGATTACTGTACATATCTATGAACACAGAATATGATCAATAAGATTGATGATTTATACACATGAATTGCCACTCCAGCATGTGACTTATATGACAGAAGGGAGTCTTACATTTCTGACAGGAGATTCCAAAAGGGCTCTTTTAGAGATTCAGAGCCATAATGCAATGGGACAGTAATTTCATAGACCCTGTCAGGTTATGGGCGAAGGTGTGTTGGGTCAGTGTAGCAGCAGGGAAAGGTATTTGGGCACAGAATGGGGGAAGGGGATGGGTCCTGTGAGGGGCTGGGTGTCAGGGTCCAGGAGTGGTGTAGTTGGGAGGTGTGAATTAAGTATGGGGTCTGTTGAATAGTTGCTCAGGATTTATAATATGTATTAAATAGTGGTGTATTTCCTTAGTAACTATTTACATTATTTAATTAGAAACCTCCGAATTCTCCTATTTTAATAGCAACGTTTGGAGGATTCCAGGCACGGAGGAATTCCCCAGCAATTTCTTGGGCAATTGCTTCGGAATCTATGGAAGGAGATTCTGTAGGGTCCCTATACTCGATTTTCATCTCCGCGGATAATGACTGTCAGCACATCAGAAGCTCAAAGAAGGGCAGGATTGTTAAATATTCTTGGGTACAAGGTGTTCAGCAAAGATAGGAAAGGAAAAAATGGAAGCAGTGCAATAATGATGAAGAAGCACATTGCTGTGCTGTAGAGAAAGGATGAACAAAATGGATCAAGAAAACAATCTGTTTGACTAAGACTAAGAAACAAAACAATTACCAATACATTGCTTATTATAGGCCATCAACTAATGGGTAGGTAGTAGAGGGGCACATTTGCAATAATTATAAAGCAGTTGTAATGGAGGACTTTAATTGTCTGAATATAGACTGAGAGTAGTAAAGTACAAGAAGAGGGAAGAATTATTACAGTATACGCGGGAAACTTTTCTACATTAGTATGTTACCAGTTCAATGAGGAAGGAGGCATGAGAATGAAGTGGACCAAGTAAATCAGATGCCAGTAAAAGAACATGTGGGGACAGCAATAGTTGTATCATAAGGGTTAAATTGGCTGTAGAAAAGGACAAAGAATAAGCCAGAGTAAGAATAATTAATTGGAGGAAAGTCACCTTTGATAGGTTATGAACGGATCTAGGCTAATTAAATTGAAGTCAGAAGGTGGAAGGAAAAAACAGTAGCTGAACAAACAGGAGGTATTTCAGATCCAGTAAAGGTATATTCCCCAAAGAAGAAAGATAGTATAAACAAACCAGAGTTCTTTGAATGTCAAAAGGGATAGGCATGAAAACGAAGTATGCTTATGACAGATGTCAGATGGATAAGCCAATGGAGAACCAAGCTGAATATAAAAGAGTCAAAAGGAAGTGTAAGAGCATATAAGACAAGCAAAGAAAGAGCTTGTAAAGAAAATGGCAGCTAACATAAAAGGGAAAAGGTGTGTGCTAGGGACCAAATAGAGTGTTTATACATTGAAGTAGGTAATAGAGCTGTGATATTAAATTAATATTTTGTATCTCTCTTTTTCAAGGAAGAGGCAACTACCCAGACATGATGAAAGATGGAGCTAAGGTGGAGGAGTTAAAATTGATAAGGAATAGTATTAGATTGATTGTCTGTACTTACAATAAGGCACTAGGACTAGAAGGATAATGAGGGAAGGGTAAGTGGAAATTGTGGAAGCACTTACTGTAATGCTTCAGTTTTTCCTACACTCAGGGGTGGTGCAGAAGACTGGAGAATTGCAAATATTACAACTGTTTGTTCAAAAATGCCTATACAGTTAAACTCAGCTACTTGAGACCAGTCAATATAGCTTTGAGAGTGAGGAGATTTCTGGAAACAGACTTTTTACACCCATTCCTCATACTGACATGTTTTCAATGGTGAGGCATAAACCAATAAAGCACACCTAAGCAAATCCACCTTATAAGAAGGCAGGTGTGAAGGAAACAAATCAGTAGTCTGTTCACTTTTTAAATAACTAGTTCAGGTTCATCTAAACTGGCTACCAAGCTAATTTATCTAGATAATATGCCCCCCACACTATAATACAGCTGGCATTGGCAGGCAGGCTGGAATCATCAATGATTTCTTTTTAATAAAACTGCTCAAAACGTGGGAAGGAATGTGAGATATGTCCTTATGGGATTCTTTGAGCATACTGAGGACATTAGCTGATGCTTCACATAAATCTGCCCACTTTGTCTTGTTCCTTATTATCTGCCCTCCCAAACTAGCATTCTCCAACCTCCACCATAGGCTGTGCAATTTCCTTCCACCCTTGAATGCCCAATTACATGGCTGTAGTATAATTTCTTTTTTGCCTGTACCTCCTTGCAGACCCAACAGTTCCCACTCCCAAGTGTTATCGCTGTAGGGACTGCTGCAGCTACTGACTACTTAGACTGCCTGGCACTCTTGAGGGCAGGACCTCTCCTCACTGAGGGTGAGAAGCTCCACTTATAGCTGCAGGTGGGCTTCCTTTCAGTGTATCAGCTACTGGGTAACTTTCCATTATGGAGTGGTTGGTAGAAAACTGTAATTTTGCTAAAATAATTCGAAACAAAATGATTGATCACATGAACAAATGTGGGTTAATTAATAAAAGCATAAAAGCAGCACAGATTTGTTAGGGGAAAATTGTGTTCCACTAAACAACTGGAACATTTTGAAGAGGTAAAAGAGACAATTGATGATTATGATGTTGAACAGATGTACATGGATTTCCAGAAGTGATTTTTGGAGTGCTAGTTTTAGCTCATGGAATAAATGGTCCAGTTGCAACATGGACACGAAATTAACCAAGTGACAGAAACAGAGAGTAATTATTAATGGATATTTTCCACACTGGAGGAAGTTCTGTCGTGAAATTTCCCTAAGTATCAACATTGGAACATTTGCTGTATGTTAATATGTTTATATGTTAACGATCTAAACAGGACACAATTTTAGAACTTGTGTATGATTTTAAACTTAGAAAACTTGTGAACTGAGAGGAGGATAGTGTTATACTTGAAAAGGACATAGGCAAGTCGTGGGATTGATACAAGTAGCAAATAAGGTTTGATACAAAGAAGTGTAAAGTGATTCATTTTGGAAGGAAGAACACAAATGAGAAAACATAATATTAACTGTTCAATGCTAAAGGGGTAACAGCACCTGGGTATAACTGTGTATATATCATTGAAGGTGGCAGGACAGTTTACAGCACCCTTAATAAAGCATATGGCATCCATGCATTATTAACAGGGGCATGGAGAACAAGAGCAAGGATGGTGTGTAGAACTTACATAAGATACTCATTCAGCATCAGCAGGAGTATAGCATCCAGTTCTGGGTAGTCCAGCTTAGGAAAGATGTGAAGGTATTGGAGAAAATGCAGAAAAAACCTACAAGTATCATTCCACGGAAGAAAGGCTTCAATTACTGAGATATACTCGAGAAATTGGTACTGTTTTCCTTGGAAGAGAGAACAGGAGATTTGATGAATGGAAAAGAATGGACTTATTAGACGCAGTCAACATTGCTTTGTAAAGGGGATGTCTTACCTCACAAATTTAATTAAGCTTTTTGAGGAAGTGATGAAAATGATTGATGAGGATAGGGCAGTGTATGCTATCTACATGGATTTTACTAAAGCATTTGATAAGATCCCTCATGGTAGGCTAGTCCAGAAGGTTAAGTCAGTTGGGATTCATGACAAGTTAGTAAGTTGGATACAAAATTGGTGTGGTCATAGAAGATGGAGTGTCGTTGTGGAGGGACGTTTTTCTGACTGTAGAAATGTGACCAATGGTGTTCCATAAGGATCCGTCTGGGACTTCTATTGTTTGCAATTTATATAAATGATTTGGTTATAATGCAGGCGGTCTGATTAGTAAGTTTGCAGTCAACATGATAACTGGTGGGTATATAAATAGTGAGGATGTTTGTCAAAGCATATAGCAGGATATAGATCAGTTGGAAAATTGGGCACAGAAAAGGCAGATGGGGTTTAATCTAAATGAAGGTGAAACAATCTATTTTGGGAGGTCAAAATGCAAGAAAGAAGTATGTGAGAAATGGCAGGTCCCTTAGAAGCATTAATATAAAGTGAAGTCATATGTTCCAAGTATATAGCTCCTTGAAAGTGGCAACACAAGTGGAAACGGTGGTAAAGAAGACATACAGCATGCTTGTTTTCATTAGTCAGGGCACCAAGTATAAACCGTATTGCAACTGTATAAAATTTTAGTTAGGCAACATTTGGAATATTGTGTACAGTTCTGTTCCTCACACTAAAGAAAGGAAATGGAGATTTTGGAGAGGGCGCAAAAGCAATTTTCCAGGATGTTGCCTAAATTGGAGTGTAATAGCAATAAGGAGGTATTTAAACTTGGATCATTTTCACTAGAGTGTCAAAGGCTGAGGGGTGATCTGATAGAAGTAGATAAAACTGTGAGAGACTTCGATTTTAGAGAGTCATAGCCTTTTCCCAGGGTAGAAATATCGAATACTAGGGGGCATAGATTTAAAGTGAGAGTGGGAAAATTTAAAGGAGATTGGAAAGGCAAGTTTTTTACTCAGGGGGTGGTAGGTGCCTGGAACATCTGCCAAAGGAGGTGGTAGAAGCAGAAATCATAGCAACATTTAAGTGGCATTTGAACAGACACATGAACAGGCAGGGATAATAAGGATATGGACCACATGCAGCCAGTTTACAAAGGCAATGTGTTTTGCACAGCCATGGTGGGCCGAAGGCTTGTTCCTGTGCTGTACCATTCTATATTCTATACACATGATATATCAGCATGAGCTGTCTGGAATGAGTAGAAAGAGCAAACTGTTCTCATTCAGGAAATGATCCAGAATGAGAGGGCACAGGTTTAATCGATAAAAGAGTCAAGGGCAACTTGACAAAAAAACCTTTTCACCCAAAGTGATGGAGGCTGCTTCAATCAAAGATTTCAAAATGGAATTGGATTCCTATCTGGATAGGAAGAATGCACAGAGTTACTGTGAGAAGGCGGGTGAGTAGTACCTGTTGAATAATTTATTCGGAGACCCAGCACGAACATATTGGGCCAAATGACCACCTTGTATGCTGCAACAATCCTGTGGAAGAAAATTTGATACAACCTATAATGAAATGAGCTTTTGAAGTGAATATGTTTGATAATAACAGCGTTATAGTGTGATTGCAGTAGTACTCTATTGATACATATTCCCAATATTTTTGGGTCTGATACTACCTAAATACCTTTATCTTCAAGTAAGGTATGCTATGGATGCTATTTGTGTTTTGTATACCCACTTTGGAATGGAAGAGATGGATCACTTCCAGGAATAATGAAATGATGAAAATCTATATTTACTCATGATCTAGCACCTCGCAATATCCAAACTTCCTCAAATGTAATCTGTACTTTGTAATGAATATGTCAGCTAGCCTTAAAGATTTACATGCATGATTTTATAACGTTATTGCTTCCTTTAAAAGGATACTGGGTGTGCTGAGGATATCCCTGTGAGTGAGCTGTGCTGGCTACAAATATGTTAAATAATATGTGTTGTTCGCACAAGCTTTCAGCAACTTGCTGCATTTAACTTGTGAAGTCAAGCTGCAGCCTGCTCTCCTGATGCTGAACTCCCCTTACAAGTGGGCAGCACTGTGCTTTCAGGTGAGATTTATGGAACACTTGCATCACTAATTCCATTTGTAGCACGGCAGTAAAATCTATGGGGTGATTGACTATTATTTTTCTTGAGTTACTATGTGGTTTGTGACAGCTCAAAGATCATGCATACTCATATATTATCAAAAGCAAACATAATGAAGGATAACAATTCCAAATGAAGTGAAGTACTTGATTTATTCTATAGGATAAGCCTGAAAGTCAGAATTAAGATTCCAAAAAAAAGTCTTTGATGTTCTATACACTCCTCATGCTGGACTAACAATAATCCTGCCAATTTGTAGTGAAAAAACTGAGCGAGTTTGAAATACACAGCAGGTCCATCAGCATCTTAAATGATAAAAGATAGGACAGCCTTTCATCATAGCAGATTATGATGAAGGGTCTATACTTCAACAATCTGTCTTTGTAGGTTTCAACCAGCTTTGTACTTCTAACACATTTTATTTTTAGTTTCAATGTCCTGCATTTGCACTGTTTTTATCTCAGCTATCTTGTTTTGAAAAGGAGCTGTTTAGTCTTTGTTAGGAGTCTGTTCGACATGCTCACTAGTCCAGAGAAAAAGATATGTCCCCATTTAGTGTTTCACTTGAAGCTTCCCAATTTTACATCTGTATCTGTAATTTCCCAGCACAGAATTCAAATTAAATATCCAGTTGAAATATTATTTAGATTTAATTTTTTAAATGTAGCATATACTAAGCTCTTTTGAAGTGCAGTATCAAGTGAGAATGAAATCCATTGTTTAATATTTTATATGTTATTTGAGCTTAGTGACCAGAATCTCTTAACTTGCATCACTTGGCAGGGCCTGAAAGGAATTTTTGACAAATGTCATTTTCACTTGTTGTGGAAAATGAATGTGCTTCACACAGAGTAACTGTTTAATTCTAAATGTTTTTGAAGAATCATAAATTAATAATCTGTCAAGCAAAATAATTGCTTTTGTGTCTTTTTCTGGTATTACTTGTGCTCCACACTTTCCTTTTCATTTCTTTGTAGTTTTATTTATTTCAAATTGATTTAACTTTTCCTTGCACATTCTTTTAGCAACAATGACTTGCATGCAATTGTCACTTTTGATGCATGATCCTTGACAAAATTTACAGAAACAAGAATTGATCCTAAGATCAAGAAAATATTATGAAATAAACCAAAGAACTATAGATGCTGGAGATCTGAAACAAAAACAGAATTTGCTCAAGAAACCCAGCAAGTCTGGCAGCAAATGTTGAGAGAAAACATTTTTAAGGTTTCGAGTCCAGAACCTTGCTTCACTACTGATAGCAGCTGGGAGTAGGTGGTATTTATGCTGATGATGGGGCATAGGGTGGGGTGGGGAGAATTGTAAGGAGGAGAGGGTTGAGTGAATAGATGGAATTAGAGCCCAGAGACAGAGAAATAAAAGGGTAGGCATACACAGGGACTTTTCCAGCACCACACTCACGACTTTAGTCTCCAGCATCTGCAGTCCTCTCTTTCGCCTGACAGTAAGCCAGGGAAGAAGAAAAGTTAAATAGATAATAATGGGGATATGAGTTGGTGAAAACGGTTTGGCTGTGCTAAAAGCATTCCATGTCAAGAACAGGACCTGGATGTGGGAGTGGGTGGAAAACATGGAAGGGGGTGTTCAGGTTCTAAAAGTATTGAACTTGATGTTGAGTCCTGAAGGCCACAAGATCCCCAAGCACAAGATTAGATGCTGTCCCTCCAGCTTGTGCTAAGCCTCATTGGAGGATTGCAGCAGGTCTGAGGCAACACTCTGGTGTGTTGAAATAGCAGGTAACTGGAAGCTTGGGGTCATTTTTGTGGTCAGAATGTAGTTGATCTGTAAAGCGGTCTCCCAGTCTGTGTTTCATCTCCCCTGTGTAGAGGAGACTATTTTGTGAGCAACAAATACAGTCGATTAGATTGAAGTGCACATAATTTGCTGCTTCACCCAGAAGGTGCTTCTGGGACCTTAGATAATGAGGAGGCAGAAGACAAACAGGCAAGTGTTACACCTTGTGTGATTGCATGAGAAGGTGCCTTGTGATTTTGGAGAAGTGTTGGGAGTGAAGAAGGAATGAACTAGGGTGCCCAGAAGGGTACAGTCCCCGCAGAATTCTGACAAAAAAGAGAAGGGGAATGTGTGTCTGGTGGTGGCATCCCACTGGAGGTGGTGGAAATGGCAGCATATGATCCTTTGGATAGAGACTGGTCGGATGGAAAGTGGGGACTAGCGGGATCCTATTATTGTTGAAGAGAAGAGAAGGGCTTAGGGCAGAGTGAGGGAAATGAATTAGACAGGGCTGAGGGCCCTGTCAACTATGGTAGTGGGGAATCCTCAGTTGAGAAAAAAGTTGGACATTTCTGAGTCCCTCTGCAGAAGGTGGCATCATCTGAACAGATGCAATGGAGACAGAGAAAGTAAGAGAAATTGAATGGAATCCTTCCAGAAAGAGGGCATGAGGATGCAAAGTCCATGTAACTGTGGGAGTCATTGGTTTATAATGGATGTCAGTGGGCAGCCTATCTCCAGAAATGGAAACAGAGATGTTGAGGAAGGGAAGGGAGAAGTGAGAGATAGACCAGGTGAAGATGAGAGCAGGTTGGAAATTGGAAACAAAATTGATAGAAGAAAGCAGCACCAATGATGTCATCAATTTACTACAGAAGGGGTTGTGGGAAGGGACCTGAGTAGGATTTGAACAATAAATGTTCCACATACCTCCCAAAAGAGAACGGCATACAGGGGCCCATGCAGATACCCACAGCTACACCTTTGATCTGAAGAGGAGTCCCTGGACTCAAAACATTAACTCTGTTTTCCCTCCACAGACGTTGCTAAACCTGTTGAGGTTTTCCAGCAATTTCTGCTTTTGTCCAAGAAAATATTAGTGTTTCTTTTACCAAAGGCTTGAGCACAGAGGTGGGTTTTAAGGATGGCCTTAAAGAAAACGTAAGATATGAAGTTTAGGAAGTAAATTCCAGAATGTGGACCTAGATTGCTGAAAGCATAGGTGACAGTAGTGCATTGAAGGGAGGGGCATATGCAAGTATCAGAGTTGAAGATTTGAAGAGTTTGGTGAGGTGAAAGATGCAGATGCAGGAAGTTCAACTTAAAGGGAGAGGCTAGACCTTATAGTGATTTAAACATAATGATAATAACGGTAGACTTTGTGTATTGACGGACTAAGAGATAATGTTTACAGGGGTTAAGTCTAAGTGGGACTTGATGTGAATATGAACTGTAAAGTTTGGATGAGCTGAGACTGACAGAGGGTGGTTAATGGGGAGCTGGTGACTGCACCAACCACGTCTTGAAATGACAAGGACATGGATGATTTCATCAGTAAACAGACTAAAGGAAATTGATGTCTAGGAGTTGAAAATAGGTTTTTGTGATGGCAAGCATTTGGAGTTTAGAAGTCCTGCTTGGGGTCAAAAGAGATACAAAAGAGGAAGAAATTTATTCAGAAGGTGCTGTAGAGTTGTACCAAATCATCATGGCAGACAGTGCCATTGATCGCAACCTGCACGCTATTAATCATTGAAAATATTAAGACCAGAAGTGGCATTTCAAAGACAAATATTTTCCCACCAGCATTGGCCCCCTCTCAAGATTGTGAATATTACAGAGGAAATATTGGCCAATTAAAGGAATTAAATCAGTGGCAAGAATATTGAGTTTGTGGTGGGGCTGATGATAATGACTTCAGTATTCACAAAGTTTAACTGAAACAATGGGTCATCTCAGGGTGTATTTTGGGAAATCTCCCAGAACAGAAGCAGTCAAGAGCGATGGAGACATGGACCTTGGCATTATCTCCAAAGACCTGGAATCTGATCCTGTGTTTATGTTATTGTAATCAACAGGTGACTTCCTTGGCTATGGTGATATTGTTTATAGGTAGCATGTCATGAGGAAGACAAGCAGGCTGAGAAAAGACCATTTGTGGATTCCAAGAGTGGTGCTGTAAGGGTGGAAAGAAAATGCTTTCCTGACAAATGGACAGGTGAGAATGGAGCCAAGCAAAGGCAATCTACTGAGTCACGGAGGACATGAGTTGACATGTGGTTGACCCCATCAATGTCTGCAAATGGATTGAGGAGAACAAGGAGAATAGTGCACTTCATTCATTGAAAATGCCATTTGTTACTTTAGTTGGGGCTATTACAGTATTGTGCATTCACATCCAAGCAATATATCTCAATAGGAATGGACAACATCCATTAAATGCCAAGATTGATACTGGTGCAAGCACAAGTGTCATCCTTTATGCATCTTACATGAAATGTACTCAAGAAATTGGTAAGCATGGTGCAGTCTACATGAGATAGGCTAGTTGCTTTCAATGAGTCTGACATCCCATATATTTTCATAAGCTCTTTTAAACGCCAATGTGGAACTTTAGGATAGATAACTGAAATCTAAACTGTTGATAAAGGTGATCATTTATTAATGGTTTGCCAGTGTGCACAGATCCAAAGATTATCACAATCCTAAAGGTGATAAATCTCAGTTCCAACACCAAGGATTCCAGACTGCAAAATCAAGACTCTCCTTTATTTGACTAACTTTTGTCCAGAGTGGTCTGATACTAGTGGCAACTTTAAAGGCAATGCAATGTTACATCTAAAAGTTGATGCCTATCCCAGTATCAACCCCGCTTGTAATTCAGCATTTACATTCATGAAAGGCTCAAATTGAACCAGATTTCCCAGTACAAAACAACAATGTCTGGAAAACCAAGAATCACACTGATTGGTGCAGCTACATCATGTGTTTTGAAGAAAGATGTTACCCTACACTTTTTTTTATTCAAGGCACCTGAGCATTGCACAAAAAGATGCCCACATAAGATTCAAATTCTGGAAATTCTTAATCCCAAATTCTCAATTGCCAAACATTTTTCAATGCTTGAAGCAAAGAATAGATATTAATCTACATGTCTGTCCCCAAGGCATTTCCTCTTCAAGAGCTTCTCCATTAAAAGGCACAATATTAATGGCAAGACAATCACCAACATGCTTTTTAATGTCTCAAAAATGCTCTATCATACAGTAAGTGTACACTACAATATTAAGATATCTCTAAACTCACCACATTGAAGTTTGATGCATCCCAAAAGGACCTGAGTGTGTCTGCTATAGGGCAAACAAACTGTTTGGTCCTAAAGTCCCTATGAGAGCTCATTATAACTACTCCAAGTAGAAAGAGAAGCTCTTGCTCTAGTTTCTAGGATACAATTGCTACATACATATACAGTGAAGAAACATTATATATTTGAAAAAGCACTTCATTATTCACACCTCCCAGAAACCATTAGAAATGTGTTGAAAATCTTTCACAAGTGCACCTTCCTGACTACAATACTAAGTTGTGAAGATCCAGGGTTACAATCTAGAAGTATAATACAAGCAAGATTCCTAACCCCTTAGCCAACCTCCAAACTGCGCTAAAAACAAAGAGCCTTTAGACTTACAAGTTGATATTACTAAATCAACTGAACTTGAAGATAGCCTTTAGATATCCCAAAGATACTCAAAGATCTTCTATAATTTGGTCATAAACAAGCAAACCAGATTCAGCAAGCTATGTCATACGATGTCCAGCTGTTGCAGCTGAAAATGTTCGTCAGTTGGTGATCTGAATGCATCCAAAAGGTCTTTGAGAAAATATGTGCATTTTAGCCAATCAGAGCCAAACTAGAGCTGTCCAAGAATGATCAAGACAAACAAGTCATTACTCCACAAGCTCTATATCAAGGCATGCTAGATCATATGCATGAAAAGCAGATAGGCACAAAACAAATCGAGATTTGTGAATCCCACCATTACAAGGACATCAATTCACAAATCAGAGATGTGAGCCATGTAAGTTCCATCAACCTCAACAATTCAGAGGATCTCTCCTCCCACATGAGACTCCTTCTAAGCAACAATGCAAGATTGTGACTGATATTTTCCATGCCCAGAAACATGGTGGCCTGACTGTTCCATCAAATTTGTGTGAAAAATCAAAGATGTCATTAATTCAATGTTTTTTGACACACTAACCACTACATTCAGGGTGTTTGATATACCTAAGCTGATTGTGGCTAACATCAGTTTGCAGTACATTAGCGTATCCCTTCAAGTTATGTGCAAGTGGGGTGGTCGACATATTACCACTCCTCACTGCCCTCGAATCGAACATTATCACAGAATGCCTTGTTCATACCATAAAATCTATAATTTTCAAGTTTAAAGTGATTTGCCAAGATGTTTGGTAGCTATATTAAGTTTGCATGCTATTCCTCTGGTTAGTTGTCTACCCTCATAAATGCCTCTTATTTTCCACATTTTATGTTGGAAAGAAAGTGGTGCTGAAGCATGCTCAATCGGAATGCAGATCATTATCCCAACTTGAACCAGGAGAAAGCATACAAATTTGAGATTTTCAAACTACACATGGTTCATAGAAAGCTATTATGTTGCTGTGTCCACCCTCAGTCATACCATAATGGGCAACAGTCAAGTCCTGCAAAGAAACAGATGACGTATTCGAATGAGATATCAACCACACATCACACAAGATGACAACTCAGATACTGTAGACATCATACCAGTCAACAATCACGTTGACAAATTATACTCATTCACCTCAATGACAAATAGCACACCACATAGTGAAGTTACAAAGTCAAGTCATGATAATTGCATAAGGACTAGGTCTGGTCCTGGTACCCAAAGACATTAGCTGAATGTATAGAGGCATATTTATAGGATAAAATGGTTCCCCTTGTTTAATAACAGATAGGCAGGGGGTATCATGGAATAGATTCCTATCCAGTCAGGACTGAATCTTCAATTCAGTAACATGACATCGCAACAAGTGACATTTAGGTATAAAGATACCTGCCTCATCTTTAATTACTCTTTCTATGTAATGGAGTCAGTGTTGTGTGTTTTCTCTATCAACAACATGAATGCAATCTTCATAAAATTATTGAACACAGAACCCCGACTACGTATGAAAATCTAAGCTATTGTAGTTTTCTAAATAGTTAATTTTATGAATAACTTTAAGATATCTGAATCAACAAATACTCTTCTATCTGTGGTAGACATTACACAGGCTAGCATATTAAAAAAAACAAAAATAATATGAACCTATGTGACATATCTGATGAGGTATAAATATTATCGCTTATGTGTCTTCAGCTGCAAATTCCTAGCATTTGTAACAAATTAATAACTCCCAAAACCATGTATCTTTTTGTTTCAGTTCCAGCCACAATGACTAATGATTGTAGCTTGCTAAATACACTGTGAAATATTTTAAGAACTCTTTGCACACCTGAATTCCTTTGAAACACATTCAAATAATAAACTGGAAATTCTTATTAAATAGGTTAAATACATGGCCAGAATTTTACTATATACAATTTTTAATCAGACATGATTTTGATACAAATGTATTAATTGCTCATCTTATAATATCATACAGTTCAACTTTGTTCCCTGATGCAATTCCAGAAATCATATATTCTAAACAACAAATAATAACTCTCATCTCTTCAGGATAATATTTCATTGTAAATATTATGTAATCATTTTGGGGCAAATGTATAGACTCTTCAGGCTATGTACAGCCTATTTATTGAACATCAGTCCAGACATTTTAAATCATTCTGAAAAGTACAGGACATGTTTAAAAACACAAAAATGCTTATGAAAGTATGATGTAGAGTCCACCAAGTACAGACAAGTCTAAGACTTATTGTTGGTATTGGAGGCAGCAGTATTCCTTGTATTAGGAAATCTCTGGAGCCAGGATTTATAAACACATGAATATGGATAATTACAATGAAGCACTGGTTCAACTTTAATTGGCAGAAAATGCTGAGCTGAGCTTTTCAGGAATCCAAATACAAAGAACATCCCACGAGCTTCTAGAATTGCAGAAATACAAAAGTGATTAGCAACTGCACTATGGATTTGAGTACTAAATTAATAATTCTGCCACTAACTAACCCTGTGCATTCTTCCTAAACTGCTAAAAAAATGCTTTAGCAAGTACATAAAAATAAAGCATTAATGACCAACATAGCCCAAGGTTCTGGGATCCCTGAAGTCAAACAAATAGCAACAAACATCCAAAATATATTACTTTTGTTCCAAGCAGTCTTTGTGGTTATGCTAATTCCCATTAATCTAATAGATGATTTTACTTGACTTGCTTCTTTCAATCAACAGTAAAGCTCCCACTTAATTGCCCGACTGAACTGAAAATCTGTAAATTTACTATGTACTTACTGAATGCAAATTTATGAATTAACTATTCTATCTTAGAGAACTATTGTACCAAATCTGAGTACTGCTGAAAAAAAGAGGCTTTTTGTCTTGTATTCATCAGTACATATGCAGAAACAACAAATTTCAAACAGAATAAGAACCTGTATCATATGGAAAAAAGGATGTTGATTTGTCGAGGCATTGCTATGGAGGATGCATACTCTCCACCTTTTTTTCAATCATATCCTGAGTGGTGAGGACAGGTTCCTGGTGCATTTTCTTTTTCTAATGGTTCATTTCTATCATGAAAATGGAATATCGTTTCCTCAAGTAAGTCAACAGAAAATTGAACGAAGCAAAACGAATACATTAAATAATGAATGGAACACTTAGTGTATTTCTTTATTTAACTATAAAATGTAAAAGGTAAAAGACAAAACCTTGCTAGGACTGCAACAATTTTGTTGCTGGGGCTGCCAGCAAGAGTTGATCCCCTTCAGCCAATGGCAGAACCTAAGAAGAAATATTCTTGGCACAGGCAAATTAAGCAGCTTGTCTCGAGGTGTTGTCAACCCAATCATACACCCAGCAACTCTAGCAACAGTAGTGGCTATAACAAAAAAGGGCAGATAAATCAATGGCTGAAGGGATTATGCAATTTGCAAGGATTCAGATGCTTGGATCATTTGGATCTTTTTTGGGGCAGAACCAATCTATTAAAAAGGGATGGGTTTCACCTGAACTGGAAAGGGACCAATATCCTGCCAGATAGATTTGCTAGTTCCATTTTGGGAGCCTTTAAACTAGTGTGGAGGTTGGGGGGATTTCCTAAGTAGCAGCAAAAAGAAAGGCAGATGAGCATGGTTCTGAATAAAAAAGTTAATTAGACAAGACAGACAAGAACAAATCAGAGAATGAGGTAACTCTGAAGAATTAAACAGCATTTATTTCAGTGCAAAGGTCTACAGTATGGCTGATGAACTCGGGTATGCAAGGGAACAGAGGACCAGGATATTACAGCTATTACAGGAACTGAGGGAAGGACAGGACTGGCAACAGATTTCAGACATATGTAAGATTAATATTGCTGTAACAGTAGGGGATTTTAATTTTCCTAACTGACTGGGACTGCCATAGTGTTACAGGTTTGGACGTAAATGTACTTACCAGGTAAGGAGCAAAGCTTGACCTTCTCTTGGGAAATAAGGCAAGGCAAGTCATAGAATCATAAAGTTGTACAGCATGGAGTAATAGTTTGGTCCAACTCACCCATGCCAACCAGGTATCCTAAATTAATCTAGTCCCATTTGCCAGCATTTGACCAGCATATCCCTCTCAACCCTTCCTATTCATTTACCCATCCAGATGCCTCTTAAGGCATCCAATCTGAAAAGCAATCCTCCAACACTACCATCTGTCTTCTACCTTCGAACCAGTTCTGTATTGAAATGGCTAGTTCTTCCTGAATTCAATATGATTTAACCATGCTAATCAATCACCACGAGGAACCTTGTCGAATGCTTTACTAAAGTACATTTAGATCACGTCCCCCATTCTGCCCTTATAAATCCTCTTCATTACTTCTTCAAAAAAGTGACTGAAGTGTTAGTAGGGGAACACTTAGGGAGTAGTGACCATACTTCTATTGGTTTTAAAATAGTTATGGAAAAAGGATAGGCCTTCCATAAATATTAAAGTTTTTAATTGGACTAAGGCAAATTTAAAATGGTATGAGACAGTAACTTTCAAAAGTTAATTGGAATAGACTGTTTGCAAGTAAAGGGACAACTAACAAGTGGGACACTTTCAAAGTGTGAAAACAAAAGTTCAGAAGCATTATGTTGCTGTTAGAGTGAAGAGTAAGGCTGGTAACTGTAGGGAACAATGGGTGAATAAAGATATTGAGGTTCTGGTCAAGAATAAGGAAGAGTCAAGTATTAGATGCAGACAACTGGGATCAAATGAATCCCTTAAAGAGTATAAAGGGTGTATGAGCATTCTTCAGAGGGAAATCAGGAGGGCATAAAAGGGATATGAGGCAGATAAGGTTAAAGATAATCCAAAGAGATCCTATATGTATATTAACAGCAAAAGAGCAATTAGGGAGAGATTAGGGTCCCTCAAAGATCAAAGAGGTCATTTATGTTTTGAACCTCGGGAGATGGGAGCAATAGTAAATGAATATTTCATGTCAATTTTTAATATGGAGAAAGAAATGGAGGCGAGCGATCCAAACAAATATCAATGTTTTGAAAACAGTTCACAGAACAGAAGAGGAAGTGCTGGGGGTTTTAGAAAAAATAAATCTTCAAGACCTGATCAAGTGTATCCCAGGACACTGTGGGAAGTTTGGGAAGAAATTGCAGGGCCCCTAGCAGAGTTATTTGTATCACCTATAATTACGAGTGAGGTGCCAGAGGACTGGAGAGTGGCTAATGTTGTACCTTTATTTAAGAAAGACTATATGGAGAAGCCTGGCAAGGACATCAGAGGGCAACATTTTTACAAAGAGAATGGTTTGTACGTGAAATGAATTGTTACAGGAAGTGGTGAATGCAGGTATAGTTACAATGTTCAAAAGTCATTTGGATAAGTCCATGAATAGGAAAGGTTTGGGGAGGATATGGGCCAAATGCAGGCAAGTGGGACTACTTTAATTTGGGAACATGGTCAGCGTGGCGTAGTTGGACCAAAGAGTCTGTTTCCATCCTGTATGACTCTATGACTTTATGTTCAGGCTGCAGCTGCACATTTACAACACATAATGGCCAGCCGCCCTCAAGTGTTGCTTAACTGGATTAGGGTATGTCAGAGATAGCTTGACAGGCAGGTCTTGGTAATCAGAGTGTGAGGATGTGGGAAATCATTAAGCATCTTTGTTACCTAGGGGGCAGTCATTGTCAGTAGGGCTTCTCCATGGGTCATGAAGCAAACAAAAAGGAACAGACATGCCTGGAACATGCAAGGAAACTACTTCCAGGTTTCACTCAATGCCTCCTGATATTGCAGTGCCCTCTATGACCCCATCCTGCTTCACGGCCGTGAAGTGTGAAGCAGCGGAGAGTGGTCAATCTGCCTATCTGTGCCATAATGATAGCAACTTCCTGGATATCTTTTGACACCATTTTTCCAGCACTTATAATTCCCAACTTGTTCCCTAGGGCTGGTAAAATTCTGGCAATGTATTAATCAGTTATGAAAAACTGTGCAATACTTTATTAAAACAACTTGTCAAATCATAATACAATTACCATAAAATTTAATTACCAGAAAATTTTCTCTTAATAGCACAATTAATCAATTATCCTTCATTGTTCTCTGCTTAAAATGTACTTGAACACTAAAAGAACCATTTCAAATGTCAAACACAAAGGGTTATCTCAAATAAAATTGTGACTAACAAATGCTAATGTACTAATAATGGATGTGAATCCTCGAAGTGTGACCAAATCTTTTTGCTGAATGTCAGAATATAAATTAGTGCCTGTGATGAAGAATATTTTATGCAGACAGCAAGCACAATTTGCTTTATTGTGTGATTAATTTAGATACTTTGGGCTGAATATTACTTATTTTTGGCCAAGTACAAGTCATGTTGAGTTTTCTGGAGGGATTTTTTTTGCCACAAGGCCTGGTAGGTTTTCTTGCCGTATCTTAACAAACTCACCTCATTACCTCTATCCCACCCTTTGGCATCCCAATATCTGATTCTTGCCCCATCTTACCACAGAACTCATCAGTGCCAGGATATGCTGGTACTAACCAACACTTCTTGCACCTATGCCATTTTAAAGGCCAGTTGTACACCCAAACAAACACGGTCAGTCTGATACTGCCTTGCCAGGTTCCTGGTATTTGCCCTGTTCGTGACAGATGGGGTAAATCAGCATTCTGCTTTGCAGGAAGGAAAATGAAGGTCCACCTGCTGGAAGGGTGATGCAAAGGCAAGACTTTCTCTTCTCCAGACCAATAGTGGAGGTCACAACACCAAACTATGCCAGTCTGGCCCACTGTTGCCACACAGGTTGGAGCAGTCTCAGGCACCTGAAGGAATGAATAGCTGGGAAGGAAGGAGATCAATAACTTTCTCCACACTGCCAGTGTAAGTGCCACTATCTTCCCTCTGCCACTTCACACACATGCTTTCTCTGATACTACACACACTTCAAACAAGGCGTATATTCTACCACCCTCACTTTTCCTTCAACATTTTCCCTCACTCACCCCATAATCCACCCCAACTCCCAACACCACGAACATTGCTGTCTGCACTGCTTATCCACTTGCTCAAGACAGCAGTCCACCTGCACGATAGGTAACAGCTGTGTCACCAACTTTCATCTCCCTAAATATCTGCCTCTCTCTCATTGCAGGAGGCAAACAGCCACAGGTATGGCAAAAAGATTCAGGATGGGTGGTGGGCAGCCTGGCATTTGGCTCCTCATCCCTAATTTGGACAGCATCCTGACACTGACCACCATGGACTGACCGTGTTCAAGGTCGTGGATTGGTATCAGAGGCTGCCTTTAGCTTACTTTGTCAGGACCCACTGAGTAAAGGCCAAGCCCTTAACTTGACTGAGGCTTGCTGACAACTATGACAAGCTTCCTGGCTTTGTGTCCACACTAAACAGTATAGCAAAACAGAAGTAATATGAGCATGATAGCTCAGCCTGAGAGAGAAAGAATGCTCACAAAGGCAAGACATGGCAATGCAAGGTCAGGATGCTTTAACTCAGAAGAGCACTATGAGAGTGAGCAAAGAGTTCAGAGATGCAGTCTTGCCCAAACCATGGGCTTGGTACTGGTCCCTCAGTGCATAGCCTCCTTGCTGCAGCATCACTATGATAGCTGCCAGTGTAGACTGAGATGTAGTACTGAAGTTCAGAATCATCCTGCAAGAGGATTGGAAATGTGTCTTAGAAGCTGGCATCTGTGGTTGTGGGATACTTGTGAAGGCGCCCATGGAGTGGATCCTGAGATTTTGATAGGTGAAAATGAGGACTGCAGATGCTGGACATTAGAGTCAAAAGTGTGGAACTGGAAAAGCCCAGCAGGTCAGACAGCATCTGAAGAGCAGGAGAATCAACATTTCAGACAAAAGCCCTTCATCAGGAATGAGGCCTCATTCCTGATAAAGGGCTTTTGCCTGAAACGTCGATTCTACTGCTTCTCAGATACTGCCTGACCTGCTGTGCTTTTCCAGCACCACACTCTCGACCCTGATATTTTGATGCCCAGTGTCCAACATGGAGCTCTTTTGGAACAAACGGCAAGCTGAAGGCACCAGATATCCACTCTGATTTCCACAATGAGAATTCTTGACATCCAACTTGTTTGGCACATTTATTATGATAAAAAACTGTACATTAATGAGGCAAGTTGGGCTGTCAACGAGATGTTTAACAAGAAATAATTTCCCTTAATTGGCAATTGCTGCTGCCTAGTGAGAAGCTTGTTGCATCACCTGTCACAAACATTAAAACATGGTGCAAATTGCTCTCATCATTAATGTAGGCCACACTGGACTTGTCATCCAATTCTGCCACAAATCTCATAAGATGCTGCTATTCATTTTTATCTCCTGTTCTACACTACATCATTTAATCCAGGAATTCTGAATTACTTAGTTTCTGAAGACTTCTACAATGTTATCTATCAACTCTCCCTGTACGACAAAAGAGCTTCTTTTCAATGTAAAAATTAGCTACTCAACTTAAAGTGTATCGTTATTCTTTTTGCTTCACATTATTATATAATGCTGACCAAGACTTGGATGAGGTCATGGACATCAAATCCAGGCTCAGTTGAGCAGTGGAACGACAATGAATCATGGATTCTTATAGTGCAGAAAGAGGCCATTTGGTACATCATGCCTTCTGAACAGCATCCCACCAAGACCCAGCCCCTCTCCTATCTTCCTACCCCCCACTACCATGGCTAATCCACCTAACCTCTACATCTTTGAACTGTGGGAGGAAACCACAGCACCTGCAGTCCTCACTTTCTCCTTGGAAACCAGAGAATCAGGTGGAAACACATGCAGACACAGGAAGAAAGTGCAAACTCCACACAGTCACCCAAGGCTGGAATCGAACCCAGGTCCCTGGCGCCTTGGGACAGCAGTGCTAACACTGAGTCATCATACCAACCCTCATCCATGTTGCACCTCTGACCTTTCTTGAATCCTTATGAGAACTGAAGTTCAGTTATTGTTTGCTGACAAAATTGAATGATGCGGTTGTGTTCAAGCACATTTTGAAAATCATGACAGAAGGAAAATGGGAGCCAAGGAATATTGCTCAAGCCCCACATTTCCTATGTTCCCTATATTCCATGGACCCCTCTAAATCTGTATCATCTTCAGGGTTTTGTGCCTCACCACAGGCCCTCTGAGTTCAACTACAGTGGATTCATTATTTATAACCTCTTGCTAGCACAAACTTTTCCTTGACCATGGGCAAGTGCTATTTGTGTCAATCTTGACTGAGTTTTTTGAAAAACTGACAAAGAAGATGGATGAAAGCAGAGGGATGGATGTTGTCTATAGCGACTTCAGTAAGATGTTTGAAAAGGTTCCATATGATAAACTGGTTAGCAAGATTAGATCCCATGGAATACAAGAGCTAGCCATTTAGATACAAAATTCGCTTGAAGATAAAAGACAGAGAGTGATGGTGGAGGGTTGCTTTTCAGACTAGAAGCCTGTGACCAGTGGTGTGCGCAAGGAGCGGTGCTGAGTCCATTGCTTTCTGTCATTAATATAAATGATTTGGATGTGAATATAGGAGGTATAGTTAGTAAGTTTGCAGATGACACCAAACTTGGTGATGTAGTGTACAGCGAAGGAGATTCATAATTCCTTGAAAGTGGAGTCACAGGTAGACAGGGTCATGAAAAAGGGCTCATGCCCGAAACATCGATTCTCCTGCTCCTTGGATGCTGCCTGACCTGCTGCACTTTTCCAGCAACACATTTTCAGCCCAGGGTCATGAAAAAGACATTTGGTACACTTGCCTTTATTGGTCAGTGCATTGTGCGTAGGTGCTGCGAGGTCATGTTGCGGCTGTACAGGACATTAGTTAGGCCACTTTTGGAGTACTGCATTCAATTCTGGTTTCCCTGCTATTAGAAAGATGTTGTGAAAGTTGAAGGTATTCAGAAAAGATATACAAGGATGTTGCCAGGGCTGGAGGTTTTGAGCTATAGAGAGAGGCTGAATAGGCTGGGGCTAATTTCCCCGAGCATCGGAGGCTAAGGGGTGACCTTATAGAGATTTATAAAATCATGAGGGGCATGAATAGGGTGAATAGCCAAGGTCTTTTGCCCCAGGATAGGGAGTCCAAACCTAGAGGGCATAGATTTAAGGTGAGAGAGGAAAAGATTTAAAAGAGACCTAAGGGGCAACTTTTTCATATAGAGGATGGTGTGTATATGGAATAAGCTTCCAGGGAGGTAATGGACAATGGTACAACTACAACATTTAAAAGGCATCTGAATGGGTACATGAATAGGAAGGGTTTACAGGGATATGGCCCACACACTAGTAAATGGGACGAGATTAATTTAGGATGTCTGATCATCATGGACGAGTTGGACTGAAGGATCTGTTTCCATGCTGTACATCTCAATGTACATCTCAGACTAAACCTCCATAAAAGGAAGTCCTTATAGGAACTGCTTTATGAAACTTAAGTTTGTAATGAAGATTGATAGTCATTCAAAAGCCCAAATGACTTACAGATTACAAGGTATTATCAATAGGAATTCATTTCGCTGAAGCCTGCTGCCAAATCTTATTGACGACAGCATTCAAGAATTATTGTCCAAATGTATTCTTTTCACCGTGACCCTCCTCAATTCTCATAACAGTTAACATCATTCATAAAATAATACATTTAGCTGACAGTAAAGCAGGACTGTTTTTACTTCAAACCTTTGAGGTAAAAACAATGACTGCAGATGCTGGAAACCAGATTCTGGATCAGTGGTGCTGGAAGAGCACAGCAATTCAGGCAGCATCCGACGAGCAGCAAAATCGACATTTCGGGCAAAAGCCCTTCATCAGGAATACATACTTCAAACCTTTCCCTATGCTCTTAAGTAGGCTGCTTATGATGACAGACTTGTGTCAACAAATTCTAATTCCTCTCATGTTGCAAATCAGTAGGCCTTAAATCAATACATGACTACCAGTGATATTCATATAGACAGTTAATTTTAAACCTTAGCTCCACAGCTCACTGTAAATGTCATATCGTGAAGTTTCAGCAGTATCTGTACGTCAATAAATTAACCTTTAATTGTAAATCATGTTTAATCAAATAATAAATGGATTGCATTTGTCCAATTAGCTTTTGAGGCCTGTCAAGCAATATATTACAAAGCCATAGCCAGGTCAGAAAACATTAGGTGCAAATTATTTTTTTTACAAGAAATTCCAGTCACCAGATAGAAAAAAACATTAATTATTGACACTTACCTGTTCATGGTATTCAATACCCATACTCAATGTATTGATCAGAATGGCAATCATAATTCCACGGTTAAAGTATTTACTTCCGACAATTCTTTTCATTTTTTCAGAGATTAGTGTACATAGCAGGATTAATTTATTCTTTTCTTTTGGTTTATTTTTGTTCTTGTGTCTCTGATCTCTCTGGTCACCTTGAGTGATGTCTTGCGTAAATTCGTACACACCATCAGCATCGGAGTCACAACTTTCTGAATCGCTGAGCTCTAGGTCTGGATTTTCCAAAGCATGAGCACAATAAGGGCAGTTCTGGAGGTCACAAGTCAAAATACCAGCCTGTGCATTGGGTGTGGAACATGACACATTGAGTCCTGACAACTTGCTTGCAGCTTGAAAGACTCCTTCAACAAAGATATCCAAACAAAGATATTAGGATGCAGCAAATATATATTATTTGTGGCTACCTCTTACCTAAAACCTCAATAAGAATATTTTTTATTTTTGAAGATGGTCTTGCAACTCTTTTAGACTGTTATTTTTGACATGAGATATTGATTTATTTAATGAATGCTATTTGCATTCATTTAGTATTATGGAGTAATGACATATCTAATTCAGATTACTAATTGAGCAAGTATGATTGACTATGATTCCATTTACATGTCAAAGCAAAAAAGCCAAAGGTTAATCAAATACTGCAACAAAATCAACATAAATTGCAATCGTTAAAATTCCTTAAGATACGTTTCAATAGTCATTTAATTATTAAATCTGCTGAATTAAAAATATGAAGTCAACATTTTTATATTAAAACTATATCTACCTTTATCTTTGGGTTCAATTAAAGAGAAGTCAATATTGATGAAAATTTAAGCAAGTCCTTCTAAGTGGCTAGAATAACAATAACCATAGTGGTGAACAAGAATAAAACATTTTTTTGATTTTATTGTATCTCTGATTGTTATGTGGGAACTTTTTAACTATGGAAGATAGAAACAAAAAATCAATATAACCACCGTTTCTTTACAAGACTACCTTATATTAGGCAAAAGCGGTAAAGGATGCCATTGGGTCTCATAACCCATTGTTTTAGTTAAAAAAAATGGCATTAGCCCTTCTAAAGATTAAACCATAATTTTGGCTGTGGAGAAAGTAATTATCCATTGTAATTTTCAATAAATGGTCAAATATCTTATTTCGTCAGCCTAGTTTAGGTTTACTAACTGCAGAATTGAATTTGGTAAAATTTGGACCACGTTAGGTTCTTGTTTTCCAAGATAAAAACAATGACTGCAGATGCTGGAAACCAGATTCTGGAGTAGAGTGGTGCTGGAAAAGCACAGCAGTTCAGACAGCATCCAAACTGTCTATTTTCCTGCTCCTCGGATGCTGCCTGAACTGCTGTGCTTTTCCAGCACCACTCTACTCCATAATCTTGTTTTCCTAGACATTGATGATTTATACCTACACACATCTACTGATTGACCAAATGAAACATACACACCACAATTAAGCATAGGTAGACTATCTCACCATATCGTTTTGTATGTATAAGCAGTATGACACTAAACAGTTTTCTCAATGGAAGACAGCATTTATGTCTAGGGCCATTGCAAGGAAGGTTTAAAAAATAAATATATAAAAGTTGGAAGATTTAATTTACACATATGCATGTCAAGATTGTAAACCTATTCATAAATATGCAGGTTTAAAATTTCACAGACAGTGTAGGGCAGCATTCTTTCCCCCAAATTGTCTAACTTCAGAACATTCACACCTTGTGACGGTAATTCAGAAGCAACATATCATGGGTTGTGGAAGAAGAAACGTCAATAATCTAAAGTCACAGTGAAGGCCCAACTGATTTTTCATGGGAAGATAGTAGAACTTGAATACGGCTTCAGTTCAAAACACTGGAAACAGGTGCACCTTCAGGTCATAATCAACCTATTTAAGATTGATCCAGCATTTTATACATCATCTTAAATTGCTTCCAATGGGTGGTTCCAATGAAGAACTAATTGTTTCTATATATGAATATTGATTACAAATCTGGGCAATAATATAGTTGACTATTGCAAAATTGGTTTACTTCAGGGAGTTAGGCTTAACACGATTTCTCAGTTATTGGCTTTCAGCAAACAGTCAAATTTCTTATTTCTTTGACCTTTTTAACCATGGTTCCATTCTATAAATGATAGTTAAAGCTGTCCTGCTTTCCAAGACAGTGTTTTAAAAAATTTGAATTCATTTTTTCACTTTGTTTCTATTCTCTCCTTCAACATTAATTTACATTTACATTTTATTTCCTATGCCTTTACATCTATACTTTCAAATCTTGTGTTGAAATTCATGTCGATACATCTATTTTCAAATTAATTACAATACTTTGACATTATGTTAATACAGACTGATTTAATAACTGTTCCAAGTGTTGATCCAGCCTGATCTTCTTGATGCTGGGAATGTGGTATAAATAAACTTGTCATGTGTTTAGCAACAACCTGAAGCAAGGTGGTAAGTTATTAATTAAACAACAGATACTGAGTCAGAAGTTAGAGACATAAAATTAGTCCAATTAGTCATTTCCCCATGCAAATGGTTTAAAAAGATTAGAGAATTCTAATAATCAGAAAAAATAAATCTCATAACAAACCTCCTAACGTTCTTTAAAAATAACCTTACGATTGGTTTTGCAGATATGACTATAGTGTGAGAGGTTACTATTAAAATGACATCTTAGTTCGGAGTATAAATCCTAGGAATGAACAGGAGGACTCCAATTTATTTCACTTAATAGTAATAATAGTTAGTTATTGTTATATGTATTTATGAAAATATAGTAAAATGCATGTAAGTCACCATAAGTCAGTGCCATTCCAATAACACAAATTAGAAAAATGAATAAATCATACAAAATTAGGACAAATTTCATTTTTTGTTCCATACACAGCATCTTGATTTCCTAAGTGACTATGGGATTCTGCTACACCACGCAACTGCCAAAGCAGTCTCTGAGGCCGCAACACCAAGGAGGAAGCATGCTGAAGCAGTCTGAACCACCGCTGACTGAACCCAGATGTTTCCTCTGCCATAGCCGCCTCATTGCTGCCAATATTCCAGCCACCATCATAGCCAAGAGATTGTCCCAATTCTTAAGGACCAGGATTTCCATCTTAACTTCCAAGAATCGACTGAGCATCCAAATTAACTCCCGAGGACCAAGAGATCACTCACTCTGTCGGCATTGCAGACACCGCCAAAACATCAGAAGGAAAGAATGTACCCCAATTCATTGACACTGGAACAGTTGTTTAAGCTGTGACCACCTTGGCCACAAGGAAGGACTGGATCTGGCGCTCAACACTTCCCCGCAAATCTCTTCACAACCATAGCCGCAGAAAGAAGGAAAGGTTAATTCGATTCACAACTTAAACGAAGAAAAATAAAATTTAAAAAAAAAGTTGCGGTTCATATGTAAGAGGCATCAGATGGGCGAGAATTACTAGAATCAGGAAGAGTTCCAGAGGACTGGAAAATTGCTAACGTGACACCTCTGTTTAAAAAGTGAGTATGGCAAAAGATGGAAAATCACAGACTGATTAGCCTAATCTTGGTCATGGGTAAGATCCTGGAATCCATTGTGAAGGATGAGATTGCTGAATACTTGGTAGTGTATGGTAAAATAGGGCAAAGTCAGCATAGTTTCATCAAGGGGAGGTCATGCCTGACAAATTTTCTCGAATTCTTTGAGGAAGTAACCAGCAGATTAGACCAAGGAGAGCCAATATATGTTATCTATCTGAACTTCAAGAAGATTTTTGACAAGGTGCCACACAGGAGGCTACTGAATAAGATAAGAGCCCATGGTATTAGAGGCAAGGTGCTAGCATGGATAGGAGTTTGGCTGGCTGGCAGAAAGCACAGAGTGGCAATAAAAGGGTCCTTCTCAGGATGGCAGCCGGTGACAAGAGGTGTTTCGCAAGGCTCAGTGCTGGGCCACCACTTTTCACTTTATACATTAACAATCTAGATGAAGGAACTCAGGGCTTTCTGTCTAAGTTTTCAGACGATACAAAGATAGGTAGAAGGACAGGTAGCATTGTGGAGGTGGGAAGGCTACAGAAGGATTTGGACAGGTTAGGAGAGTGTGCAAAGAAGTAGCAAATGGAGCACAACATGGGAAAGTGTGAGATCACACACTTTGGTAGGAAGAATAGAGGAATAGACTATTTTCTAAATGGGGAGAAAATTCAGAAGTCTGAAGTGCAAAGGACTTGGGAGTTCTAGTCTAGGATTCTCTCAAGGTAAACTTGCAGGTTGAATCAGTATTTAGGAAGGCAAATGCAATTATGGCATTTATTTTGAGAGGACTGAATATAAGAGCAGGGATGTACTTCTGAGGCTCTATAAGGCTCTGGTCAGACCACATTTGGAGTATTGTGCACAGTCTTGGGTCCCATATCTCAGGAAGGATCTACTGGCCTTGGAGTGTGTTCAGAGAAGGTTCTTGAGAACGGTCTCAGAAATGAAAAGCTTAACATACGAGGATTCTAGGTCTATACTTTATGGAACGAAGAAGGATGGGGGGGGTCTAATTGAAACATACAGAATACTGAATGGCCTGGACAGATGCTGGGAAGGTGTTTCTGTTTCCATAAGAGAGACTAGGACCTGAAGGCACAGCCTTACGGTAAAGGGAAGATCTTTTAGAATGGAGATAAGGAGAAACTTCTTCAGCAGAGAATGGTGAATCTATGGAATTCTATGTCACAGAAGGCTATGGAGGCCAGGTCATTGAGTATATTTAAGAGTGAAATAGATAGATTCTTGAGTATCAAGGGGATCAAGGGTTACGAGGAGAAAGCTGGAGAATGGGGTTGAAGAACTTACCAGCCATGATTGAATGACGGAGCAGACTTAATGGGCTGAATGGCCTAATTTTTGCTCCAATGTCTTATGGTCTTATGGGCTGGGAACCTGAATACCTCTACCCTGCTGTTAAATATCAATAGCTCTGAAATCTTGGCATCTTTGTTTGAAGTTTAGCCCCAAAAGGATATTGAAGTTTTGGTAAGTCATGAAGATCACAGTTCCATTACTTCAATCAAATCGAACAGAGTGTGAGCTCTTAAGCATTTCTAGCACAAAAGGAATGGTTGGTCCAATTGTTAAACAGGACTCATTCTAATTTTGAATAGGATACAGGCATTTACAGAAAGCTTTTGATAAGGTCTCACATAGCACGCAAAAACTAAAGTGCATTGGAGGTAGTGTACCACATCGACAGAGAACTGATTTGCAGACAGGAAGTAAGAGTAGATCTTTATCCAAGTGTCAGTCACCAACTGCTGTCCCCCAGCTATTCACAATATATATTAATGCTTTAGATGATGGAACTAAATGTTTTATCTCCAAGTTTGCAATCACTAAAACTAAGCATGCAGATGCATCCTAGAATAATGAAGGAATTGAGAGTGGAATTGTAGTGGGACTGGCAATAAGCTTTCAATCTTCCACAGGACTGGACAATTGCAAATGTAACACTTTTATTAAAAATAAAATTTGTAAAACCAAGCCCAGAAATTAAAGACCAGTTAATTTAACTGAAGTGGTGCGAAAACTTCTTGAAAAAAGTTATTTGGCACAGAATGCAGTCTTGTGGAAAATGTGAGTTGATTACGATGGCTTCTTTAAGGGAAAGTAATGTTTACCTAACTTGCTGGAGCTTTTTGAAGTGAGAGATGATGAGGTAATGCTGTTGATGTGATGTACGTGGACGTCCAAAGATGTTCAATGCAGTGCCACAAAACAGACTTGGGAGAAAAAGTTGAACGTAAGGAATAAATGGGACTGTAGCAACAAGGATGCAAAATTGGCAAGAGTGACAGGAAACAGAGTAATGGTTAATGAATACTTTTCAAGCTGGAGGAAGGTTTGTAGTGAAAACTAATGGGGGGTCAATGCTTTTTGGTAATTTTAATGATCTAGAACCTGGTGTGCAGGGCATAATTTCAAATGATACACAAAACCTGGAAACCTTGCAAACTTTGAGGAGGATAGTAAAAAACTAAATATGGCAGGACAGGTATAGTGAGTAGTTAAAAAGCATACAGCATTCTAGGCTTGGTCAATAGTGGTTCAGATACAAGAGCAGGAGTTATACTGAACTGTATAAGGTACCAATTAGACTTCAGTTTTGGCTACCACATTTTTGAAGGATATGAACGCAATGCAGGGAAAGTGGAAGAGGTTTACGTGATTGGTTCAGGGATGAAAAACTTCAGTTCTGAAGATAATATTGGAGAAGTTGGCACTCTTCTCCTTGAAGAGAGGGCTAAGAGGATGTCTGATAGAGGTTTTCAAAATCAACCTCTCATAAAAGGATCAAGAATGCGAGAGCATGGACACTAAGATAATTGCAAAATGAGCAAACGTGATGTCAGAAAAAGTTTCTCAGAAAGCAAAGAGTTAGGATCTGGACCACACTGTCTGGAAATGTGGTGGAGGCAGGAGAATGGCACTAAGTCAAATGCTCATCCAGTAAGCCTATGCAGATGTGATGAGCGAACAGCCTCCTTATGCAGTGTAACCGTTCTGTAATTCTGGGGTCTATCAGGCATGGAACATTCTAAAGGTAGTTAATTCTCACATTTTCTGGGAGATACATCAATCAATATACACAACCTTTAGCCTTTGGAGATTCAAGAATCATTGACTGACATATTTAAAATGATGATGGTCGAGAATATGGTGCTGGAAAAGCACAGCATCCGAGGAGCAGGAGAATTGACATTTCGGGCACAAGCCCTTCATCAGCCCTTCTCATTCCTAATGAAGGGCTTATGCATGAAATGTCAATTTTCCTGCTCCTCGGATGCTGCCTGACCTGCTGTGCTTTTCCAGCACCACACTCTCGACTCTGATCTCCAGCATCTGCAGTCCTCACTTTCCCCATGTCTAAAACGATGAGAAAATGAAAACAGATTACTTTGGACTCTCAGTCTAAGAGATGTATAAGATTAAATGTAAGATGATATGACAAAGGAATGGAAAGACTTTTATTCACATAGAATTGTAAGCCTGTTGAACAAACTAGCAGAGTTAAAAATTACATAATACTTGCATTTTCATTCATGGCACACGAACATCCTGATTGGGTGACTGCATTTATTGCTTATCCCTAATTGTCCATGAGGCAAAGTCACCATATTACCAGACCATAGCGTTGCTCTCTCATTAGGGAGATGACAAGTGGTGGTTTAATGTGAGAGTCAGTATGCCTCAGGTGAGAGGTTGAGATTGAGAAGGTGAATCCTTTGTGGCAATCTCAGCTAGGGCAGGAATTGAATCCCACTGTTGCATTAACCTGCATTACAAAACCAGCGGTCAAGCCAACTGAGCTCACCAGGAGGTGGCAGTGAACTGGTTACCGAATTGCTGCAGTTTTTAGGGTGTGGGACATCCACAGTTGTGTTAGAAAGGAGTTCCAGAATTTCAACCCGTGACAGGGAAAATGTAAACATTTAAAAACTGATGATTGAAGGAAAGAGAAATAAAAGGATTATGTGGACAGACTACACACATGGAATACGTCCTCCATATATTTAATAGTCCTAATCCCAACATAGAGAGTCTGTTTTCATGTTACAAATTCTGAACAATTCCACAACATGATCTTCTGCCCTGATGCACCAAAGTCTTTCCTGAGTCAATATTGCTGTGGCTTGTCCACCCTGACACATGGTCCAGTCTGTTTCAGATTTGATTGGTTTTTTGATTAGTAATTTATTTCAGGACTAGTAATTCAAGTCAAGTCCAAACCCAGCACTGAACTTGAAATTCTAGTATTTCTTCTTTTGAACTTTATGACAGCTACAAAAGCTCTCCATCTAGATTAGTGACAAGTTAATCCCAGTTTCCCAGCCAGCAATTATTTAACCTCACATAATGGAAGCTATGAGCATGCTAATACAGTAAGCCTCTGGGTTGCAAATGGGTTCTGTTCTTGAGTCCATTCACAAGTCAATTTGTATGTGAGTTGGAACAGCATGCAGGGCAATAAAAAGTAGGCATTTGTAAGTACAGGAAATGTTCTTTTGTCAGATATTTAAAATGATGCTCCTGTATGGGATCACTTTTGTAAGTTCAAATCTGTAAGTTGGATACTCGTAAATCAGGGACCCTTGTATTGGTTTTGTGTTCTCGTTTACCAAGGGCAAACAGACTGAGTAATTTTCTGAATTAATAAATGAAATGATTTTGCAGTAAAAAAGATTTTGTACAATATGTTTTGAGATGTTTTGTAAATTGCAGATTGTTTGTTTAATTTTTAGAAAATGATAGCTAGACTTGGTGGTAAAAATATTCACAGCTAGTAAAGCAGTCAAGGCCTTAAGAAATTTAGCCCAAAAGTAGTTCAAAACTATTGCAGTATAGTGACCATTCTGTTGCAAACTGTTGATCATCACTTAAATTGTCAGGATCTGAATTCTAATTATTAATCCTTCAATGTAGTCATCATTATAAAAAAACACACTGGTCTTACATATCTTTAACCAAACCTGTATCCAAAACACATAATAACCCAAATTCATAAAACCAGAATGGTATATACTAAAACTATATATATTCTAAGCAACTTGAAGTTTGCTAAAACCATCCATCATTTGGAACACCCTCACAAGTTAACAACCAGTCAGAAGTATGTGTTAATCTTAAACTTCTAATTTTTCCAGTTTAAGGCATTTTAAATATCAGTGCATTTGTAAAATTAAGTGGCATTTGCAAGCAGCTTTTAACATATTAGAATTAATTTTGAACAGACTATTAAAGTATCATTGCAAAATAACAGTGATATTTCTTACCCTGTTCTCCCACAAAATGGTGCAGTTTGCCATAGGAATCTGCCAAGTTCATGTTTGGGTTCCCTCTGCCCACAGTAATGAGTGTATTCCTGCTACTGTTGCCTTTTAGTTTTGGTGTGCAGCTGCTTCTACTAGTCACAGATGGAACTATTGTTGGATAGTTCATGCCTCCATGATGTGTAAGGCCAGTCATTAGTTTAACATTAGTTGTAGCGGAAGACTTGTATGTCATTTGTGGGCCTTCAAAGTGGCAGTCGGCATGGTAAATACTGTGAACGGACTCAGTACCTGAAGAAGGACTCTGATGGTTTAGTGCAGATGAAGGAAGCATAAGCTTACTGCCAGCTCGTAACGATTTGATCTCCATTTCACAAAGTTCTGGACTGCCTTGCTGTGCCTTTGAATTACCATTGCTGATATGGTAATGATGATGATGATGATGATGATGGTGATGAATTAAATGATGGATTGACCTTACACGACTTTTATTCTGCCATTTCCTCTCTTGACCATTTGAACTGTTTGGGGTGACTTTTTTGTGTTGTTTATTCTGCCAAATGTTGTAAAGGCGCAGTGTCCGCCGCTTCATTTTTCTAAAGAGGTGGCAAATGTATTTAAGGAGCTCTTCATAGAGGCTTCCAGGCTCTGAGAAACTGGCAATTGTGCTATCATTTGAAAGAAAGCGGGCTCGCTGCTCCTGCATTAACTGGTTTTCACGTTGCTTTGTTTCTGAAAACTGAGTTGCTATGACAACCAGGCACAAGTTAATCATGAAGAATGAACCGACCTAAAGAAATTTTTTTAAGGACATAAATACACAACGTCAATTTTACATTCATAAAGACAGCAAAAACGTTCATCCTTCTGCACTGGCAATCATTCCAATTGTGTTCATTAAATTATCTTGTTTTGTTGTAATGCAGGCATTAAGAAAATAACTCATCTCAGACTCAAGGGAGACTTAATATCTCAGTTTCCACATTATCAGTGATCGTACTTAATAATAAATATTGTATGAAGTAATATATTAAAGTGATATTTTAAAATTAATATAACCGAAAGAAATCAACTCTTAACACTTCTTAATGTTTGTGGGAGATGGGATTGTCCAAAAACTGGGATACTGCCTTTCAAACAATTCTCTCTTCAATAGGTTGGGAAAGAAACTTTAAAAAGGAAATAATTTTTTCCAATGCAAGAACTTTACAGAGAGTTAATTTTCCTGATGTAACCAAACACAAAAGTTGAAGCTAATCTATTGTCTTATTTCTGTGATGGAATAACATCAAATGTTAATTTTCTGTTTAGCTTTTCAGGTGGCCAGACAAAAAGATGGTAAAGCAATGTAAATTACTTGGAGACAAGTGCCTGCTGCCTCCATCTGCAGATTACCTAGCTAAGCACAGAGGGGGGACCAATTGCTATTCAAAAACATTTGTCATCCCTGCTTTCAGGTGCTGTCCATCCTAGGGGGCACCAATGCTGTCTTTAGGGCACAAGCTGATATTTTGGCTCTGGTCATTCAAACTGGCGTTACAGTTACTTGTTTCAGAATGTTGCTCTTAAAATTAATCTCTACTCATTGTGATAGATCCTCTCACATCTTATTGCAAGACTGCATATTTAAAGGCACAGATGTACCCTCAACAACTACTAAAAAAAGTGTCTGTTCTTCAGGTTATAAGACAGGAATGTTCCTTGCCATCCCCAAACCCCAATCGTGCAAGAATTTTATCACATGTTGAATAGAAATAAAAACCAAATATGTACTCATATTCTTTTCATTATCTACACATACAAATTAGTTTTTCTGTTCATTGACATTCAACATGCCAAAGAGACATGGAAAAATATGTGCTACAATCCATCAAATGCTTATCACTACAGTGTGGTATTGCCCATTTACAGGGCATCCAGGGTGCATCTGCCTCTTCAAGAATTCATAGAGTCATAGCGATGTACAGCATGGAAACAGACGCTTCGGTCCAACCCGTCCATGTCGACCAGATATCTCAACCCAATCTAGTCCCACCTGACAGCACCCGGCCCATATCCCTCCAAACCCTTCCTATTCATATACCCATCCAAATGCCTTTTAAATGTTGCAATTGTACTAGCCTCCACCACATCCTCTGGCAGCTCATTCCATACCCGTACCACCCTCTGTGTGAAAAAGTTGCCCTTTAGGTTTCTTTTATATCTTTCCCCTCTCACCCTAAACCTATGCCCTCTAGTTCTGGACTCCCTCACCCCAGGGAAAACACTTTCTCTATTTATCCTATCCATGCCCCTCATGATTTTGTAAACCTCTATAAGGTCACCTCTCACCCTCCGATGCTCCAGGGAAAACAGCCCCAGCCTGTTCAGTCTCTCCTTATAGCTCAAATCCTCCAACCCTGGCAACATCCTTGTAAATCTTTTCTGAACCCTTCCAAGTTTCACAACATCTTTCCGATAGGAAAGAGACCAGAATTGTACGGATGCTTTTACAGATGCAAACACAAGACTCCCCCATCTGAAAACATTCTAAATGATTTATGTCTAACTAAAATCAATTCCCAATCAAACTCTTGGATACTCTCAAAAACACATTTTAATTTGCCATCAGTTTTTAAATGCTGCCAAGCAGTGTTCATTTGAATTAGAGAAAAGCATGAAGTTAACTGTTCTACATTCCATCAATAGGACAATCAATCTCCTGAGGTTGCTATTTACAGAGTTTTACAGATTAACACATTTATACTGATAACGCACAAGTGTAAGACCAAAATTAACTTTTTTGATTGATGCAGCAAGGCCATATTTTGATGGATCAATACTGGTCAATCTCCTATGTCAATGTACATTTGGAGGTCATATTTTTATCAAGTATACATGGTCCTCATTTTATATTCCAGCTATAAATTCTCTTGTCCATATTTACCAACTTGTCACAATTTGCAATTGCATCATGTCAATGAGGCTACAGAATGGCTTAATCAAAGGTTCTGGACAGAAAACAAGTTTAAGAGGCCTACAATGAAAGGAGTTGAAAAGTGCAGCTCTAGAAAAGCACAGCAGGTCAGGCAGCATCTGAGGAGCACGAGAATCAACGCCCTGGGCACAAGCTCATCAGGAATTGGGGAAGGGGGAGGGGGAGTAGCTTGGAAGGTGATAGATAGATGCAGGTGGGGGGTGATGGTAAAAGATTGGAGTGAATAGGTGGGAAGGACGATGGACAGGTGAGAAGGACGATGGACAGCTGGGGAGGTCCATGAGGGCAGCAACAAGCCTTTTTCTAAGTGAATTCCTACTGCCAAGAGAGCCAAGTTCATGCTTTTGGTCCCTGATCTTTTTATTCATGGATCACAGATGGTCTTTCTACAGGTTGTGAATGATCTCCCACTCTGAGAATTGCTTTGCCTAACCTGGTTTTGATTCTTGGGATTGTCATAGTGAGTTATGGTGGGGGAGTAGAATGGAACCTCTGCTACAAAAGAGAGAAAAACATCTTTGCCAAACTGACTTCTATTCAGATTATACTTGAAGCCTCCATAATCACCATTCATTTGAATCTACAGCTGCACAGCCTTTGTGGCATCAATGACATTGTCATTACCTGGCAAGCTCATCAAATTATCATGCCCAATGCTGCAGGATAAGGCCTGAATAGCAGCTGCTTAAGCAGAGCATTGCAGACACCACTCAAATTCTAGTCAAGGCTGTCTGTAAGTTAGCATTGATGGAACTTAGCATTTCATTCACATGACCACAGGACTCCTCCATGTTACTGGTAAATCTCCAATAAGCCCAACAATTTATCAGCATTAAAATGTATTCTTCTCTTGAAATTTGGGCCTGACCTTAACAGCTAGGCAGAAAGATGCACCATCCTTGAGCAAAGATTCTCTGGTCCTTCTATTCCAACTGATTCCGCTAGTGTTCAGCAGTGCTCTGAATTACTCATGTGCTTCCTCATAGTGGCATACCTGCTCTACTGAAGTACATATCTCTGAACTGGTGAGTGAATAAGGTGCAAAACAATGTAGACCATGCACTACTATATTTGTAGCTACTACTACTACTATGATTCTATATTCGTGATACATTTCTGTCCATATTGTTCATAAATCAAATAAAACCTCTAATTGATTTATCTATTAAAACAAACAAGTTTGTTTTATCTTTTATCCACATGCTATAAAAATTATCTAAATTTTCTAGTCCTTAGCGTAATTTGAAAACCCATCCCAATAAGTAATATTTTAATAAATGCATATAGTGGAGATATTCACTATTAAAGGAAACATTGACTTTTAAGCTCTTAAAATGCACATACTTACTATTATAAGCAGTATAAAATATATAAAATTGTAAAAAGAATGTGCATCCATAACATAATACATGATGTCTACCCATCCTTCCAGGGTAATAACCTGGGGAGAAAGAAAAGAAACATTACATTTTTATAATTTATTTTGAATGGTAATAACTGAAAAGTAATTTCAAGATGTATATTCCAATGTATTTTCCTATTAAATAACACCTAAGGATTTTAAGTATTGGGCAAATAAACATCTCTGTCTTCACTCAAAGTTGCAACTGATTTTACTAAATGAGCATACTCACAATTTTTCACCTTAACTTTGAAAACTTACATATAAATGAAATCATCTAAAAATGTAATCTACATTTCTCATCTTTTTTTTATAAATAGGGCATTTTTAGTCTGGGTTCAGTAGTAATAGTTTAGGTTCCAGCCAGCCAAAACTTTGTTTAGGCTACTGTCAGGTGATAATTTTCACCATATTGTTTAAGAGAGGGTTCTGCACAGGCCTGATTGTATTTATGGCCAGGTTACAGTGGTACTGGAAAAGCACAGCAGGTCAGGCAGCATCCAAGGAGCAGGAAAATCGATGTTTCGGGCAAAAGCCCTTCATCAGGAATAGAGGCAGGGTGCCTGCAGAGTGGAGAGATAAATGAGAGGGGGGTGGGGGTGGGGAGAAAGGATGCTGCCTGACCTGCTGTGTTTTTCCAGCACCACTCTAATCTAGACTCTGGTTTCCAGCATCTGCAGTCCTTGTTTTTACCCTGTATTTATGGCCAGACATTCATTTAACCATTTGCTAATTATTGTTCATTCATGGGATGCAGGTGTCTCTGGCTAGCATCAGCATTTATTGCCCATTCCTGGAGATGACCCTCTTGTGGCACAGTGGTAGTGTCCCTAACCCTGGATGGGGATATCCAGGTTCAAGTCCCATCTGTTCCAGAGGTGTATAGTAACATCTCTGAACAGGTTGATTAGAAAAATAGATTAAATAACAATAAAAAATGCCATCTTTAATTCAAGTGAGTCACATATAGACAAGACTAGGTAAGAATGGCAGATTTAAAAAGACATGAATGAAGCAGGTGGGTTTTAACAATTGACAATGGTTACATGATCAACCATGGGCTACTTTATTGTTTCAGATTTTTATTCAGTTCAAATTTCACCAAATACCATAGTGAGATTTGAGCCCATGTCTCCAGGAGATTAACCTGGAGTCCTGAGTTACTAGTCCAGTGACATTAGTGCTACAATGAGTAATACCAACTTGGTTTACGCTCTATAGGGTACTGAACTGAAGAATAGTGAAATTAATCTCTCCAAGTTCATCTCTTGATTCTGCAGTGGTTATCTTCATAAAGACAGTAAACACATTCTAACTGGAAGAGGATGGCTGCAAGTCTGACACCACCAACAGTTTTTTTGTAAATTGCAGCTTTTTAGGCAGATCTCTAGCTTATTTTGAATTATCTTGAATTGTGCCTTACACAAACTATTTAATAACAGTTTCTAGGACCTCTCCTTTGACAGATGTTAAGCTAACTAGTTTGAGATTTTCTGCTTTCTGTCTCCCTGCCTTTTGAATAAAGGAGTTGCATTTGATCTTTTCAAAACTAATGGAACCTTTCCCAAATCTAGGGTATTTTGGAAACTTTAAATCAAATATGAACTATCTCAAATATCTTCTTTTAAGACCTGAGAATGAAGTCCATCAGGATCCAGAGACTTGTCAGCCAACAGCTCTATCAATTTACTGGCGAGTGAAATTTTCTTCCTTTCATAAACCTCCTGCCTTACAGCTATTTCTGGGATGTTACTCATATCCTCTATACAGAAAACTGATGCAAAATATTTGTTCATTTCATCTACTGTCTCCTTATTTTCCATTAATTCCCCAAACTCACTTTTAATAGGACTAATTATCATTTTGTTAATTTTACTTTTTTTAAAGATCTTTAACTGAAATGATCAAGGCATAAAGAAAATATGTTTTTTGTTATTATCTTTGAATGTTTCTGTTTCCCATATACAGAACAATGGGAAAATAGTCTATTTGGTAAACTGTGAATCAGGATAATGAGACTTTTTGCTTTCTAATTGCTATTGGAAGGCAGTGGATCACAAAAATAGACATAGTGGCTAAGTAATGGCTGAAGCATGGGGGTAGAGCATGTGATGAAAACCTGAGGAAGACATTTAACCATAACTGGCAATCTTAAGACATTAGAAGAAGCCTGATAACATTATCACGTAACATACAAAGGGACTGAACCTCTTCCTATGATACCTCATCAGTTGAACTCCACTGCCATCCTTCTCTGGTTCTTCCATAAGAACAATGTACAGGAGTATTCCCACAGGGAAACCTCATAAAGAACAAATTGTTACCATCTATTGCTCATTGACAGACAGTTGAGAGCAAATCAGAAGCATCTACAAATTGGACATATTAATTGTAAAATTGTCCACTAATGAATTGTTTTTTTACATTAAACTCTTATCTTCTAGCTTGATTGTTTGGTATAGTGCACATATGTTCTTTGGGGGACACAAAGCAGAATTATGAGATTTAGAACAGATAACATAAATCTGTCAATACTGCATGGCCTAGAACTGCAGTAATACATCTGAGAACCACATGTGCACAGTTCTAACAGCCCATTCTCAAAGGGGAGAGTTTCAGGAGGTTGAGATTTTGGGTCTCAGGTTTCCTTGTCATGTAGAAAGCTCAAAGCAAAGACACTCAACTGCCAACATGCAGTCAAGTGATTGGGTAAGGCCACTGGGGTGTGCAGTATAGTTGGCTGGACTTCACAATGCAATGAAGGGGAGTTTAAAAGGTCAGAGCTGGGTATAGGTCACAGGGCCTGGATGTCAGAGTGAAATGTGAAATTGGAGATATTGGGAGTGGCAGTGACTTAAGTGAGTATTAATTATTTTTTAGTTCTGCACTTCTTAGTGTTGATTTTCAGGAAAACAATCAGCATTGATGCTGGATACTTCAGGCACAAGTTTAAGTTGCAAGAAGGAGCAAAAGGAGTTAGTACTGGTATATGTTAATGGCCTAGAACCTGTTTCAAAAATGGATAAAGGATGCCTCTTGTTTGGTCCATGCCAAAATGGCAGCCCATCTAGCCTGCAGCAGAAGTGTGTGCATGGAGTGGATGCCCAATTTAGAAACAAAATTACAGCCATCACACTAAAATGGCAGGTCTGTTTATAACACATTTGAGCTGGTGGTCTAGAGCCATCTATGCATGTGCAATTTCACACACTGTTGCAAACAGCTTCCAAGGTGTTGTGAAGAATTTTCCAAATGAAGAATGTTAAATTCTATAACACTTGTCTGTCCACAAACAAAGTCTGTAACTGAATAGGTGGCATACCTGCAGAAAAGCAACACCACATTGGCCAAGCAAGTTTCACAGTCACATTATCAAACAAAGAACATGCAGCAGATTTTAAGTAGTCAAGCATACCTTGAAATTTGTGCCATAGGCAGATTGATACCTACTGATCACAACTGAGCTAGTATAATTTTCAAGGCAGCAAATATAAAAGAAACATTGCCATGCATTATGTTATTCAATGTAAAGAGGCTGTTACATCCATAACCAACACCACTACTTCTTGGAGAAAGTGAGGATTGCAGATGCCGGAGATCAGAGCTTAAAAATGTGTTGCTGGAAAAGCGCAGCAGGTCAGGCAGCATCAAAGGAACAGGAGAATCGACGTTTCGGGCTTAAGCCCATCTTCAGGAATGAGGAGGGTGTGCCAAGCAGGCTAAGATAAAAGGTAGGGAGGAGGGACTTGGGGGAGGGACGTTGGGAATACGATAGGTGGAAGGAGGTTAAGGTGAGGGTGATAGGC
>NC_057730.1:11018020-11048619 GCF_004010195.1 Chiloscyllium plagiosum
TCATCTTAACCTCCTTCCACCTATCGTATTCCCAACGTCCCTCCCCCAAGTCCCTCCTCCCTACCTTTTATCTTAGCCTGCTTGGCACACCCTCCTCATTCCTGAAGAAGGGCTTATGCCCGAAATATCGACTCTCCTGTTCCTTTGATGCTGCCTGACCTGCTGCGCTTTTCCAGCAACACATTTTTAACCACTACTTCTTACCCAATCTCTCTTTTCCTATGTCTACACTTCAAAACAGGTGTGTGGATCTGTGCATGCACGCATGGTGGACCAGCCCACAGCAACACTGGCCAAAACATGGGGTTGCACGAAAAAAATGTGAGAAGCATATTTCTAGCTCTATGTCTATACAAACAGAAAGTATATAGTGATAAGTATATAGTCCTGGCTGAACTTTTTTTAGCAGACATATGATGGTGGAAACTCTGCAGAAATGAATGGAATACCATTAAATTTGCTTTGCTTCTGTTTTATGCACATTAACAGCTTAAAACAGCTCAACAAAGCCCGACAACCTGCTGAACAAATTGCCAAAACAAAAATTCGAATGAAAAGTATATATAGTTGTCGAAATTGCTCTGATACTCTTGCAATGTTTTTCAAATGTGGTTCGCTAATAGGGAGAGAAGACTTTACCAAGAAGTTGTACTTCTCTTTCTAGATGCGCAGCACTAATTTGGTTTATGAAAATATCATCAGTGTAATTCACCAAACTAGTAAATAGCAACATAAAAGTGAGTATGCTCTCCTGCCTCCCTTCCTTCCCATCCTTACATAATTACTGGTTGATGTATTTATTTAAAACATACAATGGAAACTTGTTTACTTAATTAAAAAATTCAATTTATAAACAGTTTCACACCAAGAAACAGTTGAATTAGCAGCTTCCTTGACAGTCTGATCAAGTTAAATGAGTGAATGCACATTGAATTATGGAAAACTATCAGTTCAAATTGAAATTGTTCCATTCTAGACATTAATGGAGAGATGAACTCAGAGGCTTCTCACAGGCTCTACCTGCCTGTAAATTTGAACTAAGAACATCTCTACACTTGGCAAATTGATTTGAGATTTTAAAACCGAATCTTTTGTTTGGTGTAATTAAAAGATCCAGTCAGCACAGTAAGCACATTGCAAGTAGTTTTGATCAATGCACTGCACCACTCTTTATCAAATCCTAGAAAGGTTACAGAATAATACTATTTGGCCTGTCTTGTCTATGCTGGCTCTCTATGAGAGCAACTCAGACAGTTACTCACTCCTATCTTTATCCCAACAACACAGCAAGTCACTTCTTTTCAGGTGGCTATCACATTACCTTTTGAAAATCATGATTGAATTTGCCTCCACCAAAGTCAGTTACTTCAGATTCTAACTGTTCACTGCATATAAACATTTATCCTTATGTCAGCTTTGGTTCTACCTTAAATTGATGTCCAATGGAAACAGTCTCTCTCCAGTAACAGCACACAAGCATGCATGGGTAGTGCAATGTTCAACTGGTTTATAAGTTGTAAAAGGCAATCTGCATACCTTAAAGGGGAAAGTGCTCTCAAGGCACAACAACTGTTAGCACTGCATCGGAAAGTATTGCATGGAGGCATGGACAAAAGAGATTCCCTGGTGGGGCACTGAAGACCTTAGTCCAAGATGTTGAGAGAAGGGCAAGTAGAGTTTAATATCCTCTCACAAGGTAATGCTGAGGGCAAATTGAGGGTTTATTGGGCAGCAACACAGTGCCAGGCAGCCGCATTCTTCTCATCTCTGACTTGATTAATCCCTGGGTGGGATGGCACATAGATGGCTTCCGCAACACATCACCAATTGAAGTCCATAAACACTTAAAGGGCTCACCCTACTGCTGCTTATATTCACTGGTTGCAGGAAAAAGTCTTGACATATGGAAAGTTCAGACCATAAAGAACAAGGAACAATACAGCACAGAAATAGGTGCTTCAGCCCTCCAAGCCTGCACCAACACATGACACCTTTATAAACTAAAAATGTTGCCTTTATGTAGTTAGTATCCCTCTATTCCCTGCCTATTCGTATATCTGTCAAGATGCCTCTTAAATGTTGCTATTGTTCCTGCCTCCACTGCGTCTTCTGGCAGCATATTCTGAGCACTTACCACTCACTGTGTAAAAAACTTAACTCTCACATTTGCTTTAAAATTTCCCACTTTTACCGTAAACCTATGTCCCCCTGTAACTGACATTTCTACCCTGGGAAAAAGATTCCAATTATTCATTCAATCCATACCTCTCATAGTTTTGTAAACCACTTATCAGGTCACCTCTCAGCCTCCAATGTTCAAGTGAAAACAAACTAAGTTTGTCCAACCTCTCCTCATAGCTAATAGCCTCTAAACCAAGCAACATGCTGGTAAACCCCTTCTGTACCCTCTCCAAAGCCTCCATATTATTTTGGTAGTGTGACAACCAGAAGTGTACACAATATTTCAAATGTGGTCTAACTAAAGTTTTTACAGCGGCAACTTGCCAATTTTATACTCTATGCCATGATTCCTGAAGGCAAGCATGCCATACATCTGTTTGACCACCGTATCCACTTGTGTTGTGAGAACTGAGGACCTGTACGCCTACATCCCTCATGTATGTTAATATTTCTTAGGTTTTTGCCATTTACTGTATATACTTCCCTCCTGTAGTAGACCTTCCAAAACGCATCACCTCACATTTGTCCGAATTAAACTCCAACTATCATTTCTCTGCCCAAGTATCCAGATTCTCTATATCCTGATGTACCCCTCCGGCACACCTCCTCACTATCCACAGCTTCCCCAATCTTTGTGTTGTCTGCAAATTTACTAATCAGACTATGGACATTTTCTTCCAAAATATATATATATATTACAAGCAACAGAAGTCCCAGCAATGATCCCTGCAGAACATCACTGGTCACAGATCTCAAGTCAGAAAAAACTTCCACTGCTACTCTCCTCCTTCTAGAGTTATAGAGTCATAGAAACAGACCATTCAATCCAATTCGTCCGCACTGACCAGATATCTTGATCTAACTTAGTTCTATCTGGCAGTATTTGGCCGATATCCCTCTAAACCCTGCCTATCTTCATATACCCATCCAGATGCCTTTTAAATGTTGTAACTGTACCTACCTCCACCACTTCCTCTGGCAGCTCATTCCATATACACACCACACTCTGCGTGAAAAGGTTGGCCCTCAGGCTCCTTTTAAATCTTTCCCCTTTCACCCTTGAATCTGCCCCCTAGTTCTGAATGCTCCCACCCTTTAATAAAGATCTTGGCTCTTCACAATATCAAAGCCCTCATGATTTTGTAAACCTCTATAAGGTCACCTCTCAGCGTCCGATGCTCCAGGGAAAAAAGCCCCAGTTTATTCACTCTCCCCATAATCCAAACTGTCCTGTCCCAGCAACATCCTTGTAAATCTTTTCAGCACCTCTCAAGTTTAACAACATTCTTTCTATAGAAAGGTGGCCAGAATTGTAGGACCAAGCCAGTTCTGTATGCATTTTACCAGCTCACTACAAATCCTATGTAATACCTTCTGTATCAGCCTGCCATGAGGGAACTTGTTAAAGGCCTTGTGGGTGGCACGGTGGCTCAGTGGTTAGCACTGCTGCCTCACAGCGCCAGGGATCCGGGTTCGATTCCTGTCTCGGGTGACCGTGTGAAGTTTGCACATTCTCCCCGTGTCTGCGTGGGTTTCCTCCGGGTGCTCCAGTTTCCTCCCACAATCCAAAGATGTGCAGGTCAGGTGAATTGGCCATGATAAATTGTCCATAGTCAGGGGTAAATATAGGATAGGCGAAACTCTTCGGAGGGTCGGTGTGGACTTGTTGGGCCAAAGGGCCTGTTTCCACACTGTAGGAATTCTAATCTAATCTAAATTCCATGTAGACAACATCCACCACCCTGCCTTCAATCATCTTTGTCACTTCCTCAAAATACTTAATCAAATTCGTGAGACACAACCTTCCCCCACACTCTACCCTTCACATAGCTACACTGCCTGTAGCTAATAAGTCCATATTTTATATATAGGCCTGAGTTACTAAGGATGTCCCTCATTCAAAGGCATCCAGTGCCTGCAAGGGATTCAACAAAGAGAAGGGGTGCCCTGAAAGTCACTTTCCACCTTGCTGCTGACCCTATCCCCATTACCATCACTGCGATGCACAACTGCCAAATTCTGATTGGACTTTTGGGGCCTCAAACCTGCAGAAGGCCTGCCACTGCCCAGTTAAGTATCTTATTGGTATATAAATTGGCTGAAATGTGGCAACATAGGTTGTTGGCAGCTCTTCACCAGTGAATCCAAACCCTTCTTTCCCAATGTTTCTACATGACCCTCAACATGCACTTTCTGAAGAAAACAGTGGCATGTGGCCATACAGGTCAATTTGACAAGTCTCACCCAAAGGATACAGTCCTGAAAAATTAAATGAACTCACTTGAGTGGTCAAGGTCAGTGAGCACATCTTTAAATACTAAACCATTTGGGCGGTGGTCCAGTGGTTAGCACTGTTGCCTCACAGCGCCAGGGACCCAAGTTCAATTTCAGCCTCGGGGCGACTATCTATGTGGAGTTTGCATATTCTCCCCGTGTCTGCGTGGGTTTCCTCCGGGTGCTCCAGTTTCCTCCCACAATCCAAAGATGTGCAGATTAGGTGAACTGGCCATACTAAATTGCCCATAGCATTAGGTGCATTAGTCAGGGGTAAATGCAGGGGAATGGGTCTGGGTGGGTTACTCTTCGAAGGGTTGGTGTGGACTTGCTGGGCCAAAGGGCCTGTTTCCATACTGGAGCTAATCTAACCTAATCATTGCTGGTTGCCATTCAGACTGTGCCCATCATGGCTGTGAATACCAGCACTTAAAAGAGCACATAAGCTGTCATTGTAATACAGTAATTTGTGCTCAGCAGATTTCCAAGGAGCTGCTCCAGGAAAGTGCTCTCACAGACTAACATTCTATGCTCTTCCACTGCTTTACCAGTGTCCTCTACCAGTTAACAGACCAAGAATGCTGTTGCCCATATCCAGCTAATGCAACCCAAAAATGAGCCCTTAAGTCCTAAAGTTGCTTGACATCATACTGAGAGGCTATCTACAATTTCTCTGGTGAAAATTATCATCTTTCCGCCAGCCACTCTGCAGCCACTGATCTACAATGTATAGGAGCATATGGCCAGGCAAATGTACCTGTAAGTCTTCGGCATTTCCTAAGTGTAAATAGTTCAGTTTTGCATGCATTGTTTCAAGTTTGTTGGATAAAGCTGTTATGGAATGTTTTATTTTAAGCTTTTGGCCAAGTGGAAATGTGATCATAGCATCCCTATAGTGTGGAAGTAGGACATTCGGTCCTTCGAATCCACACCAACTATCTGAAGGCACCCCACCCTGACCCACACCCTACCCTATCTACGTACCCTGCTTTACCCATGGTCAACCCACCTAGCCTGCATAGTCAGGAGATTATGGGCAATTTAGTGTGACCAATCCATCTACGTTGCACATCTTTGGACAATGGGAGGAAACTGGAGAACCCAGAGGAAACCCAGACAGATACAGTGAGAATGTCTGTGTGGAGTCTGCACAGTCACCCGAGGGTAGAATCAAAGCCAGGTGTGACGCTGTGACGCAGCAGGGCTAACCACTGAGCCACCATGCCACCCATGCAGAATTCTTACAATGCAGATAGAGGCCATATTGCCAATCGAGTCTGCGCCAAGCCTTCAAAGAGCATCCCAACTAGAACCATTCACCATGCCTAATCCACATAGCCTGCACACTACAGGACAATTTGGTGTGGCATATCCACTTAATCTATACATCTTTTGACTGTGGGAGGAAACCACAGCACTTGGAGGAAACACATTTAGACATAGAAGAACATGCAAACTCCACACAGACAGTCACCCAAGCCTGGAATCAAAACCAAGTTCCTTCCTCTGTGAGGATGCAATGCTAACCACCGAACAATTGTACCATCCTGAATGATAAATGGAGTGGTGGAATTGTGGGACTTGTAGAGTAGCAGTTATGTTGTGATGAGACCTCAGACCTGAAAGCTGCTCACAGCCTACCTAATGTAAAGAGATTCTTGATGTGTTTTTACTTCCTCTTCCTCCTCTCAAAACGTCTGTCAGAGACCTGGAGACAAGGGCTGATAGGGGGGGTTGTGGAAGAAACAACATACCTTCTCAAATTTGGAGACATGCTCCATCAAATGTAGGAGGACTCTCCAGCAACAGAACTGTTGTTTTGCAACAAAGTTGCACAACGTTCTTGGAATCTGAACAGCTCTCACCGAAGGTGCACTACCCAGGCATGACAGAAAGGAATTAGTCATCAAGCAGTATCTCAGTGGCACACATTGACGCAAGAAAAAAGCATTGTGATTTTGGACATTCAGCAACTTGATGTTCTCAACATAATCAAATGTACATTTAGGGAACAGTAGCTTCAATGATTGCTGTACATCTGCCCTTAATACTTGAGTCCCACAGCAAAATGCAAACGGCTGAATGCTTCTTGAACCACTGTGCCCGAAACGTCGAACCTTCTGTTCCCTAGATGCTGCCTGACCTGCTGTGCTGTTCCAGCAATAAAGTTTCAGCTTTGATCTCCAGCATCTGCAGACCTCACTTTCTCCCCTAAAAACACAGGAACCTATGAAGTTCCACCTCTGGCATGGAGCGCCTCCACCTGATCCAGTGATTTATGATAAACTAACAGATGTTGATAAGAGAGCTTGCTCTCATCTAGAAAAATACACTGGCGCAGAAACTGAGAGCAACAGTGATTTTCACAGTCACTGGCAGTACTGACCTCAACCTGTTGTATACTTGTCCATCTGGTTGGAGGACATAGCATAGTTCCATGACCACCTCCTTGATGAAAAAAAACCCACCTCAGACTGCTCTTGGTTGAGATGAAGGTAGGATCAGTGGTCCCCTAAGAGCCTTAGTGGATGTAACCCTCAAATGAGAATACACACTGTTTGACATCACATTGTTTGTCCACTCTAAATGCTTATGGTGCATATTTACTGTGCTGCACAAGTATATATACAATCATGGCATACTAAGAGGACCATGAAGTTTGTGATACAATTGACATTGTATGAGCTCGAATGGCCACATCACAAGATGCTCTATAGAGCCACATCTTCTGACCATGACTTCAACATCTGCGTGTGTAATTTCACCAGTGCTATCAGGCAACATGTCGAATTAACAAAGATACCTATGCAATGCAGTAGCACAACTTTCACTAATTATACACAAAGATAAACATGACCAAAGAAACTATAACTTATACATACAAACATTCAACTCTGCTGAAGCTCAGCGCTCATGTCAACAACTGTTTTCACTTTGTGAAGCAAATGCATGAGATTAATCTTTCTCAAATTAATGTTAGTTTGTTTGGTAGTTAGTGTGGTGAGTACTAATGGAGGGTCTTGTCAGCTTGATTCAATTGTTGTAGATGTGCTGCTGGGAGATGCAATCCTACCTACATATATACAACCTAGCACATCATACATCCAGGCAGGTACATCACATGGCAAGATCTACTAAAAGCCTTAATGACAACATAATAATCAAATAATGACAGATGCTGATAACATGCAGTCTACTGACAAAAAAAAGCAGTCAGTACTGTATGCAGCATACTGTAGCAGCTGTGACAACAGGTGCGTGCATCCTGTTTACAGTTAGTGCTGAAAAGTCACTTCAAATACCCACAACATATTGTGTGACATTTATTTATTGGATTTGCTGTCGTGTTTCTAATTTCTAATGGGCAGCAATGACACCTGAATATTTGAATAACTGCAAATGTCTATTTTGTTCCCACTGCATCTATCAGCTTTAGCATGGAGGACAGCTTAGGGACTTTAACTTACAAAGAATATTGGTTGACACTGAACTGCGACTTTATTAACTGCCTCTAGGAGATTGTGAATCAGTGCTGTCAATCTCTGTTAAAGAAAAACAGAACAATTAAAATGATCATTTTGGAATCTCTAGCAGTGAAGGTGATTGCAGAAACCACTACGGATTTAGTGCTTTGCCAGAACAATTATTTTAGCTTCATGGTAGCAACCCAATTTTTGCTGAAGCGCATTATTCTTGGATACCAATACGTTCTCGCCTCTTCTCGGAGTGTCGCTATCTCCTGCTGGTTTTGTAATAAGAACCACAGGAAACGGATCTGCTTAACATTCACAAACACTATTTAACAAATTAAGCTGAACCATGGCACCCTGTAGGTGGTCGCTAATTATTTATTGGCGTGGTGTAATTTTGTAGTAAAACTGCTGAATATTCAGCAAAACAGAACATGAGCAGAAATGTTCCTGGGCAAAATGTTGTTTGAAGGGAAAAAAAATTGCCTAAAGCACTTCTTTGATTAATACTAAGTTTGGTATTGCTCAATGTTTTCTTTTGCGAAATATTCAGTTTATTTTAATAAGGGTATCCATAGGAAAATAGGAATTAGGAGCAGGAGTAGGCAATTCAGCCCACTCTGCATTTAACATGACCATGGTTGATCTTATAGTGGTCTCAAATCCACTTTCCTGCCTGCTCCTCATAGTTCTTTATCCTGCTTTTCATTAGAAACATATCTATTTCTTTCTTGAATCTGTTTATTGATTCTGCCTGTATGGCAATGAGTCCTATAGATTCATAACCCTCCGTGAGAAGTAGTTTCTCCTCATCTCAGTTTTGAACTTGCCTTCTTTCATTCTATATTTATGACCTTTTGTTCAAGAGTGTTCCACAAGGGGGATCATCTGTTCAATGTCCACTTTACCATTCCCCTTTAGCATTTTATCTTCCTCATTCAGATTCCCTTGTCATTCTTCTGAACTCCAATGAGTACAAGCCCAAGCTAGTTAACTGCTCCTTGTATGACAGCTCTTTCATCCCTGGAATCAACCTTATGCACCTCCTCTGAACTGCCTCCAGTGCAACCAAATCCTTCCTCAAGTAAGGAGACCAAAACTGGACACAATATTCCAGATGTGGTCTCATCAATGCTTTATACAAGTATAACAGCACTTCTTTACTTTTATAATCCAGTCCTTTTGCAATAAATGCCAGGATTCCATTTGCCTTTCATATTATATGCTACACTCGCATACCTAAGTTCTGCAATTCTCCCCTCTGCACTGATGGACTTTGAATCTGCTTCCTATTTAAATAATAATTTGCCCTTTTAATTTTCCGGCCAACCCCAAATGACAACCTTACACCTATCCACATTAAATTTCAACTGCCAGATTCTGGCCCATTCTCATAACCTATATCCACCTGTAAATTCTTTATGTCCTCATCACTGCCTGCTTTTCTGCCTATTTTAGTATCATATGTGAACTTTGCTATGTTACATACACTCTGTCCCTGTTTGCAGATAATTTATACATAGTAAATAGTTGAGGATTGAGAACTGGACCCTGCAGTTACAGTTTGCGATCCAGAGAAGGGCACATTTATCCCAACCTTCTACTTTCTATCAGTCAGCCCATCCTCTATCCAAGCCAATATTCTATCCTTAATCCCCTGGGATCTAACCTTCTGGATCAGTCTTTTATGCATTGAGAAATACAAAAAGAATTAAAGGCAGGGAACTAGGATGGCAAAGCTGAATTGAATGAACAAAAGAAATGAAAGATAATAACACAAAGTTGTCAATTAGGTTAAGAGCATAAGGGATGGACTCAGGTCACTAAAAATGGGATCAGGTGATGATAGTGAAACTGATGGTGCACAAGCTGACAAAGTGCTAAACAACATTTTTGCCTCATTCCTCATTAGAATGAGATAGCTCATTTATTTGATATGGGAAAGGTTCTGTAGAAAAATGGTCTCGCAGTTATATGATGCCTTTTGAAAGGGGAGATCTTCAAGCACTTTACAGTAGATGTAATGCTTTTGAAGTGCTGTACCAATTGTAATTAAAGGTAGGGATAATAGAGACAAGAAAAATACATACTATAAAAAGCATCTTTGTGAAACAGTACTGTCTTACCACTATTGCCCCACACCGTTTGACCCCCTTAGCCCTAAGAACTATATCTAATTCTTTCTTGAAACATTCAATGTTTGGCCTCAACTGCTTTCTGTTGCAGAGAATGCTATGGGCTTATCATTCTATGGGTGAAGAAATTTCTCATATCAGTTCTAAGTGCCTTATCCATATGCATAGACTGTGACCACTGGTTCTAGGTTCCCCAGTTCTCAGGAACACCCTTCTTGTATTTACCCTTTCCTCCTATTTCCACTTTATAGGTTTCTGAGAGATGCTCCTCATTCTTCTAAACTTCACTGATTATATTCCTAATTAAACCAGTCTCTTGTCATATGCCAGTCTTTTCATCCCAGGAATCAGTCTGTGAATTTTGTTGCATTCTCTCCATATCCAAAACATCCTTTCTCAAATAAAGGAGACCAAAACATACACAATACTCCCATGCACAACTGTAACAACACTTGCCTATTTTTAAATTCTGACCCTCTACAAATAATGGCTAAAGTTCCATTTGCTTTTTAATTATTGATGCTAATGCAAACTCACCTTTTATGTTCCATGTACAAGAACACTCAGATTCCTTAATGCTGCACTTTTTTGAAGGTGCTCTTTGTGTAAATAACAATGGTCTGCCTTTTGATTCTTCCTATTAAAGTTCATAACCTCTTACTTTTCTACATTGAACTTCATTGGTCTTATTTTTGCCCACACATTCAGTCTATATACCCTTGCAGATTTCTTGTGTCCTCACCACAACATGCCCGCTAACCTTTTTTTAAAATCATCAGCAAATCTAGATACATTTTAAGTGAAGTTCCCCAGAACTTTATGATTTCTTTCATTTCATATTTTCATAAATAATCTGAAGCTGCAAGCCCCAAGAAAAATATTTGCATGTTGGTTCAAAGTTTATTGAAGTGGTAGATTCACAAACCTGTACAGGATTAGCTACTGGAGGATTTGAGTATACTTTGAAATCGGGCAGATGAAATCCAATTTGAAGAAATGCAAAATGCTTCAAATGGAGGCAAGAATCTAGGAATGGCTGGTTACTTAAGTGTAAAGTAAACAATGTGCATTGGAAAGGAAGTGATTGGGCAGCTAGGGGAATTCTGGTTTACAAAATATTGAAGCTGTATTTCAAGATTGCTTGAAGGCAGTGAATTAAAGTAAATCAGATGCGGGGCTAATTATAAAAGATCAATATTGCAATCCCTTATTTCTTTAAGGATATACAGGTAAATCTTATGCAGAAATTTATTAAATTTATGTTCATATCATTGTTATGTAATCATCCTGGCAATAATAAGAGTCGCATATCAATCCACCACATTATCACCACTCTGACATTATAAAATTGATCACACTTTAAAAGTTCTTAATTGGCTTAATAACCAACATCCTTGGTTATGGAAAATTCTTTATAAATTCAAGTTTTTCTTTTCATTTTTCTACAACAGTTGGAGATGGTAGTGTGATGGTAACATCATTCCATTTAGTAATCTAATACCCCAAGCTGAAGACATGGATTTCAATGCACAGCAGACATATTTGATTTAAAAAAAACACTAGAATAATGGTGAACATGTATACACTGTTGATTACTGTTAAAAATCCACCTCACTGACTCATGTTCTTCACAGAAAGAAACCTGCCAACATTACATATGACTAGTGATCCACAACAATGAGGTTGACTGTTAACTGTTTTCTGGGCAATTGGAGACAAGCAATAAATGCAGGCCGCGCCAGCATGCCCACAGCCCATGAACACATTATAAAACAAAATCTCTCGTTCCCATTCCACATCAAATAAGTTAGCTGAAATAGTAAGGTTACCCTGCCACTTTATAAGTCATCGATGGGACAGCATTTATAATACCCTGTATGGTCACTTTAGTACTACATAGGTATTGTAGTTACTGAAAGGATGTGAACAATCAGAAGAATTAAGTGATAGGTCAGAGAATACAGTTAACTTGCCTCAAACAAGTCATTTTCCTGTATATGTGGACTGACCACATTTCAAAAACAATGATGCTTATTAGCCATGCAAAAATGTAGATGAAAATTAGTTCAGCTATGAAGGAGAAAGTAATTTATGGAACAAATGTGTTCCTAAGGAGGAAGAAGACATTCTTCCTATCTCTTCTAAGGACCTGAACAATGTGGACTCTGGCAAAAAATTTGGGAGAATTGCGTGAGACGTCAAGTGAGGTTTTTCTAGATAACGAGAGTAACAAGTCACATTTTCCAACTAAGTTCTAGACATCGAGACAAATTTCTCATTAATTATCAGCAAGAGGCCTATGAACAGGGATTATCACATGGTCACCCTCATTATTCTTAATCTGGCCTCACTAAATTGCACTTTCATATCCTATCACTTGTTGGATAGAACCTGAACACTGAGCTTTCCTTTGACCAGGTACCTGGTGACTCCAGTTCACTGCTTGTTCCTCTGAGAAGTCCTCATTGAGACCAGGAACCAGTGACTCAGGGCATGTTCCACAGGCAGTGGCTGCATGCATTCCATGCCCACAGACACTGACATCTTATAGGCTTTCTGCACCATTATGGCACATCTCTGATACACTTATAGTATGCTTCTGCATTTTAATGCCACAATTTGAAGCACAGCAGCAACTTGTACTGGAATTCTGCACCATGGACATTTTGCAAGGATAAGTACCCAGATCACTGATTGGAAGCGGGTGCATCCCAATTTTGCTTGCTTTCTTAGTGCTCAATCATTTAGCACCTAACTGGATGCCCATAGCCGGCCTTGCCTTTTAAAGCTTTGCTCCCTCAGGCAGAGCTATCAGGGGCATGGTACTTCTGTCTTCAGTCAAAGAGTCATACAGCATGCAAACAAACCCTTTGGTCCAACCAAGTACCCCAAACTAAATTAGTCCGACTTGCCTACGTTTTGGTCCATATCCTCCAAACCTTTCCAAATCAGGTACCTGTCCAAATGTCTTTTAAATGTTGTAACTGTACCTGAAACTACTACTTCCTCTGGCAGTTCATTCCACATTCGAACCAGGGTGACTCCCTCGGGTCCTTTTAAATCTTTGTCCTCTCACCTTAAAGTATGCCCCCTAGAGAAAGACCTTTGCTATTCACCTTATCAATGCCCCTCATGATTTTATAAATTTCTACAAGATCACCAATCAATTTGCTATGCTCCAGTGAAAAAAGTCTCAGCCTGTACAGCCTCTCCTTATAACTCAAACCCTCCAATCCTGGCAACATCCTGGTAAATATTTTCCAAACCCTCTCCAATTTAATAACATCCTTCCTACAGTACACTTGTCTTTCAGTGCAGACACAAAGCCAGAAAGGGTATTATGGTTGTCTGCAGTCATCAAGCAAGTAATCATATTTACATCATCTAACTGGACTCAGGTTAACCATATAAGGTGCAAGGGCAAACATTCTGGAGTAAACTCTATGTGGTTTGTGGAAGGAATAGACTTCATGATTTCATTTTATCCTTTGCAATATTCTTAAGTCATAAAGTTATGACAATCAAATTTACCCTCAGTAAGTAAGGACGGTTCATTTAGCACAAATGACAACTACTTTTCCAAATATTTATTGCAAGGCCAGTAAAAGCACTTGCTTAGGCTGCTGTACGTAAGACAATATTTATATTATCCAGTTTCTCATAATGCCAAATTTCTCCCATAGTCCTCATTATCACAAGTTTTGTTTATTTAATAATCAAGATTTAAAATAATTTGAGGAATTTTAAACATACTCTTGCATCATCAAATTTGGAGTAGCTTTCACTAATTTTAAATCTAAGATTACATAAGACTCTAATGTTTGATAAAATTTCAAATTTCATCATAATGAAACATGTAAGTAAAAATACAACTTTTTTTTATCAGAATCAGCATCAATTATTTAACATGCCTAAGATAAACAATTTTAAGTCTTTTAGGTTAATGAAATAATAACATCAATTAACCTATGAAAACTCAAATCATAAGAAAATTCATTTTGAACTTAAGTAAAAACATCTTTGTTTTATTTTAATTTCTAAGGTCAGCTGATAGCTGATCCCATCAATGTATTTTATGTCCATATTTAGGTGTTGGCTCTCGCTCAGCACTTTCGACTGAGTCAGAAGTTTGTGGGTTCTAGCCCCACTCATATCCAGTGACTACCACTTTGCTGGTTTTGGAAACTTGTACTGTGCAAGTTGACTGCCAAGTTTTTCACAGCGGTGACTAACTACACTTCAAAAGAAGTACCTCATTCTTCATCTTCAATTTGTTCCACCATATCAGTTTTCCATGTCATCTCAAGTGTTCCCACATATTGTTTTGCATTCTATTTTTAACCTAAAAAGTATCTTCCTGGCACTTACTAAGGCAAATAATAGTAATTGTGGGGAATGGAAGTTCAAGCAATATATTGTAACCAAGGTTCAAACTAAATATATACACTGTATCAAAATCTATACGCTTTTAATTCCTTGCGGTGGCAATGCACTGCCCCAAGGGGTTTCTGCTGGAATTCATTGTTACTCCAAGCCCTTGATGATGATCTCATCATCTCCCCTAGCTTACACCTAGTGCTGCAACTGGTCTTCATCCTAAAAGTACAGGGATCATTAAGAACTTTTTGTGATTCTGAATTGATAACACCTTTCAAAGCAAAATAACACTTCCAGATAACTAGGGGCTTTGGGAGTAGATTTTGGAAGATGCTTTGTAAAGAGATGTAGCTGAACTTTTCAGCAAAAAACAAAAAAGAAATTGAATTTTCAATAACTCAACATTTCAAATAAAAAGCTGTTTGTAAGAGTCAATTATCAAAAAGTGATCAAACTTTGCATTTGAGCATTCCAAGGAACGTGGAAAGCCTAACAGACATATTTGATGACTTCTTCAATGCACAGGCAGCAGACTGCACAACAAGCATGGTTCTCTAAACTCTAGAACTGTCAATGTACCAACAGATTTGAAGCCATTGTTTCTGAATATGCTCCAAATACATTGAAAGTGCAAATCCCAGAGAATGTTTTCTGACTGAAGTGAAATTGACTTGATGAAACCAGGATCTTGCCCATCAAAACCACCTTTATATGTTAATTGGCAATTCATAAAATTGTTACAAAATACTAGGTGACAGAAATTTGAATGCTAACCTTTGTCACTAGTGTGATTTTTGTGTTTAAGAAATGTATTTTTCAATGCACTAGTAGCAGCTGAAGCTGACAGAAGTGGCAAGAGCTGGATAGCAGAGAGCTCTCCGGGAAGTGTGTGTACTGTCAGGGACAAAAGTCATATACTACGGTGCTGTCTCCTGGTCAGGGCTCCTGGTCTTGTGTATAGCATATCCAATCCCATTTGGGCAGCACAGTTTTATCGATTTATTTCAATTTAATGGGTATCAATGTCTGAGAACATTGTAACAACTACATTTTGGACTACAGTTGCAGTATTTTAGAAATATGTCCATTCCTCCTAGGTCTTGTTTGGTAAATTAAGCTGTAAGTAAATATCTATCTTCCAAATGAGCAGGATTACAAAAAAAATGAAAACCAAAGAGCATGGAATTGTCAATGGTTTTGCTCGTACGAAGAGATCAGAGATATTGGACTATTACCTTGGCCTATAGATTAAGTGGCATTAAAAGACTGATGTGAAATGAAGAAGCAATTCAGTGAAGGATCGACTTCTTTATGGAGGTTATTCCATATTTAGACTCAAGCAGCTCAATCTTTTACTTCTTCCATACATAGATGAACAGAAATATCGCTGCTAAATATAAGCAAGAATCTAAAGAATGACTCAAGTTATAAATGCTGCCAAACAGACATAATTATCAAGTCAGTTTCAGTTCATCAAATCAAATTGATACTTACAATTTAAAACTGTTATAACTGTTAAAGTATTTAGTTCATCAAATCAAATTGATACTTACAAAATCAAGCTATTATAATTATTAAAGTAGGTTAGTTGTGAATGCAGTGTGGGTAGAATGTAAATCACAAGTGTTTTTAGGGAGCCATTCATTAGAATTAGATTTCACTGTCATGGTTACTCAAGTACAGGAATACAGGTGTCCAGTGAAAAGTGTACAAAGTCGCCATTCTTGGCACCATCTTAGGTACAAGGTAAACAGTAGAAAAATAAAGAAATGAGTTAAAAGTTCAACATCACAGTTCTTGTCAGTATAAAGTAGTAAATACGAAATAAAGTTAAAAGTTCCAAATTACAGTCCTTCTTTCGCCATGGATCTGCAGTCACACCATGCTGGGCTCTCCTCACACAGACGCGACCTCTCCCATGCTGGGCCTAATCTCTCTCCCCCAGTTAGGCTCAACCTGTCAATCTCTGTACCTCTGCCCACTCGTCTCCAACTGCCATCTGAGCTCATCAGTCACATCGCCACAGACTGCCAGAGTCCCACTCTGGTGCTGCTCCAGCCCCCCAGCCATTAAGATTTCATGAATACCAGATGACCACAGACTGCTTTGAAAAAATAGCCTGTTCTTACTAGAATTGCCATCACTTGATTCAACTATGGAGCTCTGTTCATTTTTCAAGCCTCTGCCAAACTGACTGCTTGGTATCAGTCTCAGGAAATCTCAACTGATTATGAAGAAAACTTCTTATTTTGTTGAATACAGAAAAGCTAAGACTGTGCTTTATGAGGTGCCCTCTTTCACTGGATTTAGAATCAGCGAGTTTGACACATCTGTAATATGTAATATGATTACTATCTCTAAAGTACCCTATGCAAAGTACATAAGTTTGGAGTATTGTATACAGTATTGGCTACCCTGTTATAGTAAAAACATAGTTAAACGAGAAAGAGTGCAAAGAAGATTTACGAGGATGTTGCCAGGACCAGTAGGCCTGAGTTATAGGTAGAGGTTGGCCAGAACAGGACTTCATTCTTTGGAACGTAGGAGAATGAGGAGTGACCTTATTGAGGAGTATAAAATCATGAGGGGCATGGATAGAATGCATATAGTCTTTTTCACAGGGATGGGGAATTGAAAACGAGAGGGCGTAAGTTTAAGGTGAGAGGGGAAAGATTTAAGGAGGACCTTAAATCATGCAGAGAGTGGTGCGTATATGGAATGGGCTGCCAGAGAAATGGTTGGGGCAGGTACAATGGCAACATTTAAAAAACATTTGGATAGGTACATGGATGAGAAGGATTTAGAGGGATATGGATCAAATGCGGGCCATTGGAACTAGCAGAGTGGGCACTATGGTCAGCATGGACCAGTTTGGGACGAAGGGATTGTTTGCATACTGTATTATTCTATGACTCTAAGTTGAAATGATAAAAACCTTAAAATGTCTAATCCCTAAATTAGTAAAATAAAATATGCACTGCATGGACTCTACAACCCTTGTACCTAATGCGTTGAGAGAAGGCACCCAGCTTCAATTAAAACTTACAAAAAAATATACTTCTAGCAGTTACGCATTTCTACCCTGTTGTGATCTGCCATGTGTTTATCTAACATTAGTTATTTGTCCAATTCTGACCTGGTATACACCATTGGTGACACCTAATCTTTTTTGAAAAAACATTCTTATTCATAAAATATCCAAAAGCACATTTGAAACATTTCAAATAGACAATACATTAAATGTGATGAAGTACAACTCTTCAGGCTGCAATCTTTGACACCTCAATCCAACTGCAGTATCTATGACATTTACTATATACTTTCAATGACCATCATACACCTCAAGTGGCTCTATAAGTTATCACTCCCTCACAACACAATAGGTAAAAGGCCTTATACAGTTGACTTTCTTCATTGTGCCTTTCACAGTGGCTGCTCAAGCTTTAGTGCAGATAGTTCAGGACCATGGAATGTACCAGTCTGCAACATTAAGTTGAGAGCAACTCCTTGCACTGGAAGACCAGTACATTTTGGGCATCTTCACTAAGTTGATGGTTCTCCTGACACAGTGGATGTTTATCTGGGGACAACCTCCTTTCTAGCAACACCAAAATCATAATGTTCCATTGACTATTTGTTATGTACATTAACAATATGGATGTAAATGTAGAAGGTATAATTCATAAGTTAGCAGATAACTTGAAAACTGGTGGTGTTGTTGATAGTGAGGAGGATGATGTCAGACTCAAGTCTGATATAGATCAGCTGGTGAACGGGCAAAGCAATGGCAGATTGAATTTAATCTTGGTAAGAGTGAGGTGATGCATTTTGGGAGGTCAAAGATGGGGAGGATTTACACAAATAACGATAGGTCTCTAAGGAGTACTGAGGAACAAAAGGACCTTGGTATACAGATCCATAGATGCTTCAACGTGTCAACACAGGTAGACAGGTGATGAAGTAAGAATATAGATTGCTTATGTTCATTAGCTAGGGCATAGAATATAGGAACAAGGAAATCTTATTGTAACATTTTAAAGCTTTGGTTAGGCCACAGATGGAATAATAAGTGTAATTTTGGTTGCGATACTATTAGAAGGATGTGATTGCACTGGAGAGGCTGCAGAGGAGATTCACCGGGATGTTGCAACGTCTCATTATGAGGAGAGACTGGATAGGCTGGGTTTGATCTCCATGGAGCAGAGAAGGGGGGGGGGGGGCGGTTGAATCTGATTGAGGTATACAAAACTATGAGTGGCATACATAGAATAGATGGTGAGAAGCTTTTCCTCATGACATACGTGACCAAGACCAGAGGGCGAAGGTTTAGGTGAGAAGTATGTGGTTTAGAGGGCATGTGAGGAAAACTTTTTCACCAAGAGAGTGAGCAGAAATATGGAACATACTGCCTGAGAGGATGTTGGAGGCAGGTACTCATGCAACACTGGTTGCGCGCTTAAAATGCCACGGCATAGTAGGCTATGGACCAAGTGCAGTAAATGGGATTTGTGTAGTTTGGTGATTATTGGGTGGTGCAGAAGGGCCTGTTTCAATGCTATATGATTCTAATTATCCATCTGAGTCAGACAAGTCCAAATCCCAACCTTAGTAAGACTCCTTTTTAAAGAATTGGCAACAAGCTGCAAGTATATTCCAGTAACTTGCTCACAATCAAAGTTTAAAAAACTTAGATTACATTCCACTTTTTGCTCTTTACTGGAATTAAAAAGTTCAACAAGCTTGCTGGTTCATCTTTCTTCATGCTTATTGAATGGTTGTGCTAGTTCATTCATCCCCACTGGCTATAAAGATTAATATTCTTGTTTGATAACTCTCCCGAGGACACCAAATTTAGTGGCTGAGCCAGACAGATCAGAAACATGTCAAACACAATTATTTGTTTCATTCTGACTTTGTTGATTGGCAGACAGGAATAGTGGTATTACAATTGGTCTGGATTTAGAAGGGCAAATCCACTGGGATTTCCACTCCTGATCACCATTCAATAAAAATAAAAACAATTTGAATATGTGTAGCACCTCAATGCATTTCAGAGCAAAATTTGATACTGAGCCACAAAGGAAAACTAGAATAGACAAACCAACATTTGGACAAAGAGGTGAGTTGAAAGAATGAACTTTTTTAAAAATGGAAAGTGAGCTAAAGAAAAGTTTAGATTGGGGAATTTTAGAGTTTAGGACCTAGACAGCCAAGGGGACACCCTGAATGGTGAAGAGAAGGAAATCAGGTCATGCACAAGAGGCCAGAATCAGAAGAACAAATGGATTTCAGATTGTTGTAGGGTCGGAGGAAGTTATGGACCAGGGATTTATAGTATTCTGATACATTTGAACCTTGTCCATGTGTTGGCAATGATCATTTGGGGAAAGGTACAGCAAAGACCCATGGAACAGCAGATATGATTAGATTACTTACAGTGTGGAAACAGGCCCTTCGGCCCAACAAGTCCACACCGACCCTCCGGAGCAACACACCCAGACCCATTTCCCTACATTTACCCAACACTACAGGAAATTTAGCATGGCCAATTCATCTAACCTGCACATTTGTGGGTGGAAACCGGAACACACGGAGGAAACGCACGCAGACACGGGGAGAATGTGCAAACTCCACACAGACAGTTGCCTGAGGCGGGAATTGAACCCGGGTCTCTGGTGCTGTGAGGCAGCAGTGCTAACCACTGTGCCAAAGTCTTAATGAGAAAGGTGAACATTGATAAAGAGATCTGGGTGTAAAAATAACTTAGAACCACAAGTTGTTTGGTAGTACAGAAATGGAGTATTGCTGAAAAAGGTCATATTGTTTAAGAGATTTATAACAAGATTTTTCTTTTCTTTTCATAATCACTATGTCATTTGGAGCTAAATTGGATAGTTGCAGAAAACAGGGATGGGGATCACATTCAACTTGTGCCAATTCAATGCTATGCAGGCAATCAAATCAACTTTGTGCAGCCTGTTCATATGTCTGATTAGAGCATGCTGCTGGCCCTAACCACACAGTAGAAACAGAGTCAAAACTGTAAATTGGTCGTAGCACTTAAAAACGAACCTGCATGGCCAGTATTCCCTTCTTCCAGGGCAAACACTGGAGCAGGTTATTCAGGAAATAAATTTGATCTGGAAAATAACAACAAGTAAATAACTTCATGACTATTGAATGCTGCACTGCAGGCATTGTTGGATAAGATAAGAAATGGGATAGATGTTCTGCATCCTCAGGAAACCAGAAAGTCCTCCAAAAGGTAATAGAACAGATAGATCAATGATGGGTAGCGTAAGCTCAAAGAGTTGCAGAGCCCTGTGAAGTTCCGTTACCTCACACAAGTAGTCAAATTTGATGAATGCATTATCCAATGCTATATCCCATCAACTGTATGACTTGCTTCACTCATTGCTCAAAACAATATATCCTCAGCCAATGTGAGGAGCGAAACTGTTAGTGAATGAGAAAGTGGTGTTGCATTTACTGTGAGTTCTTTACAAATAACCAAAGCAAAAGGTTATTGTCTACCTTCCTTCTTTCCTTCTGCCTCCTATTCATCGTGTGCTACTGGCCTACATCCCATTTAGCTAGTGACAAGGGCTATCCTCTCATGATGGTTAAGTTGTACAATGTGCAGCAATCCACAACACACCCTGACATTGACTCTGCTAAGTAGCTGCAAGGCTTCCTCGACTCGGAGAAAGCGAGGACTGCAGATGCTGGACATCAGAGTCAAAAGTGTAGCACTGGAAAATGACAGCCGGTCAAGCAGCATCTGAGGAACAGCAGAGTCGATATTGTGAGCATAATCGCTTCATCAGGAATGTGGAGGGAGAGGGGAGTTGGGTGGGCAAAGGGGGCTGAGAGATAAATGGAAAGGGATGGAGCTGGGGAGATGGTAGCTAGGAACGTGATAGGTGGATGAAGGTGGGGGTGATAGTGATAGGTCAGAGTGGAGGGTGGATCTCTTATCACCATCACCCCCACCTTCATCCACCTATAGCATTCCTAGCTACCTACCCCCCAGCTCCATACCCCTCCCATTTATCGCTCAGCCCCCTTGGTCCCTCTACACTCATGACAATGAGCTTATGCTCGAAACGTCGACTCTGCTGCTCTCAGATGTTGCCTGACTGTGCTTTTTCAGCACCATACTTTTTGAGGCAAGGCTTCTTCAGAGTGGAAGCAAACTCAAATGTTTTTGCAGGCAAATACTTTGCTGTTTCAATTTTCATGTGTCAGCATGTTCGGTACATGCGCACAGATTACACACAAAGTCATGAGCCACATCTGCAAACATTGGCTTATCATTTGGAAACATGCTTTGGTTTGCGCTACTGGCTCAAATGCAGGGAGAACAATGGACTGTTCCCAAACAAAGGCATTAGGAATGTTTCCAGGATACTGGCCATTGAGCTATATGATTCACTTGTTATGATCATTTAATGACTGGAATTTGAGGAAGTTGAATTCTTTTTCACACCAGAACATGGCAGAGGTGATAGTGCATTCCTGTAAAGTGATGTGTGCAGAATGAACGTTGCCCTGCACCACAGTGAAGTCTGTAATCCTAACAGTTAGATATTGTGTGCTCTGTCACCTCCCACTGGCGGGAGGGAATTAACTGCTGGGAGTGCAAGTTAAATAGAGCACCTTACACAACAAATTCAAGGCCTTAAAATATTTCCAGCACCAGCCTGTAAAGATGACACAGAGTTTGGACACAGTGTTCCTTACTGAGCTTCAGCTCTTTAAAGGCTAGAAGGATATACATCCTCCTGCTCAAAGCTCTTCTCTCCATTTATCACGTTTAACCTTTTGAGCAGCTTATACTGCTATGCATGGCCTTTTTTTATTCTCCCCAGCTGCTGTGTTCAAAGAGGTATCCTACTAATAAAACCATAAGTGACAGCAAATTGTCACAAAGATACCTTGAAGTCAATTAAAAAAAACTTCAGGACCTGACTTACCATTTCTTGCACGCTTTTATTGAAAGCATTAACAGTTGTGAGGTTATAGCAACAACCAGACAAAAAACATACTTGAAAATTATCCCTTTAGATAATGGTGTACAAACTCAGAAGACCTGACTGGAAAGAAATATTTATTGTTGAATACCAAAGTAGAGTGATTACTCGTGGCAACTCCAAGTCCAGGACAGATAGTTCTGCACTTTTTAAAAATATTTCCTAATCTACCTGTTCAGAGATTTTTTTTTCCTTATTTATTCTCAGGATGTGGGCATCTCTGGTTCGGCCAGCATTCATTGCCCATCCTTAATTGCTCAAAGGGCGTTAAGAGTCACTGACATTGGGTCTGGAGTCACATGTAGGTCAGACCAAGTAAGGGTGGCAGTTTCCTTCCCTAAAGGACATTAGTGAACCAGATGGGTTTTTCTGACAATCGGCAATGGATTCACAGTCATTATCAGACCCTTAATTCCAGATTATTTTTATTGAACTCAAAATCCACCATCTGCTCTGGTAGGATTCCCAGAACATTACCTATATCTCTACAGTCTCTACAGTCCAGAAATAATAATACTAGGCTATCACCTCACCTCTGGAGCATTCTTCTGGCTCAGAGATAGGGACACTACCACTGCACCACAAGGACCCTAGTTCTGCCCATTATAACATTTTCAAATCAATCTGTTCAGAGATGTCACAACACATCTGTAGAGCAAGCGAGACTTGGACCAAAGCCTCCTGACTCAGGAGACACTACTACTACTGTGCTATGAAAGCTCCAGCTCTGCCCTTTGTTAATATATCCAGAAGTGTTATCACAGACAACTGAATGACTTTTCCACCACCAAACCGTAGTGATTTTTTCTTTTGTATTTAGCTATTAACCACCAGCAGTTATCATCCATACAGCCAATAACAAGTTTACGTGCAAAGCCTATTATGGGCGGTTCTGCCCTTTTTTTCCTCTGTTTATACCCAGAAGTGCTATACCCAACTAAGCAGTTTAACTATCACTACTAATCACCTGTGTAGCAAAATCAATATCTACATGCAAAGTCCATTGAGGGCAATGCACACAGAAGTGAGGGGGAGGTAGGGAGAGAGGGGACTAAATCAAAATTGAACTGGAGTGGGGGGAAATAAAGCACAGTATCCCCCAGGGTGACCACCTCTCTCTAAAGGCATTGAGAGCATTGACAGACTGTGCGTGCTCCCTCTCCAATGACACCGGACAAGTTCTGCCCTTTTTTTTCTTTTATACCATTCTTCCCTTTAGTAATTTTTTCTTTGAAAAAATATTTAACCTACTTTTCTAATCAACGATGTTATTACACACCTTGGACTTAAAACCGGGCCTTCTACTCAAGGGGTAGGTTCATGACTACTCTGTAAGAGGGCCTCTGTTCTGTCCTTTTTTTCGCTTTTATTAACCGAAAGAGAGATCCAATCAGGATAACAAAACTATTAATGTTTGAATGACACTTTGTCCTCCTCTACCTACTGTATTTGTGAAATATTACATTGAATAAAAGTTAGTCGAACACTGTCAACTGGAGTGAAAGCAAAGTGTCTTGTGGGAATTCAGAGTTCAAATACCAGCACTGCAGCATTTATTACGGTATTTTATTATGCAGGGTGAATCAACTCAATCCCTATGGTACAAAAACAAACAAGACAGTTCTGGATGCACTGAAATTTAAGAAGCTACAGAGTATACAGTCATCTCAAACTTAAAAATTCATGATCTTTCTGCATGCTATTATTCTACTGAATGATACTCTGTCACCTTCAAAGTAGAGAAACTTTCCAATGAGTTCAGGGATCAATTTCATGTATAACTTCAAATGTTTAATTAGAAATGAATTTGCAATGATTCCCTAATTGTAGGCAATTGAAATGGGAATGTTAACAGTAAAGAATATTCCTGCACTCTGCTTTTCAAATTGCTCAGTCAATATTTCATACAGCTCTGATGAAACCCTGACACATTTGGGGGAATTTAATGCCTTCCTCTGGGAAGGTGGAGTGCACCACTGGGAGCCACCTTCTATCCTTGCTGTTGTCGTCCTCTTTCCATCACTTCCCTGTAGTATGAGACTCAACAATGATACAGGCCGTGTGTGGGTAACATACAGGTAACAGCCACCACTGTTGCTTAATAGAGCTGCCAATGCCTGCAATGTTTGGCAACTGGGATTTCTGCTCCCGGTGTCCTTGATCTCAGCTAATTGCCTGAGAATCACTTATTTCAGTTGGTCTTCCTGAAAAGGGGCACTATGGGGCTCTTACCACCTCTCCAGCCAGCAGGCAAAGCCCCAATAGCCTCCATTAAATACCATCCCATAACGTTGTTTTCCTCTCTTCAAATATGGTGTCAGAGCAGTTGAGTGTTTCCAGCTATTTTTATATATTTATCATTTTAGCTTTGTGAAGAGTGTGAAGATGATAGAAAAAGCACTTCATTACAAATGTTGGAATAATTTCTTTATGTTCTCATATTGTTTTGAACAAGCAACCTTCCTGTGAACAAAATACCAGCTACACAGATAATCAGGCTTCTTCCAAACCATGCTAGTAAATGTGTCATACTTCCAAAATTCACCCCCATTGCTAGCCTTGAAATCAGGCCAATTCTGTGGCCTCTTTAACAAAGATCAACCGTTTCATCTATAAATTTTAGGAATGAGGCTGAGATGGTCAAAACTCATTTTGTGCAGGCAGTTAAGAGGGTATGCTCACACAGTTTGAAGTGCTTTTGAACTCTGATCCCAGTCAGTATCCTAATACATTTAAATTAGATTCTTCAAAAATACAAAGCTCATTTTCCTTTCAAATAGTAAAGGTTATAAGTTTTGGAGTGTAGGTATAGGTATTTGGAGTATAGGTATTTGGAGTATAACAGTATAGGTTTGGAGTTTGGTCTGTTTAGATACCAAGAAAAACTACAGCTTTTGTCAAAAACATCCACTGCCCCAACACTATCTTTCAAGTATTTGTAGTTGTCGCACTGCCTTGTATCTTTGCAGTCAGCTATTCCATTTCCTTTCAGTTTTTGTGAGCTGCAGGCCAGGAATGGTGCTTGGTTTCATTAAGGAAAAACTACTCTTTAAAGAGTTAAAGAGTCCTTATGGGCCAGTTTCCAGTTTCTTTCTTCATTCTCTAAACTAAGGTGTAGCTGATTCATCTGCCACTGTAACTCAGAATCAATAAATATCACCCAGAGGAAGCAGCCTATTTCCAACATTACACAAGGCTGCCTTTCATAATCAAAGTCTTTTGAGGTGGAAATTAAACACAAGTTAATTGGCTACATCGTGTCCAATTTCTTTAATCACTTCATTTGCCTTCCTCTGTGCAACATCCTCATCATTCTGAACTAAAATTTAGAAAAAGAGCTTCCATCTCAATAAGCATGCATTTCAGAAATATATTGCTCTTAGCTTCTAAAGATTATGGGGCTCAGACAAGAATTGAAAATCATGCAGTACTGTGGTGCTTTTCACAACTGTTGTCTAAAAGTGCTTTATAACCCATGAGTAATTTGGATGTGTCATCATTGTTGTAATGGGAAGACTGCTGTACCCAACGTGGCAAGCATCCATAATCAATAATTCAATAATGACTCAATAAACTGTTTTTTTTGTGATTGTTACTGAAGGATAATTTCTCTGCTCTTAACTGAAATACAGTAGAGCCAAGGGATCTTTTGCATCGACCCCAACAAGCAGATGTCATTTTGGTTTAACATATCATCAGAAAGGCAGTGCTTATGATACTGCAGGAGTCCTTTGATATCACACACAAGTGTTAGCCTTGGAGTTTGTGCTCAAGCCCTGGACTGGGGCTTGTATTTTGAACTTCATAGCTTAGGTAACAGCCCCACCACCTAAACCATGGATTAATTTCAATTGTTGCCTCGAGAATAAATCTTTTCATTGTTAAAAACAATGTTCAACTTTTAAATTGAATTCCTATTTTATATATTAAGAAGTGGGATACATGGTTTAGTTTCATTTTTGAGTGTTTTGTGGGTTTGTGCGGAGTCTGAATGTCTGTTTTGTTTATGTGCATTTTATAAAATTTTAAAACCTTGAGATGAACATCTAAGTGCATTAAAAAAAGAGATAAAACTGTGTTGGTTGTTTAGCATTATCAGTTGAATAGTGTACAGAGAAAGACAGAACAACCTGGAAAATAATCTAGTCAGTATGGTGTACATCTGAGAGATTTAGGGAACTCATGCAGTTGCTCTGATATTAAAGTACTAATGAGTTTATTCTGCAGTTTGTAATAGGATCTCAGGGAGAGGCGCTAGATGAAGGGAAAAAGCAGTCAATCAGAAACTGGTAACTAGTTAGAAATATGCAAAAGGAAACAGGTTACAGCTGAACCAACCTGAATGTGAGCAAGGAGTCTGAGTTTGCAGATGGTGGTAACTTCTTCCTGACGTTTTTGTCTTTGTAAAGATATTGCAAGGATGAAAGGTATAATATGAACTGGAATCCTTTTTGGTGTCAGTAATGAAATCCTTTCAACATTTCATTCTGTCTAGAGTAATATAATTCATTTTTTGCTTGCATAATAAAGAGAATAAACTACATATTTAATAATCCTTGTATTTGAGGTATAAAGACAACTTCTTGTGAATGTTTGCAGTAACTGGTCTCCATGGTTAAAAACAAAGACAAAGTTAGGAGTTAACAACTCAATTTTTCACTCTCAGATTTGACGTGTTCAGCATTCATATCAGCAGGGATCATAATCCTACAGTCATTCAGAAGCAAAAGAAAGTAGGAATGAACTGAACTTTGATTAAATCTATGAAAAAATATATGAAAAGCAATAAGCTTTTGTCAGGCCACCTCCCTGACAAAAATCATTCAAAGGGTAGCAAGATCAGCAAATGACCCGCTGCTGATCCTCTAACAGTGAGATTTGTCATCAAGCATTAGGAGAGGTACAGAAGTCTGGTACAGTTTGCCATTTAATTTTACCCCAACTGGCTACACATGACCTTCACCTCTTCCAAAGATATGGTTAACTGGTTTAGTATAGGAATTCCTCTTGGGCCATAGTCAAACTTGCGTCTTACTGTTGTGTATCAAAGCCTGATGCAGTATCACATGCCTAACTGTGGGAAGCACAAAAGTGTGACAAGACCTCAAGGAATGCAGGTACTTGCGCTAACTTGGAAATTCTGTGCAGAGATGGAGAAAGGTGTTATTCTAAAAATCTTATTTCTCCCTCCAGATGCTGGTGAATATTTAAGAATTTAGGTGAGCATATAGGTGATTTTTCTTATGATTGCATTCCTCTAAACTCAGGCAGTAGTTTAAACTGGTACTGGGAACAATTGCATTAAATCTAATAGTTTAGCTAGCTTATAACTAGGTATAACCACAGAAAACAGTTAAATAATATTTATAAACTTGAAACCAAATTAGGTACATAAAGAGCTGCAAGTGTGGCATGTGTGAACTGGTAGCCACCATGTGATTCATGACAATTGCATCTGCAGTTAGCATCTACTACCTAGTAAGTTCAGTTCTGAGTTGATGAACTGATTCTTGAAATTTGGCCCCATTAAATGCATGAGTAAAGGAAAATTTACCTCAACAATTTCTTCCAGGAGGCAACCTTAGGCTAGACATATCCAACCTATGGTCAAGGGCAGGAGACAGTGACTGTGTGAGGCAAGTATAGCATTCCAGAAGGTATCAAGAGTGGCTCTTATACAGTCATACAGCATGGATACAGACCCTCTGGTCCAACCAATCCACGCTGACCATAATCTTAAACTAAACTAGTCCCATCTGGCTGCACTTGGCCCATATCCCTCCAACATTGTACTGACCCAATTTTTTTAAAACATTGTAACTGTACCCACATCCACATTTCCTTTGGAAGTCCATTCCACACATGAACAACTATGCGTAAAAAATGCCCTTTATGTCTTTTTTAAATCCTTCTTTTCTCACCTTAAAAATATGCCTTCTCATCTTGAAATTCCCCTCCCTAGGGAAAAGATGCCTACCATTCACCTTATAAGGTTTGAAATTCTTGCAATTTGTGTCAAGGAGAACAGGGATTGTAGGATAAGCAAAGTGACTATGGCACTACGGTGCAAAGAGCCACTCAAGTGAAGGAAGTAAAAAGTAATGTAGTTAGAGCTAAGGGTGGTATAATTAGAGGGATCAACACTTAACAGTATTCTCAACAACTAACAGCATGGGCTCTCTGCCAGGGGTAAGGACAGTTCTTTACAATTGGAGGGGGAGGATCCAGTTGTCATGGTACATCTACTACCAAAAACATAGTTAAGTCTATGGAAGAGTTTCTGCTGAGGTAGTATAAGCAGCAAAGAACTAAATTAAAAAACAGAATCACAATGACCCACGAGCAAACTGGCGTTGGACAAATACGATTACAAAGTTGAATGTTTGGCTTAAAATCCATTATGAGAAAGAAACAAGCGTAAATTCTTGGGAAAGCAGTACAAGAGGAAAAAGGAGTCGCACCAGCAGGATGACTTTCTTTTGACTCACCAGAAGACTTCAGATTAGGCAGATTTGAAAATTTAAAGTGAATAGAAACAGCAATAGTGCAGGGTAGCAATGTTTGAGGGCATGAAATGTGGTCTGAAACTTGTGTCTTGAACTTAAATAAAAGTTATTGAACTGGAAGATAGAGTTGGCTAAACTGAAATAAAATAACAGCTCAAAAGCCAAGACAGTCATGAAGCAGTGGCAGATACCCAAAGTGAAATTTTATGACTAACAACCAAGATAATTCCACTGAGAAACACAACTGCTATGAGAATGATTTGTCAAACATGACTAGCTAAGAAAGGCAAAGATGGTACAAAATTGAAATAAAAGATGTGCAATATTGCAAAAGTTAGTCATAGCTTCGAAGCTTGGAAAATGTTAGATGGAAGAATTGCCGAAAAAAGTGAGAAATTGAAAAATGAGAGTTAACTAGCAAGACACATAAAACCAAATGGTAAAAGAAGTTTTTACATTTATATAAAAGCTCACTTACAGTTAACATTAGTCCCTTAAATGATGGGACTGAGAAACTAATAGCGGGAAAGGAGAAATTACTACAAGCTCTCAATAAATACTATGGGCTGAAGCTTACTTTTATAGGATAAATCAGCGCTCCGTGGGTTTTTTTTGCAGAGATTTCTGCCATGAAAGCCAGAAGGTTTTTAACCATATCTTACCAAACTTGTCTCATTTACAAATACTCGATTTCTATGGCATTTTTCATGTCTGATTCTGCCCCATCTTACCACATGCCACTCTGATAACAACTCGCTTCTCACCAGAATTTCGAGAACTCACTGGTATTCCTTGTACTCTTGCCATTTTTACATGTCTGTTATACACCCAGACAAGAGCTTTCAGTCTGGAGCTGCCCCCACACTGTCTCTGACATTTGTCGTGGACATGATGGATAGAGGAAAAATCAACAATCTGATGTGTGGGCAGGACCTGGAGTTCCCTCATTCCTTATGTGGAGAGCACTCTGACTCTGACTGCCCTGAGTAGCTGACTATTTCTAACTGGAATTGGAGGATGCCCTTGCCTTACTTTGCCAGGACCCCTAAGTGAAGGCTACACTCCTTGCCTTGACTGAAGCCTGCTGGCAACTATTACAAGCTTCCTGGCTATGTTGTGCTAAACAACATGGCAGAAGAAATAGAACATAGAACATTACAGCGCAGTACAGGCCCTTCGGCCCTCAATGTTGCACCGACCTGTCATACCATCTAACTTACACTATACCAAGTACGTCCATATGCTTGTCCAATGACGACTTAAATGCACTTAAAGTTTGTGAATCTACTACTGTGCAGGCAAAGCATTCCATACCCTTACTACTCTCTGAGTAAAGAAACTACCTCTGACATCTGTCTATATCTATCACCCCTCAATTTAAAGCTATGCCCCCTCGTGCTCACCGTCACCAAACTTGGAAAAAGGCTCTCCCTGTCCACCCTATCTAACCCTCTGATTATTTTATATGTCTCTATTAAGTCACCTCTCAACCTTCTTCTCTCTAACGAAAACAGCCTCAAGTCCCTCAGCCTTTCCTCATAAGACCTTCCCTCCATACCAAGCAATATCCTAGTAAATCTCCTCTGCACACTTTCCAAAGCTTCCACATCCTTCTTATAATGC